>NC_135329.1:199560817-199863847 GCF_023851605.1 Tamandua tetradactyla
GACCCGCCCGATCCCAAGAAGTGAGAAACAAGAAACCACAAAGCATAAGGTAGAGAAGATAAGTTCCGCTGGAGAAGTAATTTAAATGACAGTATTCTTAAGTCGTTTTTCATGTAACTAAAATGTATTATAGGCAAACGGGAAAAAAAACGAGATCTATAAAAGAATACACAGTCAACGGTGAATCTTTACCATATACCACATGCCTAGGGTCCTTCCCAGAGACGATCATTATTTCTTGTAGATCCTTCTGGGGGTTTTCCGTTTATATACAGGTATATCCGCCTCTTATTTGACACAGACAGGGAAATAAAGTGCAGGATCTAAACTGACAGATTAGACTCCATTTGGATGAACTAGGCAATCCCAGGAGGGGCTGGGGAGCCCAGGGTTCAGCCAGGGACACAGCCTATGCCCCCAGCAGGGGCACCAACCTGAAGGCAATCCCCGGGAGCAGTTTGAGGCACCTGAACTCTCCGGGCAGAGCCAGCTCGGCACGTGGAGCAGGGCTGAGGCTGAGGAGGAGGTCCTCGTGTCCTGAGCCTGAGAAGGGCAGCGGGTAGCCGGGCTTCAAGTGGCTGCCAAGGCCAGCACTGCATCAGGCATCCCACACCGCCCGACCCCGACACGTCTGCACTGCCCATAAAGTGAAGAGATGACGAGATGACGAGATGACGTTTGGACTCGCCAATGGTTAACGCCAAAATCCTCCTCAGTATAACCGACCTAAAATATTTAGAAAATTTAGAGAACCTCCACCAAGATCATAAGCTCTAAAGAACTCCTGGCTGCTTATCCAACATTGTTCTCTCTGGGATGTAAAACCCGGGCAAGATTCTTTTTTTTTAATTTTATTTATTTAGTTTCTAAAAAAATTTAACAACAAATGAACAAAAACATTCTTAACATATGATCATCCCGTTCTACATATATAATCAGTAATTCACAATACCATCACATATTCATCATCATGATCATTTCTTAGAACATTTGCATCAATTCAGAAAAAGAAAACAAAAACAGAAAAAAAAAAGATTATACATACCATACCCCTTACCCCTCCCTTTCACTGATCACTAGCATTTCAAACTAAACTTATTTTAACATTTGTTCCCCCTATTATTTATTTTTATTCCATATGTTCCACTTATCTGTCGACAAGGTAGATAAAAGGAGCATCAGACACAAGGTTTTCACAATCACACAGTCACATTGTGAAAGCTATATCGTCATACAATCATCTTCAAGAAACAGGGCTACTGGAACACAGCTCTACATTTTCAGGCAGTTCCCTTCAGCCTCTCCATTACATCTTTTTTTAAAATTTATTCGTTAAAAAAAATTAACAAACGAACTAAAACATTTAACATGAGATCATTCCGGTCTACATATATAATCAGTAATTCACAATATCATCACTTAGTTGCATACTCATCATTTCTTAGAACATTTGCATCAATTCAGAAAAAGAAATAAAAAGACAACAGAAAAAGAAATAAAACAAAAACAGAAAAAAAAAAGATTATACATACCATACCCCTTACCCCTCCCTTTCATTGATCACTAGCATTTCAAACTAAATTTATTTTAACATTTGTTCCCCCTATTATTCATTTTTATTCCATATGTTCTACTCATCTGTTGACAAGGTAGATAAAAGGAGCATCAGACACAAGGTTTTCACAATCACACGGTCACACTGTGAAAGCTATATCATTATACAATCATCTTCAAGAGACATGGCTACTGGAACACAGCTCTACATTTTCAGGCAGTTCCCTCCAGCCTCTCCATTACATCTTGAATAACAAGGTGATATCTACTTAATGCATAAGAATAACCTCCAGGATAACCTCTCAACTCTGGAATCCCTCAGCCATTGACACTTTGTCTCATTTCACTCTTCCCCCTTTTGGTCAAGGTTTTCTCAATTCCTTGATGCCGAGTCTCAGCTCATTCTAGGATTTCTGTCCCACGTTGCCAGGAAGGTCCACACCCCTAGGAGTCATGTCCCACATAGACAGGGGGAGGGTGGTGAGTTTGTTTGTTGTGTTGGCTGGAGAGAGAGGCAGGGCAGGATTCTTGTGTGGCGTGGGTCAGCCACACAGGGCAGTCACAGAAGGGCCCACACTCAGAGCGGCCCAGAATTTGGTTTAGTGCTCTATTGCTGTGGTTTTGAAACTCTTAATTTTTCAAGAAGGGACCCTGTATCTTTATTTCACATCGGACCCTGCAAATTAAGTTGTCAGTTCTGCCTACAATGGTGTCTATCATGGATGGATGCCCAGTTTATTTGTTAAATATACAAATGAATGAATGCATAGAAGTAGCCCTAGAACATGGGTCAATAAACGATAGCCCCTGGGCCAAATCTGGCCTACCACCTGTTTTATGAATAAAGTTTTATCAAAACACAGCCACACCTATTTGCTTACTATCTCTACTGCTTTCCTCTTTAAAAAGATGAGTTAAGTTGTTGTGATACTTTATGGCCTGCAATGCTTTAAATATTTACTTTTGGTCCTTTACAGAAAATGTTCATGGACCCAAATAAGAGATGGGTAAATTTACTACACTAAAAGGTTTAGTTTTAAGTAGCTAGCCATAAACAACATATGTCTTAGGGCTTTATCTTTAAGTTTATTTAAATATTTGCATCTTGTACCCAAATATATTTGTGTTATAGTATAATAATATTCTCCTCTGAATATAAACAATGCCCTGGGGATCAGTAGTGTTTATACTTTGGCATCCCCCTCTATGCAGATGAGTACACAAAGGGCATCAGTGTCCCCGTTTGCTAAGCATGGCCTTAGTTCCTTCTCTTTAATACACCCAGTTTGGAAGGAAGATTCCAGCTGCATTTAAGCATCCACTGAACATTCACACCTACCAATCATTTCTTACCAAGCCATAAATCCTGCAGGAAGACCCAGTGAGGACATTAAAATATGAAATCCCTAATGCCCTTACTCTTTTTTTTTGAATCCATCCATCAACCAAAAAAAATTAAGAACAAACAAAAACACCAACACATAATTCCTCTCCACACACACTTTCAGCAACCCTCAACATCATCACACAGTTGCACATTCACCACCTCTCAGAACATCCACATCAACCCAGAAAAAAGAAATAAAAAGACAACAGGAAAAGAAATAAAACAATAACAGAAAAAAAAGATTATACATACCATACCTCCCACCCCCCACCTTCATTTATCACGAGCATTTCAAACCAAATCTACTTCAACATTTGTTCCCCCTATTCATTTTTTAAAAAATTTATTAATTAAAAAAATTAACAAACCAAATAAAACATCAACATATATAATCAGTAACCTAGCTGCACCTTCATCACCCCTCAGAACACCCGCATCAACTCAGAAAAAGAAACTTAAAAAGAAACAAAATGAACACAGGAAAGAAAAAAAAAAGATTATACCTACCAAACCCCCCACCCCTCGCCTTCATTGATCACTAGCATTTCAAACCAAACTCACTCCAGCTTCCGTTCCCTCCATTATCTACCCCCACTCCATACGCTCCACTCATTTGTTGACAAGGCAGATAAAAGGAGCACCAGACACAAGACCCCCACAATCACACAGTCACACTGTGACAGCCACACCACCACTCAATCATCCTCAAGAAACATGGCCACTTGAACACAGCCCCACACCCCCAGGCAGCCCCCTCCAGCCTCTCCACCACACCCTGAACAACAAGATGACATCTACTCAATGCACAAGAAAAACCTCCAGGACAACCCCTCGACTCTGTCTGGAATCTCCCAGCCACAAACACCCTGTCTCACTTCACTCCTCCCCGCTCCCCCTGGCCGAGAAGGTCCTCCCAATCCCCCGATGCCAAGTCTCAGCCCATTCCAGGGTCCCTCCCAATCCCTTGATGTTGAGTCCCAGCTCATCCCAGGATTTCCGTCCCACGCCGCCAGGAAGTTCCACACCCCCGGGAGCCATGCCCCACGCAGACAGGGGGAAGGTGGAAGGTGGTGAGACTGCTTGCCGTGTTGGCTGGAGAAAGGGGCCACATCCGAGCAACAAAAGAGGCTCTCCTGGGGGTGACTCCCAGGCCCAAACCCTAAGTAAACTCGACCCATCTTCCATGGGGCCAAGCCTCACATGAACAAACCCCAAGACTGGGGGCTCAGCCCACAGCCTTGGCTGTCCACACCACCCGTGAGAATACCAAGACTTCAACCTGGGAAAGCTGCACCCCTCCCCGTTCCCACCATTCTCGGAAGGGGGCCCTGCAAATACTCCTCCACTCACTGATCGAATCACTCCGGGACCCACCGGGGCATCACTCCGGACAAACCAACAAAATCTCATGTCCCACCCGAGACTCCAAGTACCCATGGTGCTCAATCAAACCGTCCACACAAGTTACATTAGGAAATGCACCAGTCAAAATATAAATTTTGCAACAAATAAATATTTTTTTCCTTTAGTCTCACTCACAAGGCGACACTTTAAAACATTAACTACCATCCATTTTCAGCACCCTGCAACAATGACATTCCTCTGCTCGTCCGCATTAATGCCCTTACTTTTGACTGAATGTACTTTAATTCTATGCCCCATCGCGCTCTAAGATTAATGAGCAGCCCTATTATTTTTTCCCCCAGGTAGTTTTCAGAAACTATTTAGGGGCAGCTACATTAGAAACCAGCCTGCCTTTTGGAAAGTTTTCAGACTTGGGAGGTATGGCAGAGAGGAATCATTTGTCAAACATGGTTAGAGATAGTCCATTTCCAATCTGAGCAGTTTTCAGCACTCTTTTTCCACTAGTAAAATTCTCTGCTTTCCGTGCTTATTAACACTCACATTGTAAATACATTTTTCTAGCTAGTCAGGGTGCTGGCAGGACAATTTAGTAAACCACTGAGAGGATTTTAGAGGTGTCTGCCTCGAGATCTGTGGACATTCTTTCATGCCACAGGATCTGGAGGCTTCAGACGTTTTATTTCAGGTAAAACAGAGAAATCCCTTGGGAAGAAGTGTCAGAGAAGAACAAGATATACTAGAAAGGAGAGAGGCAAGAAGTACGAGGCCCAGAGCAAAGTGAGGAGCCCCCACAGGAGCAGAGGCTGGAAGCAATGGAGCCCAGGAGCAAGGGACCAGCAGATGCCAGCCACGTGACTTCCCAGCTGACAGAGGGGTTCCTGACCCATCGGCCTTTCTTGAGTGAAGGTAACCTCTTGCTGGTGCCTTAATTTGAACACTTTCACTCCCTTAGAACTGTGAACTTGTAACTTATTAAATTCCCTTTTTTAAAAGCAAAAAAAAAAAAGTATAAGGCCAGGGAAGAAGCAAAGTGCAGTGAGGTCTCAGGCCCCTGGGAGAAGCTCTGGCTATAGTAACAACAAATGCAATTGAAGGAATGGTTCACGGAGACGTCAAGAAATGCTATCTTTGGGGACTATTAAAGGGGTTTTCTTTACTGTGTCTGTTTGTGTGTGTACATGGGGAAAAGAGTCACATCTTTCATATCTCAGTCCGTAATGAAATAATTTGTGGGACTCAAAAGAACTGACCTCAAAAACACAGTGTGGCCAAATCCCAGCCTGCTGAACATGTCCACAGCTGCTGTTGGGAAAACACCACATAAAAAATTGTAAGCAGTTGACAGTGTTCTCTAGGAAAACAAGGAATGGGAGGAGCTCAGAAGTGGCAACTCTGGTATGGAGTAAGTACAAGTCTGGCTGTTGCTGTTTGGAGACCGGTGGGAAGGGCCTGTTGTGGGTGAGCCATTTGCCCGCTCCATCCCAACCCCAGGATCCCACACTAACTGCTCACCGCTGGCAAGCAGCCCTGGTCAAGCCTCAGAGAAGCAAAGTGCTCCTTACTGTAATGGAGCACTTAACCTTGTAACTAGAACTTAAACCACCAACCACAGCTAGGCACTCATTACAATTCATGTACGCCTGACACAATATAACTGATAACCTGCACCGGGCGTGGTGGAGCAGAATCAACTGGTTCGTTGTTTTGTTTGCCATTTAAAAGTGACGTGTCTGCACCTTTCCCATTTCTGTGTAATACGATGAGATTACAATGGACGTGGGAGACTAGGAATTGCCTGATTTAGGAAAGAATGCATTCATGTTGTTTCAAATTAATATGAAATCTGGTAAATGACTTCAAAATTCAGTCTGGTAAGCTCTCTTTAAATTCGGGTTTAAAATCACACACTCTCACAAAAGAAATCTTTAATTTTTCTTCTCATTTTTCATAAATAATGCACATTATGAGCACTGGATTTGTAATACAAGATGATGATCATTTCTATTTCAAAAGGCATCCATTTGCATTTCTTTCAATGGGCAATTTCCCTAAAAGTACACCACAACTTTTCAGAAGTAGGTGGACTGCACAAAGCAAAGTCCACTGGCATTTTTATTAAAAGCATCCCCAATGCCTTTCCAACTTTACCTCATGTTATAGTCTGCTAGCTACAGGAATGCAATATACCAGAAATGGAATGTTTTTTAAAAAAGGGGAATTTAATAAGTTGCAAGTTTACAGTTAAGGCTGAGAAGAGGTCTCAATTAAAACAAGTCTATAGAAATGTCTAATCTAAGGCATCCAGAAAAAGATACCTTGATTCAAGAAGGCCAATGAAGTTCAGGGTTTCTCTCTCAAGTGTGAGGGCACATGGTGAACACAGTCAGGGCTTCTCTCTCAGCTGGAAGGGCACATGGTGAACACGGTGTCATCTGCTAGCTTTCTCTCCTAGCTTCTGGTTTCATGAAGCTCCCCAGGAGGTGTTTTCCTTCTTCATCTCCAAAGGTCGCTGGCTGGTGGACTCTGCTTCGTGGTGCTACAGCATTCTTTGCTCTCTCCGCATCTCCCATTCTCCAAAATGTTTCCTCTTTTATAGGACTCCAGTAAACCAATCAAGACCCACCCACCCAAATGGGTGGAGACATGTCGTCACCTAATCCAATTTAACAACCACTCTTGACTAAATCACATCATCCAGGGAGATGATCTGATTACAGTTTCAAACATACAGTATTGACTAGGGATTATTCTACCTTTATGAAATGGGATTTTGATTAAAACATGGCTTTTCTAGGGGGCACACTTCCTTTCAAACCAGTACACCCCATAAATCCCATCTTCTTACAGGAGCAACAACAAAAAAAGAGACAACATCAAAATGTCCATCCTCCTTCCATCAAACATTGCCAACCATTCAATAGTATATTCTTCCTGGGAGCACAATCAGCCAAAGCACTGTTTTCCCAGGCAGGCATGGGTGGAGAGGCATACAGCGGATTTAAACTGTAAGGTCCAGATACAAAACCAAGCCCAAGATGCAGTAGATAGGAAATCCCTGTTCCAGAACCCTGGATCAGAGCACAAGTGATGAACTATTTCCTGCAGGTGGGATGCTGTAAGCATCTTTCCAGCTTCCTATTTAAGAAGTGGATTCCTTCACACATGAAATTTGAGAACCCGAGGCCCTTGTTTATGTGGGATATAGCCATTGATATTTACTGTATGTGAAGTTAAAATGGAGAAAGCTTTTAATCATTAATTCATTTTTAAAATTATCATAATAAACCTATTTACACATTAACAAATAACATTTTTATGAATCAAATATTTTCCAAAGCCAAAAAATTTAGTGAAGAGTGGCAGTGTTTCACATATTTGCAAGTCTCAATAATGTCTTGAGACATTAATGTAATCTATTAATGTAACCTTAATAGAAGACAGCTGGACTCTCCTGCAACTGCCTTCAACCTGTTGCAATATGCCGGGTAACAAAGCCTCAAGAAAATTCCCCAGTATGCTCCTGTGAGAATGAGTGAGAAGTGGCAAATAATGTCTTCATGCTATTATGAAAATAGTCTGGACCCTGCAGATCTCCTGAAAAGGTCTTGGGGACCCCTAAGGGTCTGCAGACCACAGGGTGAGAATCGCTGCCTTGAGTTACGAACAATTATTATCTCCATTTCCAAACGAGCACACATAAGGAAGGGGAGGTCAGGGAATTGTCCAAGGTCACACTGTTAAAACACGTCAGAGCAGGTAAAATGTGGAGAGTAAAATACTTCCACTCATTTGGTTGTTGCAAGGCTGGATGAGATAATGAATGTAAAGAGCTGGGCAACCTGCTTGGCTTATCCCAAGCACTCACTAACATTAATAGCTCCTATTCCACAAGGCCCAGTGGAAAAGCTGGAGAGAAACTTCACACATTTCTGATATCCGATCATTGGACACCTGCAAGGAAAAACAAAACTGCACAGCAGGTACTGTCTATAGCTCTATGCCCACAGGATAGAAGCGGTCTTTTGCTTACTCAGAAACTTGAGGGCCATGTTCCACCCTCCATAAGTCAAATGACCCCAACAGGCTAGGCACACCCTCACCTTGTTCTTGGGAAACCTGAGCAAGTCAAGGGAGCTGCTTCCATTATTTACAGCCTCCTTTTTGCATCACGCTGTACTTTCAGGGAATCCTCAACAAACAACTAGGGCACCTCCAGTCTGGGCAGCCAAACCCTCAGCTAGGCCTTGCTGGTGTGGGTTTCCTGTGCAGGTTTCCGGCACTCACCACTGTCCTCAACAATCAACTCTCAGTGGCCGGCTGCTGCTGCGTGTTAGCCCACACAATTCCTCGGAGTTGGCAAGTGAGCTCCCCTAGGGAAGTGGGGCTGGTGCAGTCGAAAAGAACGCAGCCCCACACACATGGCAAAAGGTCAAGAGGTGCCTGAAGCTGCTGTTTCTGCCCGGAAACCCCCCAGAATCGCTCAGCTGATTTCTGGGTTTCCACTTTGATTCCGCCCATCCTCCCTGTACACACAACCCACCAGCAACCAGAGTCGTCCCTGAAAAGCATAGAAACAGATAGGGTGAAGTCTCCTGCTAAAACCCTCCCAAAACTCCCCACTTGGAATAAAAATCAAACTCCTTGCTCTGGTTTATAAGAACCTTCATCATCTGGCCCGAGTCTACCTCTTTCCCCGAAGATACCGTTTCTCCTCTTGGGTCTGCGCGCCCCTCCAGGACCTCCCACAGTTCCAGTGTCACCTGTTCAAAGAGACCTTCGCGGAATGCACAGTCTCTGAAGTTGCCTTTCCACTTCTCCATCCCACCACCCCGTCGTTTGTGAGAACAGAGCACTCCTTACTTTCGGAAGTTATCTTTCCTTTTCTAGCATATTCCAAATCTCCCACCCTCCTCGTCCTCCTCCTAGACTGCAAACTCCCTGAAAGCAGGGGACACCCTGACATCCTGGCACCGTGCCTGGCTCAGCTGACTTTGGTCGAATGAATGAATGAAGCAACGGCTCTCGGCGGCCTCGGGAGTGGCGGGCAGGAGCCCCTGGTGCCCCCGCGCGCCCGCTCCGCCCGCACCCCCAGCCGGCCGCGCGCTCGGCCCCGGCGCCGCAGGTACCTCCCGGAAGCGCGCGCCCTCCCGGGCCTGCGCCGCGGCCCCGCTCGCCCGCACTCACCATGGCGGCCCGGCCGCCGCCACCCCCGCCCGGCGGACGCCGAGCTCGGTGGACGCGAGGGCCAGAGGCTAGCGCAGGAGCCCGCGCGCCGGACAGGTGAGGCGCCCGCCTCAGACCATGGCTGCTTCCCACAATGCCCTCGAAATGAAAGTTTACAGACTCCTCCCCGCGCAGCTCGGCTCCCCTCCCCTCCCGCTCCCTCCTCCCCCACCCCCTCCCCAGTGGGCCGCAGCCCTCCCCGCCCCGCGCCGCGCGGGTGGCGGCAGGTGGGGATGCACCTGCGCGCGCCCCTGCCCCGGGCCTGGTGTGCAGCCCGCGCGGGTGGAGCCGAAGCGGCCCGGTTTCCCACTAGCAGCGGGAGGGCGGGAGGGCTCGCTTTCCCGATCTTGCCGCGCGAATGTCATTCATTCATTCAACGAACGTTTATGGGACTTGGCAGCGGCATTTCCCAAAACGCAAGCGGAAAGTATCACAGGCTGCCTAGTCCTAAATCGCGGAGGGAAGAAGTAGTTGGTAGAGCCGAAACTAGAAGCTAATTCAAACACTCCCCCGTCCCCATTTCATCTTTAAAAATAGATAAATAAACGCTACAATCCAAGGTCATATTTTAAACAGGTCCCATTTTAAGAGATCCCTACTGAGACGTTATGGATGAAGGGTTGAGTCACCAACCCTCCCCGTTCTCTCCTGAGGCCGTGTTTTTACCTGGGCGTTAGAATCTTCAGACCCCCTCCTGCTAAGGTGTAAGCAGAGTTTTAAGTGCCTCTTTATCTTCTTTGGGGAAAGAGAGTCGGTCGGTTTTATCAAATACCCAAAGACAAGTGTGACCCTACAAAGGTTAAGATCGGCCACCTGCGCAACACTGTGGACCCCAAAATCGTGCAAGTCCTCTCCAACGGGTCTACTGTGGCTCCTTAACATTCCAGTGTGTGGGTGGGCTCAGGAGCCTGGGAAATAAAGGGGAGCTCCATCCACCCATGCATTCGTTCTACAAATATATATCACTGCTTGCTGTGTGCCAGCTGGGAACAAACAGTCTTTCTCCAGGACCTTACAGTCCCCTGTGAAGCACAAATAATAATAATAATAATAATAAAGCAAAATCGTAATTACAAAGTAAGAAGGCAGGAAGCAGTTTGCTGTGATAGGTACAGGAAAAGCTTCATTTATTTAGCGGGGTGGCCCCAGGAAGGTTGTACCTGGGACAGTTATATGAGACCTGGAGATGAGAAGCTGGGGCTTGGAAGGGGGGGAAATGGAGTTTTCTTTCTTGAAGGACCCCAAAGGAGGCCTCTTCTGCTGGAGTTGAGTTAAGGAGATCTGAGAGGTGGACAACAAGCAGAAGGCAATGAATCTTGCCTAAGATAAGGCATCAAGTAAACTAAAAAGACCCGAGGGAGCAGAAGCCTCCAACCTACAAGTTCCCCAAAAGCTCTACTGCTTCCACTCGTCTGTGATTTTCAGCTGCTTTACATGCCTTCTGCAGCTTTCACCTCTGATGATGTGGCACCTGCTGAGAGGGTTTAGAAAGGACCATTTGACAGCTAAACCCAGGCTAAAGGTTAATTTTACATCCTGAAAGATAATCCACAGTTCCATGTGAATTCCAAAGAACAGCTTTCTAACTTCCTGAATTCTCCACCCAGAGTGGGTTTTCCCCAACTGGAGTCTAACTTTCCTGCCTGTCCTGTTTCCCATCTAACTCCAGAGCAGAGCCCACCTTTGTCCCACACACCTTGCTGATCCTAGGAAAAGTACACTTAGCTTCCTGTTTTGAGGGTGTTATTCCTAATTGCGGTAGGGAAAAGATGGGTTACTGAAGGTGAGACTTGCAGCAAAAGAAATCTCAGCATTCTTGCCATGACAGATAAATAGAAGATTTAAGTGCAAGAAAGTTCCCTTAGTGTGGCCCCTGGTGAGGAGGGTTTCCTTAGAAGGTTTACATTAAATATATTAACATCTTTGCCTCCTCTTCCCACATTGCTGAAACGGTCAGAGGCAGTTCCCACAGGAGTTTTGCCCTCTAGTGCTCCTTCCCTCCTCCTTGTCTCCAGTTTTTCACTCCTCACTCCATCTTAAACAGGGCAGTTTACAGGGTTATTTTATCATCACATAGGTTACTTTATCAGTACCTCAAGACAACTGGAGACAGGGGCTCTATACCTATTGGATAGCTGAGAGCCCTGGCCCGGAGGCTGTGTGGCTAAGGCAGGCTCAGAGCTAAGCCTGTACTCAGGGCACCGTGGCTCGAACTGATTTCTCCTGAAGCCCCACACCTGGCAGCCTCACTGAGGACACACCTTGTGGGTGTTAGGCTGTGTTTATTCAGACTCCCATTTGTTGCAGCAGAATAACTTGCATTTTTAAATCTTGACTTCCCTATCTTGTCTTTGCTCATTTTCAACCCCCTGGCTCCCCAACAGGTCCACCAAAGGTCAGACCAACCCCAGGGAGCACTCAGAGCCCCTCTAGCTCCAGATGTTCCACTGCAAAGAAGGGCTTCCTGGTCAGATCCTGAAAGGGGCTTTAGATTGAAAAGCTGTCACAGAAAGAAGCCACAGAGCACAATGTCATGTGTTTCAGATTAGGTCGACTCTGGGCTGGTGCGCAGGATTCTGTGTGTATTTATTTACTCACAATATAAGGCCCTGGTACTTGGTCAACTGGATTTGTGAGTTTCACTTGTTAGATCATTTCATAAATACATAGTAGCAAAAGATACAGAGGGAATGCAGTAAAGACCATCAGGCCCACAGGGGAAAGAAGAGCAAATTAGGGACATGATAATAGATTAAAATGATATTAGTCCATAAACCAAGACATTAATTTTCTACTGTAAATCAGGGGAGATCAAGCTACAGGTTAAAAAAATAAATTGCAACCAATACCTTCCCAGCAGCACATGTATTTGAATGAAACCTGGCTCAGCTTTCCAATGTCCTGTCCTGCTCCCGGATCTTAAGCAATCAGCATCTCCAGTGGTCCTTTCTGCATTTTTCAGTAATTCCTTTCATCGTGGTGAGGGCTTTTACTCTAAGGATTTATTACCCTCACGACACCCATTTTATTTTCAGAATGGTGTTTTTTTAATTCCAAATGGAAGAACCCACATGCAATACATCTTTTAAGGAACATTTTCAGAAAATTTTAGATTACAAAAGAATATCAATTCATTATAGATTTGGAAAATACAGAGGAGTATTATTTTAAAAACCCACCATTTAGTTCTACCATCAACAAATATCCACTATTATATTTAGTATATTTCCTTTTAAATTTTTCTGTAGAGACAGAGGAGGGGAGTAAGAGAGATTTACTTTTTGAAAACAAGGATTAGAATCCTACCATACACATTGTTTTTTGTTTTTGTTATAAAATGTAACTTCCAGAAAATGTTGTTCTGCCTGCTGTTCTGCACCTTGCTTTTTCTCACTTAGGAATATAATTATGAAGCAAATATTTCTTGAGCTTCTCTGTGACAAGAACTGTGGTGGGTATTGGGCACAGAACAGTGAAAAAAAGGAAACACAGTCCCTCCCAAGGTGACTGCATAGTATTAGAGGAAGACATGTATTAAACAATAATAACATACCTAAAGGTATGATGATCACAGAGATTATGAAGGGAAAGTATAAGGGGCAATGCAAACATGCAGTTTAAAAATTCCTAGCAGGCATTTATTGTTTGCCTCTCCGTGCCCCCTGATTGGGTTTTGGGATCCAACCCATCCATAAACTCTCAGCTTCAGGGTGGCCCATGGCCCAGTCCTGGCCAATCAGAATATTGCTTTCCCACAGTAACAAGGATTCTAGAGCAGGCACACGCCAGAGGCTAGTATTCTAAGTCAATAAGTCTAAATTCTGAGACTGTTTCTTTGGAAGCCTCTTGGAGAAGTAAGTCAGCTCCAGTTTTGAACATCAGTGATGGAGCTGGAGTGGCTGCAGCCATCTCACACCCAGGATGAATGCTCTTCCTTAAAGGTGGAGCCAACACCGAGGAAATGGGGTCAGAAAGGGAGAAACTAGCAGGTCCTGGTGACACTGTTTGAGGCCATAGTCAAACCTGTAGCTGACTGTATACTTGGCGGTGACCTGAACCAGTTTGGGTTGTCATGTGTGACCAAGATATCCTAATCTTGGCAGGTTTCCCTGAGGGTGGGGTGAGGGAAGAGTAACCATGTTCTAGTTTGCTAGCTGCCGGAATGCAACACACCAGAGAGGGATTGGCTTTTAATAAAAGAGGGTTTATTTTTGTTAGTTCTTCAGAGGAAAGGCAGTTAACTTTCATCTGAGATTCTTTCTTACGTGGGAAGGCACAGGGTAATCTCTGCTGGCCTTCTCTCCAGGCCTCTGGGTTCCAACAACTTTCCCAGGGTGATTCCTTTCTGCATCTCCAAAGGCCTGGCTGGGCTAAGCTGAGCTGCCAGTGCTGAGATGAGATATGCCAAGCTGCTTGGGTTGTGCTGCGTTGCGCTCTCTCATTTAAGCACCAGCCAATAAAGTCAAACAGGCACACCTCCTAGCCGACTGCAGATGTAATCAGCAATAGATGAGGTTCACATGTCATTGGTTCATGTCTGCAGCAACAAACTAGGTGCCTTCACCTGGCCAAGTTGACAACTGAATCTAACTACCACAAACCATAAAGCTGGCCTGGAGCAGAAGCCAGGTGAGGAGAACAACTGAAGCCCAGGTAAAGCGTGCCTGGGCAAATGGCTTTGTGCTGCAGGGGAAAGAGCAGGATTTCAGAGGAATCAGAAGGCCTGGGTACAGGAATGGGGGTGTGCCACAGCACCTTGGAGTCTCCTTAAAGATTCAGAATATGAGCCCCCAAAATAGGAAATCATTTAAGACTTAAAGCAGAGTAGTGACAAAATCATCTTTTAAAGATGGTCATTCACAATCCTATTTGCTGCAGCGTGAAAAATGGGTGGTGGTACAGAAAGGATACAGGGAAATGTAAGAGGCCTTTCCAGTATTTCATGTGAGAGATGATATGTGCTGGTCATAATGGATTTTTTTTCTGAGTGTTATATTGTGAGAATTTCCAAATAACAATTTATAGTTATTAAAAAAAACATGATTCTTTAAGGATGCACATGTCCATCCTTGAGCTTCATAATCTATTCTAATAATCTATTTCCTTGTAACTGAATAAAAAAAAGTTTTTGATATCTCTGTCCTTTTAACTAAAAACTGAAATTAAGTTGTTTTTTAAATACTACAATGGAAGTCCTCTAAATCCTTTACATGAAATATGTGTCCAAGCTTCTGGTTACATCAAGATAAATCCATAAAATTCAAATTACTGACTTAAGGAATGAATATTTTAATATATATCATTTTACACCAGTATGAGAGTCCCTATTTTACCACATTCCCACCAGTAATGAACAACCCATATTACTCTTAAGAATAAATTTCAGGCCTCTCATCCTCCATCCTTCTTTACTTGGGAGTGTGCCTGCATGTCTTCTTACTTGTGAACCTGCCTGCTTACTCCAAAAAAAAAAGAACAAATTTAAATATAAAAAAATCCCCAGCTGAATGGGGCTGGAAGAAACGTCCAGCTGTATTGGCTGCTCTTACGTCATATTCCTGACCACAAATATAATAAGCCCTCTGAGCTAATTGGCAATCTCATTGCATTGCCCCAGCAAACCTTCTCCCCTCTCCTGGAGGACTGTTTTCCACCTTCATTCCTTTCCTCAAATTTCAACACCTCCTCCGCTTCCTTCCATCTCAGCTTGTTATTTCCCTGAGAAGATAGAAGCAATCAAAAGACAACATCATCCTAGAAGCCTCAGTGTTCCAGCCTTCTGGCATCTCTCCCACATCTCCCCCCTTGCCACGTCGTCAGTTCTATAATGGATGGACTGTCTGTCTGTCTGTTCCCAAGGCTTCACTTGGATACAAGGTCCCATCCTCTGTCACCTAGGCAAGTTCCTGCAATTGCCACCCTTTTCTTCAGCATCATTTCCTCCCTCCTCCGGGGTCATCCCCATCAGTGTTTAAACATGCAGTAATATCTGCCAGCTTTAAAATAAAATAAACTTTACTTTGACCTCCGTCCCTTCTAGCCACCACCCCATGGCTCTGCTCCCCTTTGTGGTAAATGGCTCCAGCAGCTGCCTACCTAAATCTCTTGGTATCTCTCGTTCCACTCTCCTCAACCCACTCCTATTAGTCTTTGCCCCCACCACTCCACCAAACCACTTTTATCAGAATCCCTAATGAGCTTATATTGCCAAATCTGAAGGGTGGCATTCAGTGCTCATCTCACTCCATCCATAAGCAGCATTTGCCCAAGCTGCCCACCACCTCCTCCAGGAAACACTGTTGACTTGACCTCCCGGAACTCTCTCAACTCTTCTTCCATTCCACTGGCTGTGTCCTTTTACCTTTGTCCAATCCCCCTCAGCTTCGGAACCTCTAAGCATTATCAGACCCAGGGTGAGGTTTATGGGCCAATTGCTGACACCAGTCAAACACTTTACATTTCACTTTGTAGGCAATGAGGATCTATTGAAGGTTTTTGAGCTAGGATGAGGATGTGGGAAGGGAGTGCAGTACAGGGGGTTAGTGTGCGGCTGGAACAAAGCTGTGCTCACACGAGATTAATTTGAGAGGGATTTGGCCTCAGGGCAGAGGTACAGAATTGACAAGAGGAATTGCTGAAACAACTAGATGCTCAGTCGGGTGGGACTTTAAATGTACTTTTGAGGTTTCAAAGGAAACGGGTAAACTTGGCCAAGAATTTCAGAGCATATGTGACTTAATTCATACACGCATGCACACGTGTGTGCACACACACACACAAATCCTCGATGGAAACAAAGATTCAGTGACTTTAGATTCAGCTCCTTTATGGTCTTTATCCCTTGTCTAAATAAGCCACCAAGGAAAGCAGTACTCAAACTCTCAAGTCGTTTCCATTTCTACATAGACAAATGTGTTTACAGCATGATTTTTTCAAGCAGGAGAGGGTGATGCAGAGAGGGCCGCCAACTCCAGAGCCAGCAGATCCTTAGGGAAGGTGGGAAAGCCAGCAAGACAGATGACTCAAGTTTCCTGAAGGATCACAACTATGTTTTCCATAGTGGATAGCTTGAGGAGGTCCCTCTCTCTTCTGGAAAGTCCTGGATCCCATGCCCTTTGGGCCCATCCACAAGTTAATTATGTCCATTCTCTAGAGACCACAAATTGACTTAATATATATATAGCTCTGCAAATATCACCCAAAGTGATCTGAGCTAACAACCTCAAGTGGCTTGTGTGGAGATACTGAAGGACTGTTGTAGGCACAGCAAACCCCTAAAAATGTAAAGAACAAGACAGCTACCTTTACAGTTTTCTCTATATTTTTATCAAGATGACCTATATACTAATTAGTACTATTCATATTGTTATTTTATCACACTATATGCTGCATTGTCTTCAGCATAATAAAAGGGTGCACATTCAAAAGTCAGGGTCCGTTTTTGCATGTATATGAATTTGCAAAACACTTCCTGATAGCTACTGAATTCTTTATATATATATAAATAGATATATTTTTTTTTCATGGAAGAAGTTGTTGGTTTACAGAATAATCATGCTGAAAATACAGATTTCCCATATACCCTCCCCCCTGCCATCACTAACACTTTGCATTGTTACAATTGATTAAAGAATATTATTATAATTCTGTTAACTACAATCCATAGTTTCTACATTTGGGTTCACTGTTCATGTTGTATTGTCTTATGTTTTATTTTTAATTTTTATTCTATAGCATATATACAACCTAAAAGTTTCCCCCTTTAGCCATATTCACATATATAATTTATTAATTCTAGTCACAATGGCTATCAATTTCTTAATAATAATCTTTGACATCTGCAAATGATATGACTTTCTTGGTGTGATCAAACAAGATTTGTCAGGAAGCGAACAAGGTCTTTCTTTCAGAAGAGAACTCGGCCAGAATGTAATCTGGTTAAAGACTAACTGAACTAAAGGCAAGCGGAACAAGGAGGAGAGCAGCTCCTGGGTTTCTCATCTCGTCAGTCTGGTCAAAATATTGCCTACAAGTTACCTCAACAAAGTATGCTGATGGTTATCACTGCTACACCACAAAGAAGAAAGAAAATGGAAGGCAGATAGCACCTTAGATGCTGGCTGGCATTATGGTTATATTTAAAATGCAGCATATGTCAGAGTAATCGGTGCTCTGTAAGATTTAGGGCATTTGAAGCTATCAGAGCATGGTCACGTGTAAGAACCAGACTTTGATTTGTTCCTACAGTTAGGATTTCTAGACTTGCCTTGCCCACTCTGGGTCTTGGTTTAAAAGGATTGGCATCAATCCTGACTGCCATATCCCACTGCTCTATTGGATTTTTGCTATCATTTCCTCACTATTCACTTCCACCCTGCTTTGAAATTCCTTACGTCCTAAATACAGTTACCGCATTCCAGGAACCTCTTGTGGCTGCTGGTAGGATCCGGTGGCCTTTAACTCCAGCAGGTGTTGTACATGATGCTGATGAGTCGCCCAAGCGGCAGATGTGATGTTCAGGGACCAGGTGTGGGAGGAGAGAGTGTCATCACCTAAGAGGCCTTCAGTTTGGCCAGAAGTTCAGTGCCATACTGGCATCGTACATTGCCAGCCACCCATAGCATATACTGAACTCCTTGGTTTATATTTAAATTTCAGCATCAGTCAGGGTTTCTTTAGCCCAGGTGCTCCTAATGCACAACCATCTTTGGTTTGTAGTTTTTGGATGAATTGTCCATGTAAGCCTGTAGTCATGTGTAGGCTAAGCATAAATGCAGATTCCTTAGATAAATGAATATCTTAGGCTGAGCATAAATGCAGATTCCTTAGATAAATGAATATCTTAGGCAAGGGACTGAACCTCAAGGTCAGTGTCTCAAAACCCAGGGCAGGGGTTGGGGAATGAGATAGGGAGCAAACAGAATGACCTAGGTCTCAAGTGAGCTGGGACAGGGAAAGGGTTGAGAGCTCCTCCTGCCCTGCATAATGTGGGGCAATGAACCTATGCTGAGCACTGGGATTATTTTACCCCCAGGAGGAAAGGAATGTCATGTGGAAGAACATGGGCTCTGCAGTTAGATACCCTGAATTCTGGTCCAGCCTTTCCTCTTATCAGCCATGTGACATTGGGCAAGATGCTTAACCTCATTCTACCTCAGTTTCCTCATCTTTAATATGGAGATAATGATTCCTATGCCTCATAAAGATGCTGGAGAATTAGTCAGTACTCCATGAACTATAATTGTTGTTGTTATTAATAATAAATTTTAATTAGTATTAACTTGATGAAAGGCTGCCTTGCACACTCACTGATCAAAATATCTTTTCCAAGGTATGTTAAAGTTGCCTTCTTAGAAGCAGAATAAATGAAGAGAGCACAGTGGGATAGCATGGGTGCTTCATAACTCCACCAAGTTTGTCTCCAGCAGTGCAAAACACACTTAGATCTTCATGTGAAACTCAAGAACTAAGTGCAATAATAATCTGCACAGGCAAGCAGGGGTGACTAGATGACCTCAAGATTCTTTTAAGGGTAACATGAATGCATATTGGCTCTCCTAAAGTGGAGATTGTTACCTGAGAAAATATCAGGAGGTTGTCTCCCACATCCACAGAGTTATGAGAATCTTTTCTCTTCTCATGATTTCTAATTTCTAATTTCTGTTCCTACAGTATTATACCATCATAAATATCCAGTCAAACATTGGCTGTTCTACTATAAGCCAGTATTCTAAAAACTGTGTTAATACCTAATAGGAACTGGCTCCTTATCTTATCTCTAAACAAACACTTTGCCCTTTTAATCTAGTCATATAGGATAAGTGAAACAATTGCCAGGAACATATTCAACAGTGGAAGTTTTCTGTGCAGACTCATCCTGCCCTTTCTCCATTTTCTTAAACCACATGTTTTCCCATCACACTCCTATCTTATGTAGTCACATTTTTAAAAGTCCTGGGATTGTTCCAGATGTCCCATTATCCCCATTTTATAGGAAACTGAGGCTCAGCATCAGTAAACAACTTGTCAAGATCATTTTACCAGTAAAATGTGCTGGAATTCAAACTTGGATCACCCAGCCTGTGGAGGTCTGACACTGTACATACCCCCAGAAAAACATGTTCTTAAATGTAACCCCTTCCTGTGAGCGTGAACCCTTTGTAAGTAGAACCTTTGGATGAGGTTACTTCAGTTAAGGTGTGACCCACCCCAGTCAGGATGGGTCTTAATCCTATTACAGGACTCCTTTATAAGTAGAATGAAATTCAGACCGAGAAGGAGTAAGTCACAGGAAACAAGAGTGTGGACACGAACGGAACCTCAGAAGGAAGGGAGAGACCCAGAGATGCTGCCATGTGCCTTGCCATGTATGTGACAGAGGAGCTGAGGATCAGGGTGACCAGTCTTCAGGAAGCATTGCTTGATGATGCCTTTGATTTGGGTTTTCGTTTAGCCTCCAAACCACGAGCAAATAAATTCCCATTGCCTCGTCCTACCCATTTCATGGCATTTGCTTAGCCTAGGAAACTAAAACGATGCCTCTGAAGCCCGCTGTCTTTCCATTACTGTTATCTCACCTCCTCCCGCGTGTTTTATCCAGACTTCGAACTTTTTTTTTTTCTAATTCTTCTCCCATTCATTCCTGACTCATTCAGCTGTATTTTTTCTGACCAAAACTTTCAAGGTCTTTCTGGGCGAGATTTTAAAGAGGGTTCCCTGCCCTGCACACAGGGTTCATCCTTCCTCCTCCAGCTGGAGGCATGTAGTCAATTGCCCCACACTAATAGGGTTCAGTGCCCCACTGAGTAGAAGAGAACTCCTACACCCATGGAAAAAGTCCTGCTGATGCCAGAGGGAGCCATGAGAACTCTGATTCCCTCTTACCAGAGCCAGCAGACCTCAACATTTGGTGTGTACAGAATCACTGGCGGAACATGCTGAAGACATGCTTATCCAAGCCCTCCCCACAGACACGCATGCTTGGGAGATCAAAGGCTTGTAGGGAAGCGGTTGTGAGTGCCTGCTCCAAGAGCAGGCTTTGGCTTTAGTCCTAGCCTCCACTTATTAGCTCTGCAGCCTTGGTATATTCACCTGTAAGTGGAGACAACATTAGTACCCATTGCATAGTTTTGTTGTGAGAATTAACTACAATAATAATACCTGAAAAGTGTTCAGCTAGGTGCCTGGTACATAGCAAGCATTTATAAGAGTTAGCTGTTCTTCTCGTTGTACTGAAGTTTGTGATTCGTTGTCTAGGTAAAAACCAAGCTCTCACGCTGACTGCTTCTCCCCCGAGACCACAGAGGAGTTTGAGTTCCGAGCTCTGCCTTCGTGTTCTGAAGGCCCCATATCCAGATATTTTTCAGTTCAGTTCAGTCCCACACACTCAGTTACTTGTTTCAGACTCATTTCTTCAATCAAAGGTGAACCCTGAGACCTGCCTGAGTAGAGAATCTGAGATTCTAGGCAGAGTATATACAGCACTATTTGGGGGGGGGGGGGGGGGGAGGGCGGGGATGCTGTATGGTGGGGTCACATTTCATTCTTTTTCCACGTGAGTATCCCGTTATTATGGCACCTTTTGCTGAATTTTAGATTGGTTGGTTTTTCATTTGTTTGTTTTTCGGGGAAGTGCAGGGGCTGGGAATCAAACCTGGGTGTCCCACATGGCAAGCGAAAATCTACCACTGAACTACCCTTGCACCTCACTTTTTTTTTTTTTTTTTTTTTTTTTTTTTTTTTTTTTTTTTTATTAACGGAAAGAAAAAAAAGAAATTAACACAACATTTAGAAATCATACCATTCTACATATGCACTCAGTAATTCTTAACATCATCACATAGATGCATGATCATTGTTTCTTAGTACATTTGCATCAGTTTAGAGGAACTAGCAACACAACAGAAAAAGATATAAAATGTCAATGTAAAGAAAAGAAATAAAAGTAGTAGTAATAGTAAAAAACAACAACAACAAACAAACCAACAAGCAAACAAAAACAAAAAAAAAACCCTATAGCTCAGATGCAGCTTCATTCAGTATTTTAACATGATTACTTTACAATTAGGTATTATTGTGCTGTCCATTTTTGAGTTTTTGTATCTAGTCCTGTTGCACAATCTGTATCCCTTCAGCTTCAATTACCCATTGTCTTACCCTGTTTCTAACTCCTGCTGAACTCTGTTACCAATGACATATTTCAAGTTTATTCTCGAATGTCCGTTCACAACAGTGGGACCATACAGTATTTGTCCTTTAGTTTTTGGCTGGATTCACTCAGCATAATATTCTCTAGGTCCATCCATGTTATTACATGGTTCACAAGTTTATCTTGTCTTAAAGCTGCATAATATTCCATCGTATGTATATACCACAGTTTGTTTAGCCACTCTTCTGTTGATGGAGATTTTGGCTGTTTCCATCTCTTTGCAATTGTAAATAACGCTGCTATAAACATTGGTGTGCAAATGTCCGTTTGTGTCTTTGCCCTTAAGTCCTTTGAGTAGATACCTAGCAATGGTATTGCTGGGTCGTATGGCAATTCTATATTCAGCTTTTTGAGGAACCGCCAAACTGCCTTCCACAGTGGTTGCACCCTTTGACATTCCCACCAACAGTGAATAAGTGTGCCTCTTTCTCCGCATCCTCTCCAGCACTTGTCATTTTCTGTTTTGTTGATAATGGCCATTCTGGTGGGTGTGAGATGATATCTCATTGTGGTTTTGATTTGCATTTCTCTAATGGCCAGGGACATTGAGCATCTCTTCATGTGCCTCTTGGCCATCCGTATTTCTTCTTCTGGTAGGTGTCTGTTTAAGTCTTTTTCCCATTTTGTAATTGGGTTGGCTGTCTTTTTGTTGTTGAGTTGAATAATCTCTTTATAAATTCTGGATACTAGACCCTTATCTGATATGTCATTTCCAAATATTGTCTCCCATTGTGTAGGCTGTCTTTCTACTTTCTTGATGAAGTTCTCTGATGCACAAAAGTGTTTAATTTTGAGAAGCTCCCATTTATTTATTTCCTTCTTCAGTGTTCTTGCTTTAGGTTTAAGGTCCATAAAACCACCTCCAGTTGTAAGATCCATAAGATATCTCCCAACATTTTCCTCTAACTGTTTTATGGTCTTAGACCTAATGTTTAGATCTTTGATCCATTTTGAGTTAACTTTTGTATAGGGTGTGAGAGATGGGTCTTCTTTCATTCTTTTGCATATGGATATCCAGTTCTCTAGGCACCATTTATTGAAGAGACTGTTCTGTCCCAGGTGAGTTGGCTTGACTGCCTTATCAAAGATCAAATGTCCATAGATGAGAGGGTCTATATCTGAGCACTCTATTCGATTCCATTGGTCGATATATCTATCTTTATGCCAATACCATGCTGTTTTGACCACTGTGGCTTCATAATATGCCTTAAAGTCAGGCATCGCGAGACCTCCAGCTTCGTTTTTTTTCCTCAAGATGTTTTTAGCAATTCGGGGTACCTGCACCTCACTTTTTAATACAGATAATTAGAGAAGTCACCGATTATGAAGATTCCTAGAGCCACTTACATATTCACACATGCCACATCCATTCACCATTTATTAAGCCCAATTAGCAATCCTATATTAAGTCCCCACTGCATGCAGGACACTGTGCTAGGTGTGTAGGCACCAGTGAATGAAACAGATAGTGCATGCCCCAGGTGAGCTTGTAGTCTAGTGGAGAGACCAACAATGAGCCAGAACACAAGCAAAAATGGTATAATTGGAAATTATAATAAGTTCTATAATGGATAAAACCAGGGGTCAGTGACAGAGACTAATGGGTTATCTATTTAGATGAGGGGTGCAGGGTGAGACTCTCTGAGGGAAAGGCATTTAACCCAAAGGTTGAGAGGGAACCAGTCAGGTGAAGAGGATGGGGAGGGGGAGCGCTGAGTGCTTGGGGGAGCTGGATGAAGGCAGGTGGGCCTATAGCACAGAGAGAGCAAGATGCAAGCTACTGGAGAAGGTCTCAGAGATGAAATGGACCTTGTGAGTTCTGATAAAGAGTTGGGCTTTATATCAAAAGAACCTCTTTTTTTAGCTTTCTGTGCAAAATGGCATCCAAGTCTCATTAGTTCTCATGATTAAAAGATCACTCCTTCGGCTCTCTCCTGCTCCTTTCTCTTTGGATCCCATTTAAACGGTGTCACCTGTCTCAGGTTCACTTACCCAAGCTTCCCTGAGGTAGACAAGAAGTCACTGCCTTGGAATGTGGATATTGGGAGTGTCCAACGTTTGTTATTACTCTCACTTAATGAGCTTTAAACTTTTGCCTACAAAGTCCTCTCCTGTGAAACCTCCATCTCCAGGCAAAATGAGACTCTGAATATTGGCTCAGATTTTATCTCGGATGAAATAAAGTTCCCAGATCAGTAAGTAAACATCGTCTATCCCCTTCCCGCATTTTAAAGGCCAGATTCTAGTAGCATTATGAGAATTTGCCTTTCATCACTTTCAAGGAAGATGGCAGGAAGTTCAGAACAAAGCACGGCAGTGGAGACACCCTGTGTTCATTTTGAGTAATGGCTACCAGTAAGAACTTTTTTTTTCCCTCCTGTCTGAAGAAAATGAAAATAATTAAGTGGGAAAATGTTCTTTGTATACTGGTCCCTTCTTAAGAACTTTATTAAGTGTATAGGTATATTTGATTGCCACCCCTTCAAATCAACTTAATAGGCAAGGAAATCTGTTCAAATTCAGTGGAGCTAGGCAGTTAGGCGGGTAATGAATTGCTTTCAACCTCCCTGGGCCTCAGTTTTATCATCTATAAAATCAGTAAGTTGTGGTCCACGTACTCACCCGTGCCTTTTTTGATTCTAAAATCCCAGGCATCTCAGTGAGGATGTCTGGGTTCTCCTTGCCTCTGTCTTCCCTTGGACTTGAGTGGTCAAGGCACTGCCCTCACCAGGTCTCAGGGTCAAATGCAACAGGCAGGGGATTGGATCAAGTGGTCTCAGGCATTTTTCAGCTACTTAAAATTTGTAACTTCCAAATTTTCCACGCAACTTCACAGGCTTGTCCAAATTGTAGCTTATCCACATCTGTGGCACTCCCCAAGCACACCCATTACATGGTGTTCTGATCCCAAAGAAAGGGCGCAGTTACCAAAGGCCAGCCAAGAACTAGAGAAAAAAGAGTCATATGTGAAACCCTAACATGCAACTTGAGCTTTTCAAACGCCACTCATGAGGCAGGGCTGGCAACCAGGTCTGGGATCTGCCTGATGTGGGCCTCGCCTTGACGAGGTTTTCAGACTGTACCAGCCAGAGAGGAAGCCTCTGAGCTCCTTGCCTCTGAGCTTTCTCAGTCTTTAAATTTCCAATCTTCTGGCCAGTCTGGCACATAAAAATAAGTGATATTTGCAGGACATTGAGTATGCGGCAGGCACTGTTCAAAGCACTTTAAATGTTTATTAACTCATTTACTCTTCACTACAACACTAGTCTCCCTATATTACTGATAAGGAAATTAGAGCCAGAGGTAAAATAACTGAACTGAGACCACCTAGCCCAGCAGCGGGATTCCAATCCAGGTAGTCTGCTCCACAATCCAAGCTCTCAGCCACCTGAGAGCCCTGCAGCAGAGTGAGCACTCAACAAACACAGCTGGAATGACTCTCATTTCAGCATCCCATGGGGAATGATCCTGAGCTCCAGATTCTTTTTCTTTTTCCCTTCCTTTTTGGGCTCTGGGAGTTGTCGGCCACTGCAGCACTCTCCCTTGTCCAAAGAGGGTTTCTCCATTCCCTAATTTCAGAGCCCCCAGATATTCTTGCTTGTTCAGCTTTTATAGCTCCTTCTTTCAAGAATCTGGGGAACAGGCACTCCTGGGAACCCTTGAGTGGCACTGCCCAGTATTGGTCTTTTGTAAAAGCACCCTATCTTCTTTTAAGGCTATGAACCAGGAACTCAGGATGGTCCAGGCCACACTCTTCAACCCTCTACAACATCAGGGTGATGTTGTCTCACAGGGCACTTTCTATGTAGACACTCTTCTTCAAAAGAAGAGCATTTAATTTTCAGACGAAGTAATTCAAGCACAGTGAGGTTAAGTACATTGTCCAAGACAACCCAGCCAGGTATTCAGCAGAACCTGTATTTGTACTCAGGAGGTTTTGCTTCTGAGTCCTTGTTATTTACCAATATACAATGTAGTAGATAACATGTAGAAGTAAAAAAAAATCAAGAAATAGCAAAGTAAATATGATATTTAGAAATATGAAGACAAATAGAAGAAATATCTAAAAAAGTTGAAGCTGGTTGTTTCTAGGAAGCAGGTCCTAGATAAGGGTGGGTTTATAACTTTTTGGAAATATTTGACTTTTTAAATTACATGTGTGTATAACTTTGAAGGAAGTGAAAAATAAATGTAAAAGAATCCATATAAAATGCATTATTGTGATCTGATTCTTGACAAAGAACATGCTTGATCTTTTGGACATAGGAAAGATGTAGATAAGAGTTTGCCTGTAAACTCCAGGTGTAGGAAATGAAAAGCTTCTTAAATGTAGACACTACAGAGCTGTAATGTATAAATGCCTGTAGGAATACTTAAAATAATAAATGTTACAGGACTATAGCCTTTTTTGAGCCAAATACAGTAACTGTATTTGACATCACTTCTATAAGTACAAATTTCTATACCATTTCCTATTAAGAGTTATATGGTGTATATAAAATTCTTAAACAGTCATTTATTATGCTATTCACAGACAAATCATTGAAACCAAGTGAAATAAAGTTAGATCAATGAACCCAGTTTACAAAGTCCCATTCTGTCCAGACACTTAAGCAGTAAAGGACATGTGTGCTGATTTGAAGCTGTTTTTAAGATGTACCCCAGAAAAGGCCATGTTCTTTTAATCCATCTTTGTGAGGGCAGACCTACCATGCGTGAGAGTTTTTGATTAGGATGTTTCAGTTGAGATGTGATCCAGCCCATTCAAAGTAGTTCTTAATCCTTTACTGGAGTTCTCTATGAGCGGATAAAAGGTAGAGACATTTGGAGAAAGCTTAGAGAGAAACACCCCAGAGATGATAAGAGAGGATCCACAGAGAGAAAACTATTGGAATCAAAAGCTGAAAGCAAGGGGACCCAAGAGTAAAGGACCAACAGATGCCAGCCATGTGCCTTCCCATGAGGAACCCTGGGTGCCAGCAGCCTTTCTTCAGAGAAGATATCTTCCTCTTGATCCCTTAATTTGGATGTTTGATTGCCTTAGAACTCTAAATTTGCAAACTAATAAATCCCCATTGTAAAAGCCAATCCATTTCTGATATATTTCATTCTCACACTTCTAGAGGAAAATATTTATTTCAATATTTACTGTTATTTTATACAAATTATACACAATAAAAAAATTACAAGATACAAAGAAGAAAGCAAATGTTATCCATGGTCAAGAGAGGAAATAATGAACAGAAACAGACCCAAAGATAGTTCAGATGTTAGAATTATAAGATGGATACTTTTAAATAACCATTATAAAAATGTTAAACTATCTAATGGCAAAAATAGACAAAAGAATGAAATGGACCGCTGCCATACAGCATACCAAAATTAAAACAAAAAAACAGCAAATTTGAAAATTGGCCGATGAGCCTGAGAGCAAAGACCATGTCTTATTTATCTTTGAATGACCAGATATACTCTGCGCTCATAGTGATGTTAGAGAAGTGGTTAATCTATGTTT
The DNA here is from genome assembly GCF_023851605.1 of Tamandua tetradactyla. Classification (NCBI taxonomy): domain Eukaryota; kingdom Metazoa; phylum Chordata; class Mammalia; order Pilosa; family Myrmecophagidae; genus Tamandua; species Tamandua tetradactyla. The sequence continues at coordinate 199,588,070 of NC_135329.1, forward strand.
AATAAGTTAAATTTCCTAAAAATATATATCCTGGTTGTTTTTTTGTTTTTGTTTTTGTTTTTGGTATATTTGACTGCGTCTGGCAGAATTAGAGAACAGGATGTAATTTCTCTTGAGTTTTTTTCCAAATTAGATTCTAGGACATTGTCACGGTCAGGTTCATGTGTCAACTTGCCTAGGTTGTGGTACCTGTTTGTCTGGTTGGGCAAGTGCTGGCCTTTTGCTATGAGGAATGCCAGAGAATTAAATCATGAGCACCTTGGCTACATCCACAGCTGCTGCCATTTGTAATCAGCCAAGGGGAGTGTCTTCTTTAATGAATGATGCTCAATCTAATCACTGGAAGCCTTTCAAGGAGGATTCAGAAGAGACAGGTTCTCTTCCTGCTTCAGCCAGTAAGTCTCTCCCATGGAGTTCATCCAGACCCTCCATCAGAATTGCCAGCTTCACAGCCTGCCCTCCAGATTTGGATTCTACATTCCCAAGGTTATGTGAGACACTTTTATAAATTTTGTATTTATGAATATTTCTTGTTGATTCTGTTTCTCTGGAGAGCCCTAACTAATACAGACATTAACATGGCTTTCATTGATAAGTTAGAGAAATGGGCATTTTGAATAAGTACTTTGTCATAGAAATATTGATACAGAAATTATTCATAAAAAAACATACTTTTATTAGCATAGCATTTTCCAATTTCAAAGTTCTTTCTCTGAGTGTGGTATGGAATGTCACAGGAGAGGAAACAAATTTATGAGATATTTGAAGAAAATGTGGTGGCCCAGAGGATGGACATAATGGCTGCTTCCAAAGGAAGGAATGAGGAAGAGAGAAAATAGCACACTCTTTCTTGTGTCGGGCTACTATAATGGGAGCTGAGTCGATCTAATTTCTTCTTCTAGATCTGGGGTTTATTGCATCATTAGCTTGCTTGACTACACTATTAACCTCACATGTTTTAAGAGTAGGCTCAGGACTTTCTCTTCAGCCTGGAGTCTGAGCACCATTAAGGATGTTTGGACTTTCCAGCTGTGCTTTCTCCTTTTCAGACTGTTGGAGGTCTGTCTCCGCTTTAAAGCCTGTCTGTCTACTTTTCAGTTCACCCACGATTTCCTGTCCTTACTTTCTGTTTTTTTTTATTAATTAACGGAAAAAAAAACAGAAATTAACCCAATTAATCTATATTGGATTACTCAAGTAATCATCCTTTAAAAGCAAATGTGTGCCAAATCTAAATCCATCTTAAAAGTTCAAATGTTGATCACTAAAATGTATGTGGACTTCAACAACTCAGATAAAAAAGAAATTGAAAAAAAGGGCATTCATCTTTTTCAGGCAAAAACAAGGAATATTTTGCTATTAGGTTTTATGTTCACTCTTGGTTAACAAGGAAAATCCGATAGTATGATTTCACATTCTTACTAAAGGAAAAATTCCTTCTCCTATGTCTGCCCAAGACATTGACCATGTTTAAAACAGAGATGAGTGGAAAAGGAAGTGAAAGCTAGAAGATCTTGCCTTCTAGAACATTCCAGAATGGTAACATGAGTCTTGGTCCATTTTTCACACAAGTCACCTAAGAGAAGAAACAGAACTATTCCTCCTCTTTCGCTTCTACACTTAGCCCTTTTCAGTTGGGATTTACTCATATCCATAAGAGGATATGAGAAAAGGAACTGGTTCAGAGGTCAGAGAAACCTGAGCTAAATGATTGATTCATCTGATTTGATCAAATATGAGATTACACCTAAAATGTCAAGCTTTCCTAGCTCTCCCTATCATGATAAAACCAGCTGATCTCACTGACCTACTAAGGACAATAACTAGTTCCTCTTCAGTCTCATCACCTCTTCAGACAGGAGGAGTATAGGGTTCTTCTAGTTTGCTAGCTGCCGGAATGCAATATATCAGAAATAGAATGGCTTTTAAAAAGAAGAATTTAATAAGTTGCTAGTTTACAGTTCTAAGGCCAAGAAATTGTCCCAATTAAAGCAAGTCTATAGAAATGTCCAATCTAAGGCATCCATGGAAAGATACCTTGGTTCAAGAAGGCTGCTGAAGTTCAGGGTCTCTCTCTTAAGTGAAAAGGCACATGGTGAACAAGGTCAGGGTTTTTCTCTCATCTGGAAAGGTATGTGGCAAACATGGTATCATCTGCTAGCTTTCTCTCTTGGATTCCTTTCATGAAGTTCCCTGGGAGGTGTTTTCCTTCTTCGTTTCCAAAGGTCACTGGCTGGTGGGCTCTCTGCTTCTCATGGCTATGTTCTGCTCTCCCAGAATCTCTCCATTCTCCAAAATGTTTCCTCTTTTATAGGACTCCCAAAACTAATCAAGACCCTCCCAAATGGGTGGAGACACATCTCCCCTAATTCAGCTTAACAACCACTCTTGATTGGGTTACATCTCCAGGGAGATGATCTAATAACAGATTCAAATATACAGTATTGAATAGCGATTATTCTGCCTTTACAAAATGGGATTTTGATTAAAACATGGCTTTTCTAGGGCACATACATCCTTTCTAACCAGCACAAGCGTGGAGCACAGAAACTCCCTCCTCCCCCATCTGAATATTTTCTCCCACACAAACTGTATGGACCCTGCCTCAACAGGTGACAACTAATTCCACCATTTACCTGGTCCCTTATCAGTAGCTCTTGGAACTATAGCTTCTTCACCAACCAATCTAACTGGTCTTTCTCTAACCATCTTCACATCCTACTAATTTCTCCCCCACTAAAACCCAACTAAGGAGTCATCTCTAATGAACTGAAGCTTCCCTGGAAAATGGACTTTTCTTTCTTCTAAAACCCTTTATATTGCCCAAAAGACATTGGAATTTTTAATTACAGGTCCATATAGACTATCAATAATCCCTGGATACCAAAGCTTCAACTAGCCATTTCACTGTTTCATTAACTATAGTGTAATGTAATGTACAGAGGAGCAAGTGTTCATCTGTTTTGTTCTTTGCTGTATTCTTAGTGTTCTGCCTACACTGGAGCTGCATCTAGTAATATGAAGGAATTAGTTAAATGATTAAATTAATAAGTTAATGAATAAATATTTACACTCTTTGATACTCTAGTTCTTCAACACTACAACTTTTAAATTAATGTTGCTGAAATCACCAATCGGCTCTAAGTAATGACCCAATTTTCCTTCACTTCACCAGAGACGCTTAGAACAATATATTGAGAAGTGTTTTTAAACACAACTTTCCATTAAATGAATTCTAATAAGACCCTGATGCCAGAAAAAATAATTAACTAGGCTTTGAGACTTACTTGAAGTACAAATACTGTCTTCTTTGTTCTTTTTCAATATTTGATTTCTAGACACTAATTGCAAACATTCAGATAAATTCTGTAATGATATTTTATTTGCTGAGATGGAACTACCCCCGTGACCTGTTGTGACTTGGTTTTGAGACTTAAGTAATAGGTGTAAAATAGTCCAGCACTATGCACTTAATTAGAACCCTTCACGGAACTTATTAGGATGTGGACAAATACTTTAAACAGGGAGGTTAAAAAGTAATTAATATGATTATAGAATACAGAAACAATTTGGCAACTAGGGAGAATTTTCCTAAATGTACAATTGCATTTTAACACAATTGGGTACTTAATTGTGTACTATCCTTAGTTAATACATTTTAACACATAAAACATTAGATTTCTTTTTTTGTTAAACTTCCTTAGTCTACTGCCTTTTGCAAATTTGAGATCTGAAGAATATGTGAAGATTTCTCCCTCTCTTCTACCCAATACATTATCAAATGGTTCAAATTCATACAAGTCTAATCTGCTTAATATTTATAAACAAGACTTAAACATTTTCTAAAAAATGTGTCAAGACCTATATGAAAGAATACCTCACAATCCCTGATACAAGCTACAAATTTAACAACCTGTTGCAAAATTAGCATTTAAAGTTTTTTATCATAAATAAATATGGTAATTTGAAATAATAATATTTCAAAATGTACATTTATTAATTTTCAGTTATCTACTTTCACCAGCTCTGATTGCAATGTGGCTGAAAAATCATCATATAATTCATTATAATTGTGCCATTGATATCCAGGTTTATGAAGACAAACAGGGTGGGTTTATTTTTGTTTTTTTGAAAAGACTAAATGCAATATTGTTTAAAAACATTCGGCACACACAGACCATAAAAGAACTCAGTCAATATGCAGAGTATAAATATCAATGGACATTTTAATGGAAAATTCTTCCCGATGATAGAAAGGAGAGCTGGGATACAAGCCCAGGCATGGAGGTATGGAGGTCACACTACCATCTACACACTACCTCCCAGTCTCAAAACAAAGTTAGAAATCCTTATGAACATAATAATTAGAAGGTTGCCACCTAACACCCAAATAAATAGACCAAGCCCTTGATCTTGAGGCTTACTCTTGTGAAGCTTATGTAGGTAGTGGAGAAGATTAGACTACCTCTAGGTATGCCTAAGAGTTACTTCTAGAGGGCCACTTCTGTTGCTCAGATGTGGCCTCACTCTCTCTAATTCCAACTCTGTGAGTGAAATCACTGCCCTCCTCCCTAAATGGGACACTACATCCAGGGGGTAAAGTCTCCCTGGCTGCAAGGGAGATGACTCCCAGAGATGAGTCCAGCCCTGGCACTGTGGGATCAACAATTCCATCCTGACCAAAAGGGGGAAAAGAAGTGTAACTACCAAAGTATCAGTGGCAGAATGAGTTCAAATAGAGTTGAGAGGCTACTCTGGAGGTTGCTCTTACGTAAGCTTCGGTTAGACATTGCTACCTATCATAACTTGGCAAACTCCAACCAGGGCAATTCCAGCCAATTCTAAAAAACACTTAGGGCAATATATAAGATTCCACAAAGGTTCCATGCACTAGTGTAACTTTCCAGAAACCTACAACCTCCAGATGGGTCCCTGGACTAGATAAGTCCTAAAACCTAGAGAGCCCAGCCTCTCCAGAATATAGATAGTTTCATCTCCCAACCCCATATTATTGCCAGGCCCTTCCAATCTGAAAAACTTAGAATAGTCCAAACACCCCTAAAGAGAGGGATAGAAAGATCAAAGATGGTGGAGTTACACAGAAAAGATAGGATTTAACAAATGAATATGATTGCTGAATCATTAAATTGCTATCTCTTTTAGTCTCCAGTATCTTAGAGCAGCTACAAGTAAAAACCTAAAATGGTGGAATTGTAACCCATGCCAAATACTGAAATGTTTTACAACTAATTGTTGTGCTGTGCTTTGAAATTTATTGCTTTTTTGCATATACATTATTTTTCACAAAAAAGAAAAAAAATCGATTGTGATGATAAAAAAATAAATATTTATTGAGACCAGAGGTCCAAGAGGGCAGCTTAGTGAGGTGTGGATTTTATTCCAGTAAATAGCCAGGAACAGTACAGAACAACTGCTAGGGCCACATCAGTGACCGGACACACAGTATACACTAGTCTGCTGTGATCCCACCCAGAACTGCTTCTCAGTTTCCAGTTGCCCCAGGTAAGGGCAGAATTAAGCTTGCCTGAGAGACAAAGAGGCTGGCCAGGTGAAAGAAAGTAATCCCCTGGAGACTATGCCTTCCCCAGGAGAGGGGTGGGGCCCAGCTCAGGTGGAATCTCTCCCTCAAGGAATTCAGATGCCAGGGTCTGGAAAATTGATGCAATTAAAGCCAGACTACAACCTCTCCTCTCTCTAAACCATGCTCCCAGCAGGGACGGTCTGCTGGAGTTAAAAGTACTGCATCGCTTTATTCTGGTAGGACCTGCAGGCAGACAAAGCCACATACTGAGCAGGAAAGGAAAAATACAGAGTCTAGAGGCTTCATAGGTAAGTCTTTCAACCTGTTGGATCTCACCCTCAGGGAGAACTGATAAAAGTGACTCTTTCCTTATGAGAGGAGGCCAGTCTGGTCAGGGAAAATCTGACTGGGGTCTATACTACCTAAGCAGACTCTCATAAAGGAAAAAAAAGAGGTACCATATAGGCAGGGCGAGAAACAAGAAAACAAGAACTGAAAATTTCTGATCTGTTAAAAAAAACCTAAGCTAGAGGTCTAGAGTAAGCGGAACTGAATGTTAAAGAACAGATAGAAAACAAACTCATCCAGCAAGAAAATCCTAGGTAAAAAAGTGAAAACAATCTCCAGAATAAACTAATTAAGGAAATTAAATATCTAGATGCCAGCAAAAAATAATGAATCATACTCGGAATATTGAAGATATGGCCCAGTCAAAGGAACTAACCAACAATTCAAATGAGATAAAGGAGTTGAAACAATTAATTCAAGATGTTCGAACAGACATGGAAAACCTCATCAAAAATCAACAAATTGAGGAAGGATATAAAGAAATCAAAGGATGAACAAAAAGAAGAAATCGAAAGTCTGAAAAAACAAATCACATAACTTATGGGAATGAAAGGCACAGTAGAAAAGATGAAAAAAAAAATGGAAACCTACAATGATATATTTCAAGAGGCAGAATACAGGATTAGTGAACCAGAGGATGGAACATCTGAAATTTGACAAGCAAAACAAAATATAGGGAAAAGAATGGGAAAATATGAGCAGAGACTCAGGGAATTGAATGACAACATGAAGTGTATGAATATATGTGTTGTGGGTGTCCCAGAAGGAGAAGAGAAGGGAAAAGGAGGAGAAAAACTAATGGAGGAAATTATCACTGAAAATTTCCCATCTCTTATGAAAGACTTAAAATTACAGATCCAAGAAGTGCAGTGTACCCCAAACAGAATAGATCCAAATACATGGACTCCAAGGCACTTACTAATCACAATGTCAGATGTCAAAGAGAAAGAGAATTTTGAAAGCAGCAAGGGAAACACAATCTATCACATACAAAGGAAGCCCAATAAGACTACGTCTAGATTTCTCAGCAGAAACCATGGAAGCAAGAAGACAGTGGTATGATATATTTAAGATACTAAATGAGAAAAACTGCCAACCAAGAATTCTATATCCAGAAAAATTGTCCTTCAAAAATGAGGGGGAAATTAAAACATTTTCAGACAAAAAGTCAGAGAGAATTTATGACCAAGAGATTGACTTTGCAAGAAATACTAAAGGGAGCACTAGAGACAGATAGGAAAAGACAAGAGAGAGAAGTGTGGAGGAGAGTGTAGAAATGAAGACTATCAGTAAAGGTAAAAAGAAGAAAAATTAGATATGACATGTAAAATCCAAAAGACAAAATGGTAGAAGAAAGTACTGCCCATACAGTAAAAACACTAAATGTTAATGGGTTAAACTCCCTAATCAAAAGACACAGACTAGCAGAAAGGATTTAAAAAACAGGACCCATCTATATGCTGTCTACAGGAGACACATCTTCAACCTAAGGATAAACATAGGTTGAAAGTGAAAGGTTGGGAAAAGATATTTCATGCAAACAACAATCAGAAAAGAGCAGGAGTAGCTATACTAATATCCAATAAATTAGACTTCAAATGTAAAAAAATTAAAAGAGACAAAGAAGAACACTATGTATTAATAAAAGGAACAATTCAACAAGAAGACATAACAATTATAAATATTTATGCAGTAAGCCAGAGTGCTCCAAAATACGTGAGGCAAACACTGAAAAGAGAAATAGACACATCTACCATAATAGTTGGAGACTTCAATTCCCCACTCTCATCAATGAACAGAACATTTGGACAGAGGATCAATAAAGAAACAGAGAATTTGAATAATACAATAAATGAACTAGATTTAACAGATATTTATAGAACACTACACCCCACAACAGCAGGATATACCTTTTTCTCAAGTGCTCATGGTTCATTCCCAAGGTTAGACCATATGCTAGGTCACAAAGCAAGTCTTAATACATTTAAAAAGATTGAAATCATACAAAACACTTTCTTGGATCATAAAGGAATAAAGTTAGAAATCAATAATAGGCAGAGGACCAGAAAATTAACAAATATATGGAGGGTCAATGACACACTCTTAAACAACCAGTGGGTCAAGGAAGAAATTACAAGAGAAATCAGTAAATATCATGAGGCAAATGAAAATGAAAATACAACATATCAAAATATGGAATGCACAAAGGTAGTACTAAGAGGGAAGTTTGTTGCCCTAAATGCCTTTCTCAAAAAAGAAAAAAGAGCAAAAATTGAGGAATTAACTTGGAAGAACTAGAGAAAGAACAGAAAACTAACCCCAAAGCAAGCAAAAGGAAAGAAATGATGAAGATTAGAACAGAAATAAATGAAACTGAGAGCATAAAAACAATTGAGAAAATCAACAAAACCAGAAGTTGGTTCTATGAGAAAATCAATCAGATTGATGGACCCTTAGCAAGGTTGACAAAAAAAAAGAAGAGAAATGATGCAAATAAATAAAATCAGAAATGGAAAGGGGGGCCCCTACTGACCCCACAGAATTAAGGAAGGTAATGAGAGGATACTATGAACAACTTTATGCCAATAAACCAGACAATGCAGATGAAATGGACAACTTCCTAGAAAGGCATGAACAACCAACATTGACTCGAGAAGGAATAGATGACCTCAACAAACCAATCACAAATAAAGAAATTGAATCAGTCAGTAAGAAGCTCCCCAAAAAGAAAAATCCAGGACCAGATGGCTTCACATATGAATTCTACCAAATACTCAAGAATTAGTACCAGTCCTGCTCAAACTCTTCAAAAAAATTGAAGAAGAGGGAAGGCTACCTAATTGATTCTATGAAGCTAACATCACCCTCATACCAAAGCCAGACAAAGATATTACAAGAAAAGAAAATTACAGACCAATCTCTCCAATGAATATAGATGCAGAAATCCTCAACAAAATTTTTGCAAATCGAATCCAGCAACACATTAAAAGAATTATACATCATGACCAAGTAAGATTCATCTCAGGTATGCAAGGATGGTTCAACATAAGAAAATTAATTAATGTAATACACCATATCAACAAATCAAAGCAGAAAAGCCACATGATCATTTTGATTGATGCAGAAAAGGCATTTGACAAAATTCAACATCCCTTCTTGTTGAAAACACTTCAAAGGATAGGAATAGAAGGGCGCTCCCTCAACATGATAAAGGGATTATATGAAAAACCCACAGCTAACATCATTCTCAATGGGGAAAAACTGAAAACTTTCCCCCTAAGATCAGGAACAAGACAAGGGTGTCCACTATCACCATTCTTACTCAACATTGTGTTGGAAGTTCTAGCCAGAGCAATTAGACAAGAAAAAGAAATACAAGGCATCAGAATTGGTAAGGAAGAAGTAAAACTATCACTGTTTGCAGATGATATGATATTATATGTCAAAAACCCTGAAAAACCCACAGCAAAACTACTAGAGCTAACAATGAGTACAGCAAAGTAGCAGGTTACAAGATCAACACTCAAAAATTTATAGTGTTTCTATACACTAGTAATGAGCAATCTGAGAGGGAAATAAAGGGAAAAATCCATTTACAACTGCAACCAAGAAAATAAAATATTTAGGAATAAATTTAACTAAGGATACAGAGGACCTATACAAAGAAACCTACAAGAAATTGCTAAACAAAATCACAGAAGACTTAAATAAATGGAAGGGCATACCATGTTCATGGATTGGAAGACTAAATTTTCAGAAATAGAAACACCAATAATCCTGTTTATCTGGAAGGGCAGGGTACCCTGATTAGCTAAAAGTATCCTGAGAAAAAAAAATGAAGTTGGAGGTCTCACACTACCTGACTTTAAGGCATATTATGAAGCTACAGTGGTCAAAATAGCATGGGACTAGCATACAGATAGACATACTGACCAATGGAATAGAATAGAGCCCTCAGATATAGACCCTCTCATCTATGGACAATTGGTCTTTGATAAGGCAGTCAAGCCAACTCACCTGGAACAGAAGAGTCTCTTCAATAAATGGTGCCTAGAGAACTGGATATCCATATGCAAAAGAATGAAAGAGGACTTATATCTCACACCCTATACTAAAATTAACTCAAAATAGATCAAAGACCTAAACATTAGATTTAAGACCATAAACCTGTTAGAAGAAAATGTAGGGAAATATCTTATAAATCTTAGTCTAGTAGACGGTTTCCTAGACCTTACACCCAAAGCAAGAGCATTGAAGAAAGAAAGAAAGAAATAGGAATTCCTCAAAATTAAACATTTTTGTGCATCAAAGAACTTTGTCGAGAAAATAAAAAAGACAACCTACACAATGGGAGACAATATTCGGAAATGATTTATCAGATAAAGGTCTAGTATCCAGAATATATAAAGAGATTGTTCAACTCAACAACAAAAAGACAGCCAACCCAATTACAAAATGGGAAAAAGATTTGAACAGATACTTCTCAGAAAAGGAAATACAAATGGCCAAAACGCACAAGAAAGATGCTCAACTTCCCTGGCTATTAGAGAAATACAAATCAAAACCACAGTGAGATATCATCTCACCCACCAGAATGGCCATTATCAATAAAACAGAAAATGACAAGTGCTGGAGAGGATGTGGAGAAAGAGGCACACTTATCCACTGTTGGTGGGAATGTCAAATGGACCACTGTGGAAGGCAGTTTGGCGGTTTGTCAGGATGCTAAATGTAGAATTGTCATATGACTTGGCAATATCATTGTTAGGTATCTACTCAGAGGACATGAGGACAAGGACACAAGCAGACATTTGCACACCAATGTTTATAGCAGCATTATTTACAATTGCCAAGAGATGGAAACAGCTCAAATGTCCATCTACAGACAAGTGGCCAAACAAACTGTGGTATATACATACGATGGAATATTATGCAGCTGTAAGACAGAATAAAGTTATGAAGTATGTAACAACATGGATGGACTTTAAGGACATTATGCTGAGTGAGATTAGCCAGAAACAAAAGGACAAATACTGTATGGTCTCACTGATATGAACTGACATTAGTGAATAAACTTGGAGAATTTCATTGGTAACAGAGACCATCAGGAGATAGAAATAGGGTAAGATATTGGGTAAATGGAGGTGAAAGGGTACAGATTGTGCAACAGGACTGATTGTAAAAACTCAGAAATGGATAGCAGAATACTACCTAACTATAATACAATTATGTTAAAACACTGAACAAAGCTGAATGTGAGAATGATAGAGGGAGGAGGGCTGGGGGCACAAATGAAATCAGAAGGAAAGATAGACGATACAGACTGAGATGGTATAATCTAGGAATGCCTAGACTGTATAATGATAGTGGCTAAATGTACAAATTAAAAAACGTTTTTGCATGATGAAGAACAGAGGAATGTCAATATTGTGGGGTTCTGAGAATAAATGGTCACTCATATTTAAATACTTACATGTGAGACTAAAGCAAAACATGTTTATTTGTTACAAAATTTATATTTTGACTAGTGTATCTCCTAATATAATTTACATGGACAGTTTAATTGGCCACCATAAGTACATGGAAACTTGAATAGGGCATGAGATTTTGTAGGTTTGTCTAGAGGGATGCCCTGATAAATCCCAGAGTGATTTGAACAGTGAATAAAAAAGTATTTGCAAAGTCTCCTTTGGGAAATGGTGAGAAAGGGTAAAAATTCAACTTTCTCATTTGGAGAACTCCTGATATTCTCATAAACAGTGGGGACAACCAACTCAAAAGGCCAAGCCCTCAATCTTGGGGTTTATCCCAATGAAACTTAACCCCACAAAGGATAGGTCAAGCCTACTTAAAATTAGGCCTAAGAGTCAACCCCAAGAGAACCTCTTTTGTTGCTCATATGTGGCCTCTCTCTCCAGCCAACACAGCAAGCAAACTCACCACCCTTCCCCTGTCTATGTGGGACATGACCCCCAGGGGTGTGGGCCTTCCTGGCAACGTGGGACAGAAATCCTAGAATGAGCTGAGACTCAGTTTCAGGGGATTGAGAAAACCTTCTCGACCAAAAGGGGGTAGAGTGAAATGAGACAAAATCAAGTATCAATGGTTGAGAGATTCCAAATAGAGTCTAGAGGTTATCCTGGAGGTTATTCTTACGCATTAAATATGTATCATCTTGTTAGTCGAGATGTAATGGAGAGGCTGGAGGGAACTGCCTGAAAATGTAGAGCTGTGTTCCAGTAGCCATGTTTCTTGAAGATGATTGTATAATGATATAGCTTTCACAGTGTGACTGTGTGATTGTGAAAACCTTGTGTCTGATGCTCCTTTTATCTACCTTGTCAACAGACGAGTAGAACATATGGAATAAAAATAAATAATAGGGGGAACAAATGTTAAATTTAGTTTGAAATGCTAGTGATCAATGAAAGGGAGGGGTAAGGGGTATGGTAGGTATAATTTTTTTTTCTGTTTTCTTTTTGTCTTTTTCTGAATAGATGCAAATGTTCCAAGAAATGATCATGATGATGAATATGCAACTATGTGATGATATTGTGAATTACTGATTATATATGTAGAATGGAATGATCATATGTTAAGAATATTTGTGGTTTTTTCTTGTCATTTTTAAAAAAAAATTTAAAAATTAATAAATTTTTTTTAAAAAATGAGATTCTTGGGGGTGACTCAGGTCTAATTTTAAGTAGGCTTTGTCTATCCTTTGCATGGATAAATTTCATTGGGACAAACCCCAAGATTGAGGGCTCGGTCTATTGAGTTGGTTGTCCCCACTGTTTGTGAGAATATCAGGTCTCCACATGGGGAAGTTGAATTTTCACCTTTCTCATCATTCCCCCAAGGGGACTTTGCAAATACTTTTTATTCAGTGTTCAGATCACTCTGGGATTTATCAAGGCATCCCTCTGGGCAAACCTACAAAATCTCATGCCCTATTCAAGGTTCCATGTGCTTATGGTGTTCAATTAAACTGTCCAAGTAAGCTATAATAGGAGATGTACTAGTCAAAATAAAAGTTTTGCACCAAATAAACATTTTTTGCTTTAGTCTCACACATAAGTTAAAGTTTTAAAATATGGATGACCATCTATTTTCAACACCCTGCAATATTCCTTTGTTCTTAGTCATGCAAAAGCATTTTTAAATTTCTACATTTAGTCACTATCATTGTATACTCTAGGCATTCCTAGATTATACCATCTCAGTCTTTATCGTCTCTTTCCTTTTGGATTCATTTGTGCCCCAGCCCTCCTTCCTCTATCATTCTCACATTCAACTTCATTCAGTGTGCATGTTAATTTTTGTAGTACAAACTTAAATCAGGATTCATGACATCTGCCTTTCAGTTCAATAATTATCATAATCATCCTGAACTATATGGCAGCTCCACCCTTTCAGCTGCTCAGGTCCAACCTTGGACTCTTCTTTGGTTCATTCATTTCTCCAAAGCTCACATCCAGTGCAACAAGAAATTATGCTGGCTTCTCCACAAAAACAGATCCAGCACGTGACCATCTCTCACAATCTCTACCTCTACCCTTGGCTGAGCCGCTATCATTTCTCTCCTGGGAGACTCAGCAGCCTCCTCAGTGGCCTACTATTCTACCCGTTTTCTACAGGCAAATTGGCCAGCAAGTTTTAAAATGCAAGTCAGACCATGTCACTCCTGTATTCGAAGCCTTCTGATGTCTCCCACCTCACCCTTAATAAAACCTAAATCCTTACAATGGCCTACAGGCTTTAATGAGCCAGCCTCCACCTACCTCTCTAGCCTCAGCTAATACTTCCCCCTCATTCCACGGTAGCTACTCTGGCTACCTTGATGTTCCCTGGGCACATCAAGCTCACTACTTCTTATCTGCAGCTTTTGCTCTAGTTAGTACCTCTGCTTGGGACTTCTTTCCCTGATCTCCACTTAGCCATCTTCCTCACCTCCTTCGAATTCGTCGTACATGCATCACCCTGATCACCCCCCCACCCACATTTTCCATCTCCTGTTCTACCTTTACTTTGATCCACACCACTTATTACCTTTTAGTATCACGTATAATTTACTTGTTAGGTCTATAATAGAGGTCGGTCTCCCTCTCCAAACATAAAATCTTTTGCCTGTTTTGTTCACTGATGTTTTTTAAAACATCTAGAATAATACCTATTCATGGTAGGTACTATTTTTTCAGTGAATGACTTGTATTTTGTTAACAAAAATAAAATACATATGATTTAATGCACATCATATGTAGTATATATTTAGCTTTCAGTGCTTGGAAAAGTGAGAATTCAGTAATTCAGAACTCTTCACACTCTAATTTTGGTGTATGATGGCATTACATAATTGGCAAAAACAATGAAAAATGCAGTACATTTAAACATGGCCAACATAAAAATTAAAATACGGCCAATTTAAAAAATGAATTTGCAAAAAAAAAAGTAAAAAATGAATTTGCTTAGTCCAGACTGGGTTAGTTCAAAACCAAATTCAGTGTAGCCAAAAGGGGATCCTCAAAGAAAATTTAGGGGTGAGGGACAGTGAGCAGGAACATGGGGGAAGCCTAAAGAAAAGTTAATGAGAACCATTATCCACCAGCATAGGCTCCTACAGGGCCCTGAAGGAAAAACAGCTGGCCTGTTCTCATCTGTGTTGTCTGTGTTCAAGTCACTACCTTTGTTTGGGGGCTGCTCTACCTTCCGGCCCCCAGATTAGGAATTAAGAGTCCAATGGCCCATTGTTCAAGTTACTATTGTGTAACAAATCACACCAAAACCTAGTGGCTTAAAACAGCAATTTTTGTGGGATCAGGAACTTGGGAAGGGCTCACCAGCAGTCCTTGCCTGGGTCCTCTCAAGCTGTTGCAGTAAGTTGTTGACTGGGACGGCAGCCATCTGACAGCTCCCTTAGGCTGGATGTTCAAGATGATGCACTTACATGGTTGGCAATTGATGCCGGCTACCAGTTGGGAGTTTAGCTCAGCTGACGACTGCTGCATGCGGCGGTCTCACACACCGAGAGAACGAGGTGGAAGCTGCATAGCAATTTTCTGACCTAGCCTTTGACATTGCACAGTATCACTTCAACACTGCACAGTATCACTTCTGCCACATTCTACTAGGGAGTCATTCAGGTGGGCCTAGATTCAAGGGGAGGGATCACAGATCCCACCCTTCAGTAGGAGGAGGGTCCAAGAATTTGAAGAAATATTTTTAAACTGCTGTATTAGTTAGGGTTCTCTAGAGAAACAGAATCAACAGGGAACACTTGCAAATATAAAATTTATGAAAGTGTCTCACGTGACCGTAGGAACGCAGAGTCCAAAATCCACAGGGCAGGCTGCGAAGCCGATGACTCCAATGGATGGCCTGGATGAACTCCACAGGAGAGGCTCACCAGCCAAAGCAGGAATGGAATCTGTCTCCTCTGAGTCCTCCTTAAAAGGCTTCCCATGATTGCATTTAGCATCACTAATTGCAGAAGACACTCCCCTTTGGCTGATTACAAATGGAATCAGCTGTGTATGTAGCTGACGTGATCATGACCTAATCCTATGAAATGTCCTCATTGCAACAGACAGGCCAGCGCTTGCCCAATCAGATGAACAGGTATCACAACTTGGCCAAGTTGACACCTGTCCCTAACCATGACAACTGCCATACCCAACAAACATGAACCTGCAAAGTGGAGTTGTCTTAAAATAGGTTTCATGGTGATCAGATAACCAGAACTAGAGTTCACTATTTTAGAAAGACAAGACACACCTCACCATATTCCTCTAGTACTTATCCCCCATAACCTCTCCTACACCTTCCTCTAACTGCTCCTTTCAGCCTTTGAAAATTTTAACAATGGCTTGGAGGGTGGAATGGTTGGATAGGAATGATGGAATGCTGGAGGGGGGACAACTACTCAAAACTGTTTTACTACATTCACTCTCCCTAAGAAAACTTACATACTTTCCTTTTCATCTACGCCTGTAGCACCCAGATTGTACACACACAAACAATCATTACTAAGTGTCTACTATATGCCTAACACTGTGCTCAAAATGCTATATACATAAACTCCCTGTCCTTGGAGGTTAAAGGGATGATAAAAATTAGTTATCCCTTTCCCATTGTTGGAGCTAGGGGTGTGGCATCCCCACAATCTGGAAAATCCCCTTAAAATTGTTTGGCTCTCCCGGTTTGCCTCGAGGGAAGAGAAGACACTTGCAGACAGCTGGGACAGTGTGAGGAACAATTAAGTTGAAACACCTGGGACAAAGGACTACCTGCATCATATCATTCAAAGAACCAGGAATGGGGTTGGGGGTAGAGAAGGCATTTACTCAAATTCCTGTGGACTGTGAATGGGGAATTTCTGGGTCATCTAGGGAGCACAGGTCCAGAAGACGCAGGTTTGGAAGCTGTGACTAAATGTTAGCTCAGCACTTCCTCACCATTTGCCTCAGGCTGTTCTGATTGATAGGAGGGCTAAGCTCTGAAGGAGACCACTGGTCAAAGCAGGACGTATTTGCAAGGAGAGTGAAAGCTGCTTTTTAGCATTGGAAAAATTTTGGGGAAAAATGATTTTATGCATTTATGAGTTACTAAACTTTCAAAGATAGCTCTACATTTCTAACCTTTGTGTGTCATCTTGCTAGCTTTTGCATATCTATAGCAAGCTTTAACTTTTGACTTATTTTAACTTTAAAAAATAAATTGTACATTTATGGTATTAAAAGATAAGAGATGTTGATATTATATAATACTATACATATGTTTTATGCATTGCTGAATTTTTTAACTTTTTCTGTAGTTTACTGGACTTGTCATCTGTGGCTTGTCATCCATGCTTGCCATCTGCAGTTTCTGCAAAAATACCCCAAAACCTATTTAATTTCTTATGCCCACCTGTGATACATTGAAACCACAATGGGGAAAGTTGTGATGGAGAAGAGACAACTGCATGCTGTTAGACTGTAGTAAGCAAAGGAGATGTCAGGGGAAAACAGGGAGCTATTTTAAGAACGTGGTCTTCTACTGTATGAGATGGGAATTGTTGAAGGTGTTGTGAAGAAGACTGGTATGATTTGATTCATATTTTAACAGCTGTGTTAAGAACAGGCTGATATGGGCAGAGGCAGAAACTGGGTAACCAGTCAGAAGGCTTCTGGAATAATCCAGGTGTTGGTGGTCTGGACCATGGTAGAAGCAGCAGGATGGTGAGAAGTGACCATTTTGAAGGTATAGCCAAGAGGCCACCATCAGATTTGTGTCTGCAAGCTTATCTACATTTTGCAGCTTGGGACTCATCTGCTACGTAAACGGCAGATATGACTCTGGCAGCAAAAAGATATTAGATACCATATTTGGTAAAGAAATACAAGAATATATAAGCACAGTAATAACTCAGAAATAAAGTTCCCAAATCACTTGAGTAAAGAATTATTCCTTTACACAAGAAAATCCCAAAATGAACACACTTCTAGTTATCTGATCATATGCTTTCTTTTCTTCTCCCTTTCTTCCTCTTTTCAATACCATACTAGGTTAATTCAATTAGATGCTCCTTGTTGTAGAAGTTACTCCCTGATTTAGTTCTTCTAATGCCAGGTAACAGCTTGAACGAAGCACAGGAAAAATTTAGGAAATCAAAAGGACTAAAGATTTCAAGGATTGAACAAGTACTGAAGGATAGGTCCTGAAGGAGGAACATCAGGTTAGAGCAAAAGGGCATGTTAATAATCATTACAGTGCATATGGCAAGTCTCATGACATAAGATAAAGCATATGGTAGGTAGAGAAGAATCGTTTAAATAAACCATTGCATTTGTTCAAACATAATTTCCCTTCCTCTGAGTTAAGGTATCTTGAACAACAAATTGTACAATCATGTAAATTTCAATAACTCAGAATTAACTGAAAAAGATCAATATCTATTGAAATATCTGGTGGTTTACCATTATGGTAGTTTATCATTATGTTGTAAAAATTTAATGCCACATTTATTTAATAAGGGAATAATACCTCTACTTCTGAAAAATTAAAATCATGTTACTATTTTATGAGTTGATTAGTTAGGATTGATTTTTTAAAATATTTTTTAATTAATTAAAAAAATTTTTTTAAATACCAAAACACCAAACAAACACAAACATTCTTAACTTTTGATCATTCCATTCTCTATATATAATCAGTAATTCACTATATCATCACATAGTTGCATATTCATCATCATGATCATTTCTTGGAACATTTGCATCTACTCAGAAAAAGACATAAAAAGAAAACAGAAAAAAGTTCATACATACCATACCCCTTACCCCTCCCTTTCATTGATCACTAGCATTTCAATCTAAACTTATTTTAATATTTGTTCCCCTATTATTTACTTTTATTCCATATGTTCTACTCGTCTGTTGATAAGGTAGATAAAAGGAGCATCAGACACAAGGTTTTCACAATCACACAGTCACACTGTGAAAGCTATATCATTATACAATCATCTTCAAGAAACATGGCTACTGGAACACAGCTCTACATTTTCCCTCCAGCCTCTCTATTACATCTTGACTAACAAGGTGATATATATTTAATGCATAAGAATAACCTCCAGGATAACCTCTTGACTCTGTTTGGAATCTCTCAACCATTGACACTTGATTTTGTCTCATTTAATCTTCCCCCTTTTGGTCGAGAAGGTTTTCTCAATCCCCTGAAACTGAGTCTCAGCTCATTCTAGGATTTCTGTCCCACGTTGCCAGGAAGGCCCACACCCCTGGGGGTCATGTCCCACATAGACAGGGGAAGGGTGGTGAGTTTGCTTGCTGTGTTGGCTGGAGAGAGAGGCCACATATGAGCAACAAAAGAGGTTCTCTTGGGGTTGACTCTTAGGCCTAATTTTAAGTAGGCTTGACCTATCCTTTGTGGGGTTAAGTTTCATTGGGATAAACCCCAAGATTGAGGGCTTGGCCTTTTGAGTTGGTTGTCCCCACTGTTTATGAACAAGCCCCAAGATTGGGGGTTCAGCCTATTGCTTTGATTGTCCCCACTGCTTGGGAGAATATCAAGAATTCAACTTGGGGAAGTTGAACTTTCCCCCTTTCTCACCATTTCCCGAAGGAGACTTTGCAAATACTTTTTTATTCACTGTTCAAATCACTCTGGGATTTATTCGGGCATCACTCTGGACAAACCAACAAAATCTCATGTCCTACTCAAGGTTCCATGTACTTATGGTGTTCAATTAAGCTGTCTACATAAGTTATATTAGGAAATGCACTAGTCAAAATAGAAATTTTGTACCAAATAAACATTTTTTCCCTTAAGTCTCACACATAAGTTAAAATTTTAAAATATTAATTACCATCTATTTGCAGTACCCTGCAGTAATGACATTCCTTTGTTCTTCCTCATGCAAAAACAATTTTTTAAATTTGTACATTTAGCCACTATCATTATACAGTCTAGGCATTCCTAGATTATACCATCTCAGTCTGTATCGTCTATCTTTCTTTCTGATTTCATTTGTGCCCCCAGCCCTCCTCCCTCTATCATTCTCACATTCAGCTTTGTTCAGTGTTTTAACATAATTGTATTATAGTTAGGTAGTATTCTGCTATCCATTTCTGAGTTTTTACAATCAGTCCTGTTGCACAATCTGTACCCTTTCACCTCCATTTACCCAATATCTTACCCTATTTCTATCTCCTGATGGTCTCTGTTACCAATGAAATTCTCCAAATTTATTCACTAATGTCAGTTCATATCAGTGAGACCATACAGTATTTGTCCTTTTGTTTCTGGCTAATCTCACTCAGCATAATGTCCTTAAAGTCCATCCATGTTGTTACATACTTCATAACTTTATTCTGTCTTACAGCTGCATAATATTCCATCGTATGTATATACCACAGTTTGTTTGGCCACTTGTCTGTAGATGGACATTTGAGCTGTTTCCATCTCTTGGCAATTGTAAATAATGCTGCTATAAACATTGGTGTGCAAATGTCTGCTTGTGTCCTTGTCCTCATGTCCTCTGAGTAGATACCTAACAATGATATTGCCAAGTCATATGACAATTCTACATTTAGCATCCTGACAAACCGCCAAACTGCCTTCCACAGTGGTCCATTTGACATTCCCACCAACAGTGGATAAGTGTGCCTCTTTCTCCACATCCTCTCCAGCACTTGTCGTTTTCTGTTTTATTGATAATGGCCATTCTGGTGGGTGAGATGATATCTCACTGTGGTTTTGATTTGTATTTCTCTAATAGCCAGGGAAGTTGAGCATCTTTCATGTGCGTTTTGGCCATTTGTATTTCCTTTTCTGAGAAGTGTCTGTTCAAGTTTTTTTCCCATTTTGTAATTGGGTTGGCTGTCTTTTTGTTGTTGAGTTGAACAATCTCTTTATATATTCTGGATACTAGACCTTTATCTGATAAATCATTTCCGAATATTGTCTCCCATTGTGTAGGTTGTCTTTTTTATTTTCTCGACAAAGTTCTTTGATGCACAAAAATGTTTAATTTTGAGGAATTCCCATTTCTTTCTTTCTTTCTTCAATGCTCTTGCTTTGGGTGTAAGGTCTAGGAAACCGTCTACTAGACTAAGATTTATAAGATATTTCCCTACATTTTCTTCTAACAGGTTTATGGTCTTAAATCTAATGTTTAGGTCTTTGATCTATTTTGAGTTAATTTTAGTATAGGGTGTGAGATATAAGTCCTCTTTCATTCTTTTGCATATGGATATCCAGTTCTCTAGGCACCATTTATTGAAGAGACTCTTCTGTTCCAGGTGAGTTGGCTTGACTGCCTTATCAAAGACCAATTGTCCATAGATGAGAGGGTCTATATCTGAAGGCTCTATTCTATTCCATTGGTCAGTATGTCTATCTGTATGCTAGTCCCATGCTATTTTGACCACTGTAGCTTCATAATATGCCTTAAAGTCAGGTAGTGTGAGACCTCCAACTTCATTTTTTTTTCTCAGGATACTTTTAGCTATTCAGGGTACCCTGCCCTTCCAGATAAATAGGGTTATTGGTTTTTCTATTTCTGAAAAGTAAGTTTTGGGGATTTTAATTGGTATTGCATTGAATCTGTAAATCAGTTTAGGTAGAATTTACATCTTAACTATAGTCTTCCAATCCATGAACGCAGTACACCCTTCCATCTATTTAGGTCTTCTGTGATATCTTTTAACAATTTCTTGTAGTTTTCTTTGTATAGGTCTTTTGTAGGTTTAGTTAATTTATTCCTAGATCTCTTAGTCTTTTGGTTGCAACTGTAAATGGAATTTTTTTCTTGATTTCCCCCTCAGATTGTTCATTACTAGTGTATAGAAACACTACAGATTTTTTAGTGTTGATCTTATAACCTGCCACTTTGCTGTACTCATTTATTAGCTCTAGTACTTCTGCTGTGGATTTTTCGGGGTTTTCAACATATAATATCATCTGCAAACAGTGAGAGTTTTACTTCTTCCTTTCCAATTCTGATGCATTCTATTTCTTTTTCTTGTCTAATTGCTCTGGCTAGAACTTCCAATACAATGTTGAATAACAGTGGTGATAGTGGACATCCTTGTCTTGTTCCTGACCTTAGGGGGAAAGTTTTCAGTTTTTTCCCATTGAGATTGATGTTAGCTGTGGATTTTTCATATATTCCCTTTATCATGTTGAGGGAGCGCCCTTCTATTCCTATCCTTTGAAGTGTTTTCAACAGGAAAGGATGTAGAATTTTGTCAAATGCCTTTTCTGCATCAATCAAGATGATTGTGTGGTGTTTCTACTTTGATTTGTTGATATGGTGTATTACATTAATTGATTTTCTTATGTTGAACAATCCTTGCATACCTGAGATGAATCCTACTTGGTCATGATGTATAATTCTTTTAATGTTTTGCTGGATTTGATTTGCTAGAATTTTGTTGAGGATTTCTGCATCTATATTCATTGGAGAGCTTGGTCTGTAATTTTCTTTTTTTGTAATATCTTTGTCTGG
Organism: Tamandua tetradactyla; assembly: GCF_023851605.1. Taxonomy (NCBI): domain Eukaryota; kingdom Metazoa; phylum Chordata; class Mammalia; order Pilosa; family Myrmecophagidae; genus Tamandua; species Tamandua tetradactyla. The sequence goes on from NC_135329.1 coordinate 199,609,963, forward strand.
CTTTGGTATGAGGGTGATGTTGGCTTTGTAGAATAACTTAGGTAGCTTTCCCTCTTCAATTTTTTTGAAGAGTTTGAGCAAGATTGTGTACTAATTCTTTCTTGAATGTTTGGTAGAATTCACATGTGAAGCCATCTGGTCCTGGACGTTACTTTTTGGGGGAGCTTCTTAATGACCGATTCAATTTCTTTACTTGTGATTGGTTTGTTGAGGTTGTCTGTTTCATCTAGAGTCAAAGTTGGTTATTCATGCCTTTGTAGAAAGTTGTCTATTTCATCTACATTGCCATATTTATTAGCATAAAGTTGTTCATAATATCCTGTCATTACTTCCTTTATTACTATGGGGTCGGTGGTTATGTCTCCTCTTCCATTTCTGATCTTATATATCTGCATCCTCTCTCTTCTTCTTTTTGTCAATCTCACTAAGGGTCCATCAATCTTATTGATTTTTCTCATAGAACCAGCTTCTGGTTTTGTTGATTCTCTCAATTGTTTTCATGTTCTCAATTTCATTTATTTCTGCTCTAATCTTCATCATTCCTTTCCTTTTGCTTGCCTTGGGGTTAATTTGCTGTTCTTTCTCTAGTTCTTCCAAGTGGACAGTTAATTCCTCAATTTTTGCTCCTTCTTCTTTTTTGATGTAGGCATTTAGGGCAATAAATTTCCCTCTTAGCACTGCCTTTGCTGCATCCCATAAATTTTGATATGTTGTGTTTTCATTTGCCTCATGATATTTACTGAGTTCTCTTGTAATTTCTTCCTTGACACACTGGTTGTTTAAGAGTGTGTTGTTGAGCCTCCACATATTTGTGAATTTTCTGGCACTCTGCATATTATTGATTTCCAACTTCATTCATTAGGATTAATTTTAATGGTAGAGTCTATGGCTATTCACTATTTGTAAAGGTTTTAGGAACAGATGATAATTCCCATTATGAGGTATAATTAAGTAAAAGTCCCTTACAAGTATAATAGCCAAGTTCTAGCAGAGTGTTTGCCAGGTTGTTTCTAATCCATTAGTTTGATTTGGGGACACCCCTAAATTTCTTGGTGTGCATTAACATTATTTTATTTCAACTAAAAATAAAATTTACTTGCTAGAAAGAATTTTTTAAGTTTCAAAATAACTCAAAAACAATAGAGTGCCATAAAACATGGATTATGAACCACTGCTCTTTAGAGTATATATGAAATGAATGATTGCTCTGTAATAAACTTGGCATGATAAATGTTATCACAGAAGCCACCTATATAAGTATCACCATTGAGTCATGACCCCAAAGGGAAAAAAATGAATGGTGAATAGCATTTTAATGTATCTTTTTTTGTTTTTTAATGCACCTTTTGACTTTAAAATTTCAGGCTGGGAGAAAATATGCTGATGTACCAAGCTTTGGTATTAGTGTAAAGAAATTCTGTTGCTTTCAATTTCTCCAGAATGTCAAGTTCAGTATCTAAAATTTCTTTAAATATGAAAGAACCAGTGTGGGTTACTAGAGAAATGGGCAGGGGCTTTGAAGTCAGGCAGACCAGATTCTGAACCTTAAGTCTCCACCTGGGTTTGACTTGGGATGCTATTTCTCAGCTCTATTTCCACATTAAAAATGACAAGCCTGAAGTAAAAAAGGTGGTCCCAGAATCTGTGAATCAACTTTCACAAGAATCTGCATGTTATTAATATATAAATAACCTCTCAAGGGAAGGTTTATATGTATAGAGGAAAGAGTTGAAGAGCGATCCAAGTATAGTCAAAAGAGATTCAAGGACTGGGAAATGAAGCATGAGAAAGAAAGCTATAGCTAAAGCACCTACATTATCAGTCTGGGAACGTTTTTACAAAGCGATATTAAGCTAGGTGCAAACTAAAAAACAGAAGGCCGGGAAACAAGAAACTGCTGGTGTTTTTCCATTTTCCAAGTGAGAAGAGACCAGCTGACTTCCCATTATTCTTAAAGATGAGGACATCAGGTTGTTATGATGACATCAAGATTGTCAGCCAACCTGTCTTCCTCTGCACCACTGTTCTCTAAGCAGCCTTCCAATAATGATTTGGTTTCTACATGGATTTGCCTACAGAAATACAGGTCTGTTTGACAGATATAATTTTCATTGTAAATTAACAAATTACAATCTTATAAATTAAAACTCTAAGATATACCTTTTTTTTTTGCCTATTCAAAGAAACAAATTCAAGTGTTAGCAACACATGTGAGGTGAAGGAGGTATGGTGGTTTGGAACTATATACCCCAGAAAACAGGTTTTTAAACTTAAGCCATTTCTATAGGTGTGAACCCATTGTTAAGTAAGACCTTTGGATGAGATTATTTTAGTTAAGATATTATTGGAGTCCTTTATAAGCAGAATGAAATTCAGAAAGGTAAAAAACTATAAAAGGAGCAGCCAAAGGCTAAAAGTCAACAGAATTCAGAAGAGAACTCTGGGAGAGGCTAGGAGTGACTGCCATATACACGGCCATGTGACAGAGGAGCTAAGGGCCAAGGATCACTGGCAGCCAGCCCCAATATACAAGTCTTTGGGAAGAAAGCATCATGATGAAGCCTTGATTTTGACTTGATTTGGATCTATCCTAGTCTCAAAACCATGAGCCAATACATTTCCATTGTTTAAGCCAACCCATTGGATGGTATTTGCTTGAGCAGCCAAAGAACCTAAAATGGGGGTGGTGGGCAGGCTATTAACAGCGTTTTGGTTTGCTAAAGCTGCCAGAATACAATATACCAGAAATGGGTTGGCTTTTAACAATGGGATTTTATTAGATTACAAGTTTACAATTCTAAGGCCATAAAAATGTCCAAATTAAGGCATCAACAGGACAACACCTTTTCTGAAGAAAGGTTGCCAGCAGTCTACTCCTCTGTCACATGACCAGGCATGTGGCAACATCTGCAGGTCCTTCTCTCCTGGGTTTCATTGCTTTCGGCCTCTGGCTTCAGTGGCTTCCTCTCTGCTTTCTTTGCGTACTCTAAGCTACTCTGGGGGCTTTTTCTCTAAACTTTTCTGGGCTTTTTCTGTGTGCTCTTTATCCTCTTATAAAATACTCCAGTAAGAGGATTAAGATCCACCTTGAATGAGGTGGGTCACATCTCAATTGAAATAACCTAATCAAAGGTCCCACTTACAATAGGTTTACACCTACAAAAATGGATTAAAAGAATATGATCTTTTCTGGGATAGAAAATAGCTTCAAACTACAACAAACAGGAGGAATAAAGTATTTAAAATAGTACCAGTAAAAACAAAAAATTTAAAATATGCATATTCTTTGACCTAGGAATTACCACTTCTAAGAATTTATCCTAAGAAAATAATTGGAAGCACCAGCAAAGATAAGCATACAAATATACTCAGTATTTCTGAATATAGCAAAAAATTATCTAAAAATGTATAAACCTAATTTCAATATAGGATTGGTGAAATAAATGATGGCACAGCTATATAAAGGCACAATACTGCTGTATCTGACCAAATTATGCTGCAATTAAAACACCCACCCACACATACGCCACCTCAGTAGACTAAAATTAAAAAACTGATTTCTTTCTCATGCAAAGTTCACTGCAGGCCCAGGCTGCTGTGTGCCACTGGGTGCCTTAGTGTCATACTTCTCCATCAATACGTGCTTTCATGACTGCTGCGGAGTCTAAAAACATCCTGGCAGAAAGTGCTTTGCCTGCAATTAAATGCTTCTGTGCACATCTCATTGGCAAAAGCAAGTCAGGTGGCCTTTCCTAACTTCAAAAGGTTGAAGTGCAAACCTAGTAGTGTCTGGCAGAATGAAACATGCTGGATTACAGCACTACGTCTCCTCCAACTATGCAGCAATTAAAACTGCTAGCATGGAGTGCTATTTTTTTGACATGGACAAACTACCTATAATGTATTAAATGGAAAAAAAAAGTATGGTACCATTAAAAATGTAAGTGTGTGTGTGTGTATATATGAATTAAAAAACACTGGAACAATATACAGCACAAGTTTAACAATGTTTATCTCGGTAGGAGGATTAGACTTTTTTTTTTTAATCTTTATGTATATATGTTTTTATTTTAATAACATACATTACTTTTGATGATCAGAGAAAATAAAGCTACACTGATTTTTAAAAACGTGCGATAAACTGCCATTCTGGAGCAGTCTGTTCAATAAATGGTGCCTAGAGAACTGGATATCCATATGCAAAAGAATGAAAGAAGACCCATCTCTCACACCCTATACAAAAGTTAACTCAAAATGGATCAAAGATCTAAACATTAGGTCTAAGACCATAAAACAGTTAGAGGAAAATGTTGGGAGATATCTTATGGATCTTACAACTGGAGGCGGTTTTATGGACCTTAAACCTAAAGCAAGAGCACTGAAGAAGGAAATAAATAAATGGGAACTCCTCAAAATTAAACACTTTTGTGCATCAAAGAACTTCATCAAGAAAGTAGAAAGACAGCCTTCACAATGGGAGACAATATTTGGAAATGACATATCAGATAAGGGTCTAGTATCCAGAATTTATAAAGAGATTGTTCATCTCAACAACAAAAAGACAGCCAACCCAATTACAAAATGGGAAAAAGACTTGAACAGACACCTCTCAGAAGAGGAAATACGGATGGCCAAGAGGCACATGAAGAGATGCTCAATGTCCCTGGCCATTAGAGAAATGCAAATCAAAACCACAATGAGATATCATCTCACACCCACCAGAATGGCCATTATCAACAAAACAGAAAATGACAAGTGCTGGAGAGGATGCGGAGAAAGAGGCACACTTATCCACTGTTGGTGGGAATGTCAAAGGGTGCAACCACTGTGGAAGGCAGTTTGGCGGTTCCTCAAAAAGCTGAATATAGAATTGCCATACGACCCAGCAATACCATTGCTAGGTATCTACTCAAAGGACTTAAGGGCAAAGACACAAGCGGACATTTGCACACCAATGTTTATAGCAGCATTATTTACAATTGCAAAGAGATGGAAACAGCCAAAATCTCCATCAACAGAAGAGTGGCTAAACAAACTGTGGTATATACATACGATGGAATATTATGCAGCTTTAAGACAAGATAAACTTATGAACCATGTAATAACATGGATGGACCTAGAGAATATTATGCTGAGTGAATCCAGCCAAAAACTAAAGGACAAATACTGTATGGTCCCACTGATGTGAACGGACATTCGAGAATAAACTTGAAATATGTCATTGGTAACAGAGGTCAGCAGGAGTTAGAAACAGGGTAAGACAATGGGTAATTGAAGCTGAAGGGATACAGACTGTGCAACAGGACTAGATACAAAAACTCAAAAATGGACAGCACAATAATACCTAATTGTAAAGTAATCATGTTAAAACACTGAATGAAGCTGCATCTGAGCTATAGGTTTTTGTTTTGTTTTGTGTTGTTTTGTTTTGATTTTACTATTATTACTTTTATTTTTTTCTCTATATTAACATTCTATATCTTTTTCGGTTATGTTGCTAGTTCTTCTAAACCAATGCAAATGTACTAAGAAATGATGATCATGCAGCTATGTGATGATGTTAAGAATTAATGATTGCATGTGTAGAATGGTATGATCTCTAAATGTTGGGTTAATTTCTTTTTTTCCGTTAATTAAAAAAAAAAAAAAAGAGAAGGGATCATTGGAGATGAAGGGATACAGACTGTACAACGGGACTGGATATAAAAACTCAGAAATGGACAGCACAATACTACCCAATTGTAATGCAATTATGTTAAAACACTGAATGAAGCTGCATGTGAGGTATAGGTTTTTTGTTTTTGTTTTTTTTGTTTTTTTTTCTTTCTATTATTGTTTTAATTCTTATTCTGTTGTCTTTTTATTTCTTTTTCTAAATCGATGCAAATGTACTAAGAAATGATGAATATGCAACTATGTGATGTTATTAAGAATTACTGATTGTACATGTAGATTGGAATGATTTCTAATTGTTTTGTTAATTCTTTTTTAATTAATAAAAAAAAACAAACAAAAATAAATAAATAAAAAAAATTAAAAAAAAAACTGCCATTCTGGTTTCTAAATAAACATCTTATTAATTAAGGAATCAGTTCTCTTGGATTTGAATGACCCTGCACTGACTCACGAAACAGAACTGCTCTAACAGAGGGTCAGAGGTTACGTGATCTCCATATAATTGGTTGCACATAGGGCCTATGCATGCTGAGCAGTGCTCAGCCTGATGGCTCAAATGGGGGTTCACAAAATTCAAAGAGATGATACATAACCTCCCTTACATAAAACACACATTACATATGTATTAACTACATTTTCTAGCCTCTGTAAATTGATGTATTAACATCCCCAGGCGACAAATCCCCCCCATACCTAGAAAAATTTGACCCAAGTTGCAGACACCCCACTTTCAAATATGGACAGCCAATCCCACCCTTGCAGGCTTCCCACAGAAACCGACACAAATCTTCTTTCTCAGTCCTACTTGCTCTCTCTACCTTGTGACGGATTCTGATGTTTCCTCATGCAGCCCTGAATGGAGTGCTCTCCTTTCTCTCCAGGGAACTGGAGTATAATATATCTTTCAAATTCTTCTGGTTGCGCTCCCTCTTGATCTATGTCTTGTCTTATCATACCTCACACAAGGTAATACAAACAAAACAACATGTTACCACATTAAGGCAGAGGGACAGAGAAAGAATATGCTCTCAAGTCAGACAGAGCTGGACTCTGGAAACTTCTACCTGTTGGAAGTTTGGTTTTCTCATCTGCAAAATGGGGAAAATTATGCCTTGTAGAATTGTTGTCAGGACCAAATAAGATAATACAGGTAAAGTATTCAGGACACGGAGGGTGCTAAATAAATGTGTTGTCCCTCCGCCAGATCAGACACAACAAAGCTAAATTAAGGAACATTATAACAAGCAAGGAACATTTTATTGTACTTGTATTCTCAAAAAACAACAACAAACAAATAAAAACAAATCCCACAAAAACAGAACCCATAAACAAGAGCAAAGAACAAAGTTTTCTAGCCTCTCTGGGATACACAGGGGCTCCATTCCTTATAGAAACATAGCTAGTACAAGAACAAAATGTACTAATTAACATTACCTTTTGATTCCCCAGTCAGAAAAACACTTTAAGTTGTATTCTAATATAAACTTGTTGTACAGTTAAATTTCATCTTACTCAAAGAGCCATTGTACAGTAAACTGCAGAAAATAGAGTAAGCATTCAATAATCTGCTCACATTTAACAACTAAGTAATAGACACTTGAATAAATACAGTATGTATTACTTATTTGTTAAACCTCACATTTACAATGAGCAGGTGATTTATGATTAATAGTAACTGGTTTCTTACATTTTAGGAGACATCAGATCCAGTAATGGAAGTAGAAAGTATTTTAATGAAAACTGATTTTTAAAAATATCTCCTTGGGTCTGAGCCACTACTGTATTTATTACACACTTGGATCAGCTTAAAAAAAAACATAGATATCAACAAACTTAATTCTTTAGAGGGAGCATAAAAACAGTGACATATTCTAGAGCAATACTTTTGTTTATATTCTCTAGATAGCAAGACTACTAGTACATAGTAAACAGAGATTTACAATATAAAGAACAATTCGTTTCCATCTAATGCCATTTCTATCATTTGGACTAATAAAGGGCAATTTTTAAACATGTTTAGAGTGAACAATTGGCATCTCCTTATCACAAGCATACTAGATCTAAATATAAGGACCTTGTCCAACATTCTGTATTTCTTAATCCCTATCTGTACCAACAAGCTTGAGTTTTCAAGAATAAAGGCCAATAAACTATTAAAGGATGAACTGTTTTAAATGACCCACTAAGGAGTAATATAGTCAAAATAAGGCAATAACTATATGTCTGCCTATACCTTCCTTATCTTCCTAGTCAGTAAAATTGAGAAAATAATTTTTGCCCATCTCTGTAAAAAATATTATTACCCCATATCTACCTAATGTGTAACAGGGACAAGACAAGACTGCCATGTGTGTTTTAAAAAAATGATATAATAGACTCAGGCAGAGAGAAAACCACATTCAAACATTCTCCTTTCCTCTTCCAAGATACTCTACTCCAATTCTTCCTTAAATATAAATTTCCTTCTTGATTGACTTAACTTTTCACCTTAGCAGGTGTTATCACCACCTTATGTTCTCTGTGAAACAATGTATTTTTCATTAAGAATGTCTCTTTTTTTAATTAAGAATGTTTTTAAATAAAAAAAGACTGAAAGCTATGGAGTATTTTCAGCAGCTGTGATATTCTGCCCAGTCCACCAGAGAAATGTCAAAAATTACATTTTACACAAGGTAAAGGCAAACAAAACCACAAATCAGCACTTTTCAACAAGGCAAGGAATCAATCATATTCTATTTTCCTTTCAGGATTTAATAAAATCCTCAAGACAGCACCTTTGGATGGGCTGAATGATTAACTGAACTGAAGTTAATACGTGAAGCTTAACATTCAACATTGTGATTTAGAAGTTAACATCATTCAATTTTTCATCCAGGCTATGTTAGTAATATATATTTTGCAAAGAGCCTATAAAATGTTTTAAAGAAAAATCTTTTCCAGGTAATAAAAAAACATACAAATTATAAGGAACAACAAAACACTTCAGTCTTACTTCCGAAGACAAGTCAACTTTCGGTACTGACCATTCTAGAACATGATATGCCTGACCTACTTTCCTTTGCTTACCATTTGTGCCACATGACCATTAAAACTTCTTAGTTGAACTATCATTCTTAAATGTTACAGTTTCTCTGAGCTGTATTTACAAAAGAGTCCATGCGTCAGATTCACCATATAAGAATGACCATGTCATCTTGATACAATCCCAAGACCAGGAAGGAGTGAATTCTTATCAATATACATTAGTAAATCTAACAAAAATATTGTTGCTATTTTTAGATTTGTCCTTAAAAAAAAGGAGGTCCCTCTCCACTTATTCTACTAACTTCTAGTTACCTTAGTAATAAATGCATGTACTGGTCATTAAAAAACAAATAAATATCTGAAGATTAAAGACAGCCTCCCCATTTTCCACCTCTTCCCCATCCTGGTATTAAGTGGCCAAAAGATCTTAAAATGCCATTTTGTACAACAGATTTTGGTAGTTGTTATGAAAGAAATTTGCAAGTTAGGAACTACTGTTTAAGACCTGGTTAAGGATTACTGCTCTGGGTCACCAGTTTCCTTCTATGAGATACTAATAAATGTTAATTTCAACTAAAGAATGAAAACTTTAGGTTTAAGCTTTGGTGTATATTAAATTGTCACCTCACCCCATGGGCTCATTCGGGAACTATAAATAGACTGAGTCTGTTAGGAGGAGGAGCTGGGCTGTTCCACAGAACAGGATCACCTCCCATCATAATCCTGCGTAGCTAGGTTTTCCATTAGTTGTCACTAATTGCAAAGAGAAAAAGTGGCTTATGTGATTCCCACATTAACAGCACCATAAAAATGTTTTTTTCTCAGGGCACATTTGTGAGAAAGGGCAGACTGTGGACTGTCTTGTTTAGTACAGAAATTTCACAGCTACTTTCGTAACACCTACAAAGGTGCACCCATGGCATACTGGCCAGGAAGAGGAATAACTGAAGTGAACCAAATATTAAGGGCAGGCTATGGCACTACTTGATGAGAGCAGTTATCATTAAGAAGGTCATCAATAACTACTATTTACATACTGCCAGCAGAAAAGGAGAGATCTATGGTTTCTTTAATTCCTATTGCCACCCCTCAAGAAAGAGAGAATAAATCCTCCGTCCCCTAATTCCTGCTCCAACCACAAATCACCACAAGGAGCCCTCCAGAAGCCAGCCAGTCTGAGTAGAAGTGTGTTTCTGCTTTGAGAAAATTCTAAGTTATTTACTTATTAATTTTTTGCATGGGCAGATACCGGGAATTGAACCTGGGTCTCTGGCATGGCAGGTGAGAACTCTGACACTGCGCCACCATTGCCCACCCAGTCATGAATTTTTGTTCAATTTTTTCCCCCTCTTAAACTCTCATTTCCGAGATTATTCTTTCAAAACATATCAGCTGATTGTTCACAGGGAAATTATGTTGAGGTAATTTCATTTCTCAGGAAGCCATTACAGATAAACCATTTCCACATTAGTCCCCACAGGTAGTTCAATGGGTATCCAAAACACACTTTGACACGTTTTGTCTTTTTTAAAAATGTTGATTTGTTTTTAAGCAGCTACTATCCATTCACATGACAGTTACTGTGGTGCAAAATACATGGGAAGGATTTCATTTGGTGAAGGTTGCTGTTTATAAGGTATATAAATCACTCAGCTGCTGGGTCAATGAGGAGAAAATCCAGTTGCCAAACTGCAACCAACCACAGGTGTCATGTCCCATATCTGTAAGAGAAGTAAGATTCAGGGAGAAGGCACCATTGATCACGTTGTCAAACAGTCAAAGTCAACACTGAAAAACAAACAGCTGTTAAACTTGGAAAGGTATTAAAATGACTAATTCTCTCATTCTCTTCTTTCTTTACTACTAAATCTCCCTAAGATTTATATAGTGATAAAACTATATGGTTCACTAAAACATGATAAAAGTTTATAAATATGATCCTGATATTTGAAAATTCATCATAATACTTAACTATAAATTTAGTGGGTTTTTTCCCCCTTTCAAAGCCCACTGGGAATATAAAACATTGCACAGTTTCACAACTCAAGAGTGATATGAAGTAGAAAACACTGTCAATTGTATATTAGTAACCCAGTGATATAAATTTAAAAAAATAAGTTGTTATTCCTTACGATTAAGAAGCCTTCTGCCCAAGATGCAAGGGACCTTTAGGAAGGGAAAGAATAACTATAGAAAGGAGTCTACTGAGACCCATGCCAGCTTGGAGGAGGAGGACACTATGCTTGCTTAGGGCTGACAGTGACAGAAGGGGTACCTGGTAGCTCACCAGCTCACTCCGTAAGACTAATAAGACAAAGGGAAACTCCACCAGGATCAGCATCTCTAAGGGAGTGGAAACTCATAGACATGCCATTTGTTACTCAGGGTGTTTAACTGACAATGGGTTACTTATAAGAAGGGAAGGCAAGCTTCCCAGTAAGAAACGGTAATTGTACTGGAAATGTCATAAACCCATTCACAGGATTGGAGTGGAACCATCTGAATTTGAGACAGTGAAGCCAGGTTACCTTTACAACACGATCAGTCCCACAGGTCACCATTAGACCCCTGGCAACATCCATGGACATGTGGGAAATGTTATGTTTTCCTTCATGAAAGGTTGCCAGAGAAGTCCGACTAACAAAGAGAAAAGAGATAATTTAAAACTCACCTGGCTGTACCTTGAACCAAGGGATAAGTCTCATCCCCACCCCCCACCCCCACCAGCACAGAAGAAATACTTATAATAAGAGTATTAAAATTTGCTCCTAAAAACGTGGCTTCAATTTTGAAAACTGAATTTATAATTAAAGGCATGATTCACTGTTTTATAAAATTCCTCAAATAACTGGTTTTCATTTTCCTAGTGGAAAGGTTGATACATTCCTAGACATAAAAACAAAAGCATTTAACATGGAAGAAGAACTGTACCCCCAAAACCATAGAGCATGGGCCAACATTCACCAGAAGTCTGTAGGCCTTTCCAAGTGTTTGCCACCATCTGCTGACAGATGTGGCTCTAATTCTGCTCTGGAAGGTTGGTAGCATTAAACTCAATCACCAGTTCCTTTAACAACAGCAAGGATGATGAACTAGCTTTCAAATTTGGGCCTCTGCTGAGGTTTGCAGTCTATTACTTTAAAAGATGGTTCAAAAAGAAGGGGAACAAAATGTTAGTTCTGCCCTAAAGGATCTATCTGAGTTAGGACAGAATGGAAATAGGTAATAGAGAGATTTTTTCTTATACACGAATAGTTATTTAAGAATAGCGAGATCAAATTTTTGTGGAAGAAAGGACATTGGTCTCTAGCGTTTTCTCTATAAGTTAAATTTACATATACATGTGAGCAAAAATTGGAAAATGGGATATTTTTTGTACACAGTCAACTAAGTCACTGCCATCAATTTACACACTGTTGCCAATGCCCCTGTCCTTGCACAGTGCCCTGCCCAGTGCAGGGGCTCAGAAATGAACAGTGAATGGCTGGACTGCTCTTAGTCATGTTCTTCCTCACAATGTTTCGGAGAAATCTGACCTCATGGCAAGGGCAGCTTGAGATCATCAGTGACTAAGTTCTGCTGCTAGGATAGAATCCTCTTTAGAAACTGTTCACGAAATTCAGAAGAGACAAATATATGCATAGAAATATATTCATATTATTTCCCAGGCTCTTCACATTCCAGATGCACAATAAAACAAAGATATGCAAGCACTCACTCCTCGTCTTTGATGGAGTCATAACAGGAGTCACAAACGCGGACCTGGAACTCGAAGCCCATGACTGGGTAACTTGAGCGCTTGCTGCTACACTTCCCACAGACGGCCTGTCCGCATTTCCTGCAGTGATGCTTCGAGGATGACCGGTAGGAGGAAAACAAGGAGTTTAACCTTTGCTTTCATGTACACAGTTTCCCTTTAGAGTTGGGGGAATGGGAGTGGAGATTTGCCTTGAATTATAATCACCCCAATTCAATTTATCAATTAAAACTAAAAAAAAAAAAAAAAAAAAGACAATTTCAATACTAGTCAAGGATTTCTAAGTGACTAGATCTTAGTAGTCACATACCACATTTAATAAAATTTATATTATTTACCTACTTGTCAACAAACAAAATTATTAGAGCAAAGTTCACTTAGGAGCCCAACCCACTGGAGATTTGGGGAAGGAAAAATCTATTCCTCTTTAAGCGAAAAGTTTTGAAATAAAGTTTTCAATATAATATGCCCTCATGAAGAAGCTAATATGCATATTCATGTTTTGCTATTTCTTTTAATCTTTCAAATGTGATTTTGGAAATAAGCTTCAAGAATATTCCAAAATAGTTCAAATATTACTATTATTGATTTTGACATTCTTTTACTACTTTTCACTGTCTTCTATTAGTTGTCAGCACGTAAGTTTATAAGTGATTTTTTCATGTTTCCATTAGAAATAGGATACATTTCACTCATCAATTATGATGCACTAGTTACAACTAGACATGCATGGTGAAAATGTGGCTAATGACAGAATCCAGAGACTATTTTAGAGCATTAGAAAGTTATGAGCACTAAAATGATTCCTGCATTGCCGGCTAGTCTGAATTAGACCTTACTACAATGCAGCCTTGTAAGTAATCCAAAGTTTATTAACACATAAACTTCAGGCTAATTTCTCATAGGGGTGTAACCAGTAAAAAAAAAAATGAATGAAATTGGCATTCTTTTTTACTCACCAGCACAAATTCATATTCACCCTGAGTAAGTGGCTACCTTCAAAGCTGCTGAAGGAATATATTTTTTGTACAACTTCAGTAATTCATGAATACCTAGAGGTCTAACAGCGTCTTTGGAATCTATGGGCTATTTGGGGCATGTTTCTTTAACTTAAAAAAAAAAAATCCAGTACTCAAATATGAAAATGTTCCAGGTATACTTAGAATAGGACAATCTTAAAATTTTAGAATAATCTTACAATCTTTGGGTCAGAGTATGCCAGTGAGGGCTAAATCATTAGTTAACTTTTTATTTATTTTTTAACAGAATAAGGCCTATGATTGTATGCCCTAATTCATTCTAATTTCCTGTTGGGCTAGCAGGACACACTGACTTTAATAAGTAATAGTCTTAAACGGAAAGATCTTCCATCTATTTATAAACAGGGTCAGGATTTTCTATGAACCCCTGCTTTTCCAGTGCAGAACACGGGGAATAGTTAGGTAACTGTCTCCTTGGTACCAGGAAAGACCTTGCTTATCATTAGCTATACAACAGTAGTGATAGAAAAAAACGTAGAAACTCATGGAATTTGCAGGAACAAAATGTTACTCCAAAAAAAGAGAGAGAGAGAGAAAGATTAAATTAAAAAGTCATTAGCCCTATGACAATTCAATGTTGGTTACTCACCTGTCTTAAGCCCAGTGTCTTAGTGTCCCACATCTGCTTTATATTCCAGAAAAACGGTTGTTCACATTTCTGACAAGAATCACTTTCTAACCACTGAGGAGCCTGGAAAGGAGCAAGCCAAAGCCAACATCAATGTTCTATATTTTTATACTGACTTTTCAGAAATTACTCAAACAGTTCTAGATCTTGTTGGAGCTATTATTCCTCTTAAATTCCTCCATAATCTATAAATAGGAGGGAAGGATCAAATGTTCACTTTGAATTCTCAAGGGTTCTCTTTACATATTTCTTTTTTATGCCAAAGTTGTTTGTAATCTACATCCAGTACTAGTAAAAACCCACTTCTTGCAGAATCTGGTGAACTACCATTTGGAAAGGCTTGCAGGGTCACACAGTGGCTGTTTTAGTTTGCTAAAGCTGCCAGAATGCAACACACCAAAGATGGAGTGGTTTTTTGTTTGTTTTTTTGTTTTGTATTGTTTTTAATATTTTTATTGAGAAATCTTCACACACATACGTTCCAGACATGGTGCACAATTCATGGCTCTCAACATCATCACATAGTTGTGTATTCATCACCATGATCATTTTTTAGAACATTTGCATCACTCCAGAAAAAGAAATAAAAAGAAAAAACTTATACATACCATATACCTTATCCCTCCCTCTCAATGACCACAAGTATTTGATGGATTGGCTTTTAATATGGGAATTTATTTACTCAAAAATTCAGTTTCTTCAGAGGAAAGGCAGCTGGATTTCACCAGAGGTTCTCCGTTACATGAGAATGCACACAGCAACATCTGCTGGACTTCTCTTTTGGCTTCTGGGTTCCAACGGTTTTCCCCTGGATGATTCCTTTTTGTATCTCCAAATGTCTGGGCTGAGTTGCTAGTTCTGAGATGAGGTATGCTGAGCTCTCTTCTGACCTCTCTCTTTTAAGGCTTCAGCTAATTAAATTAAACCTCACTCATAGTGGAAGGCACTCCCCTTAGCTGACAACAAATGTAATCAACCATAGATGAATTTCATATACTAATGATTTAAGTCCACACAGACAGAACAATGGGGCATCATCACCTGGCCAAGTGAACCCTTGAACCCAACTATCACAGTGGCCAATAGGAAGGGTCCAAAAAATACAATTGTTCTCCTGGGGGTGCTTCATATGTCAGATACGTTTGTCACCTCCTCCTTTCCCAGTTCTCAAAAGCGAGTTCCTTCCTGCTGTGTGCTCACACAGCCATTCTGCCAACCTTCATTTTAGTGGTAAACTCATTGGTATTGCTGTTCTTTGGGCACATTTCTCCCCCCACCCCCCACTAATCAATGAGTTCTTTAAAATAGAGGTTGGGTCTTACTCATCTTTATATATCCACAGTCTGTCCCAGAGTAACCCTTTCACAAATTTCTGCAGAAATAGATAAAAATGAAGTTTTTATTTATTTTAGTATATATTTTAAAAATATTTCTCTTAAAATGAGAAAATATTTCTCTCAACAAAAATTACAAATTGCACTCGATTATAAGACCTATTAAAAATCTAACCTCAAGCATCATTTATGTATTATAGGTGCAATAAAAATAATAGAAATAGTATTTTTTATAAATTCAGCTGAGCAAAGACTATAGAGTAAAAACTTTTTTTACCTGATACCTGATAAGAGGAGGCAATGTTGGTAGAATAAGGAATCACAGAATTTCCAACTTATCCTAACCCACTGCAACTGAACTGCAGTGAAAATGGAGGTAGATTCTGCTGCCAAAAGATCAAGAATATTTTGTTGCAGGGGGAGGAAAGCAGGTACAGCTTCCTACTCTTATTTTTGAGACACTCACAAGCCTAACTCTTGCAATATCACAGTTATGTGAAGCAAAAAAAAAGGAAGTGCAAAAATGTATTCAGAACAGCCACCTGCAAACAATTATAGTAAGGGCTGATGTGTTTAAAGGAGGACAGAATGCAGGCTTTAATAAAGACAGAACAATGGAAGCTTATTTTATTTTTATACTTTCTATACTTAATAGCAGGGAACTCGATGTTCAATTACTGTCCCAAAATATGACTATAAAAAGAATTCTGATTTGCAAATCTGCCAATTATTCATCAGTGCTGCAGAAATTAACTTTCATATACAATTAATATGTTTAAGTTTCTATTTTCTTTGCCCACACAATGCCAATTAGGTTTACATTATAATAAAAATCCTAACAAACAAATTTTAGTGGTCTGGAATTCAGATGTTTGCCCCGTAAGGGAAATCAAATGTTTCCAAATATGGTAACAAAACATGCTTCAAGAAAAACTGTACTTTTTTTTCCCTTTAAATTCTCATTCAGACTATTAGCAGCTTGTTTAATATGTGCTACACAGCAGAATTATTTTTTTGTTTTCTGATTCACAACATCAGTCCTAGAAAGGAATGAGATGAGTAGAACTGGGATCAGGAATAGTAGTTTTAAGAAAAACTGTACTTAACAGTCCTACATAAAAGTAGATAGAAACTAGAATGCAGACAGAAAAATGTATTACCATACAACAGAATGGTTCAGGGTCAGAATGGTGAGGTTGTATCATCAAGAAATGAGTACATTATATCAAATTTAAACATTTTCATTAAAATGGTTATTTTTATAAGGGGTGGGCATTTGAAGAATTTTTTTTCAATTACTTAGAAAATTCCCTTACAGGAAGGGCCTCATTCCCTAGCAATGTCAGTTATGCAAAGCATCAGTGGGTTTCCTAACATTTTAGAGTGTTTCAAGTGACTCAATTTTAAGCAGTGGCATTTCTTTTAATATAATGATAAGTCAACTTTAAAGAGTGATCCAAGAGTGAGCACGAGTGGTTATACTGGCCTAGATTCAGGATCAGATCTCCTGCATTCAAATCCCAGCTCTGCCACTTCCCAGCTCCATGTCTTCAGGCACGTTCTTTAACTTTCTGTGCCTTGGTTTCCTCCTCATTAAAAGATGATAACGTTATTGACCTCATAGAGCTGTTGAGAATTACATGAGTGAATGTCTGTGAGGTGCTCTGACAGAGCCTGGTACATGGTATGTGTCAATTTCATCTCCATTTGACAGGCAAAGAAACTGTGACTCAGAGAGTGAAGCACGGTGTCCACGTGAAATAGCTAGCAGGCAGAAGTCCAGGATTCCAAAACACATGCCTGATCCTGCTTGTCCAGTCCACTCCAAACAAACTCTGTAAACAGGTCACATTAAATTCAACATGTGGGGTGTCCTAAGTTCCAAGCACCAAGAATGGTTCTGGGACATGATGGCCAACAGAACAAGAGTCCTTGCCTTCAAGGAGGATAATCTGCCTAAGAAGGTTTAGGGAAGACTACTGCTCTGCTGTCCTTGAGGGTGTAGGAACACAAGGGAAGAAAATTGCACCTAAAATAATTTGAGATGACAACCTAAAAACAATCAGAAAGAAAAAGGCTTTTTGGAACATAGTATAAGAAATATCCAAAACTTTGTTTCTTTTAGTATTTGTAATTGACATTAAGTGTTATGCTTTAAGTTCTTATAAGCCATTCTATTATATGCTTATTCTCTAAGGAGATCAAGTTTTATTTTTGTTTTGTGCTAAGAGATGCGAAAAAGAACATTAATCAAGTATTCTGACCATTTCATTCTCTTTTCTACATCTTGTTCCCTCTGCCAATCTGAACAAAGATGATATAACAAGAATAATTTCATTATACCACCGCTACTACTAATCATTGCACAAATGTACACTATGCTAACATAGAATATTACACATTCTGTAACCTACTAGTTTAAAATAAAGTTATCTTTACAAGAGGATTAATTCTTTCTACTTATTGTTACTAACTCATTTGTATATCTTATGCCTTCTTCCAAATAAGGAACCCCTCTAACTATCTATAATTTGGGAGGAAGACAAATTTGCTTCCATCCTGACAGTGTGGTAGCTAATAGCCACAGTGGGTTGGAACAGCTGCAGTCAGCATTTCCAAATATTTAGAAAGAAAATCTAGGCATGCACTGTAGGGCCAGAGGATCTGGGATCAATCTGCTATTTCCTTGCCTAAGGAAATCCCACAGTCATACAGAACTCTAAGGATTCAAACCCTTCAGATCATAGGCTGCTTACTTTGCACTACACATTTACTTAGCTCATAAAAAGGAAACAATACTAAATGCAATGCATCTTTTTGACACAGTCTGCTTTCCTACCAAATCTGCCAACCACTTAGGATGATAAGATGCAGAGTGAAATATGTTCCCAACCACTGTGCACCTAGTTTGGGACGATCCACAGACAACAAAAAAGGAAGTGAATTACCTACACAGGAAGTACCACAAGTCATGGGGCTATTTTTTCCTTCCCCTAAATGTACAAATAGACTCCACAATGATGCAACCTTGAAGGTAAGAATCACACTTCTAGGTTCTAACCATCTTTTCTAAAAGAATTTATCAAGGTCAAGAATACTAGATTGAAATGCCAGATGTTAACCCTTAGAAGAAACACCAGTAAAACTGGATCCTACTGGTCTCTTCCCTCAATCTCCAATGAAAATGTCGTCTCTGGGTTTTCTGCTCTCTCAGAGATTGAAAAATGATGAGTTAAGAGCCAGAGAAGGGAACAGCATAGTAGCAATTCCTGATGCATACAACTAGTACTTAATAAATATAAAACACACTTCAAATAAATCTTTGCAAAAGAAATATTATACATTCTGTAATTTTGAGCCAATACTACATATATTTAATAAAGAGTTATTCTAAGCCTTACTATTTTGTTTTGCTAAAGCTGCTGGAATGCAATATATTAGAAATGGACTAGCTTTTACAAAGGGGATTTATTAAGTAACAAGTTATAATTCTAAGGCCATGTAAATATTCAAATTAAGCACCAACAAGAGGACACTTTCTCAGAAGAAAGGCTGCTGGCATCCAGGGTTCCTCTGTCTTATGGGAAGGCACATGGCGACGCCTGCTGGCCCTTCTCTCCTGCATTGGCTTCAAAATGGCTCTTCATCAACTGTGGGTCCTTCTGGCTTCTCCTGAGGTATTTTCTTTCTCTCTTAGCTTCTCTCAGGTCTGAACTCTTTCAAAATGTCTCACTCTTAAAGGACTCTAGCAAGTGGATTAAGACCCACCTTGAATGGGTGGGGTCACATCTCCATGGAAACACCCTAATCAAAAGGTCCAACCTAATAATAGGTCTACCCTGCAAGACTGGATTAAAAGAACATGGCTAGTTAGCCACGGTGTCTCAGCAGGCAGAGTTCTCGCTTGCCATGCCAGAGACCTGGGTTCGATTCCCGGTGCCTACCAATACAAAAAACAAAACAAAAAGAACATGGCTTTTCTGGGGTACAGTTTCAAACCAGTACATTTACTAAGAAATTTCTAGAAAATTTAAAAAGGAAATTAAGGGCGGGCCGCGGTGGCTCAGCGGGCAAAGTGCTTGCCTGCTATGCCGGAGGACCTCGGTTCGATTCCCGGCCCCAGCCCATGTAACAAAAAACGGAAAAACAAAAATACAATAAAACAAGAAAATGTTTAAAGATGTTTCCCTTTCTTCCTTCCTTCCTTCCTTCTATCCTTCCTTCCTTCTCTCTGTCTTTCCTTAAAAAAAAAAAAAAAAAAAAAAAAAAAAAAAAAAAGGAAATTAACTAGTAGGCATGGAATCAGAATTTTCTCTACTTGAATGGCCTTACAAAATTACCAAACAATTCTATATAACCTAGCAAACTGTACTTTCATATTATGGACTGCATTTTAGTATTTTTTAGGCTAGTTTATTTCCTTCACTGGATTATAGGCAAGGATCTTTGTGTACAGAATGTGATTTCCATAAAGCTTGAAAACAACAGTAATGTCACTAGTTTTTGTTATAAATTTGATTACTTTCTCTGGGGTGTGATAAAGACGCAGTTTTATTCAACGAGCATCAGACTCATTTAAGGCAACACAAAACAGACAAAAGCAGGAATGGATGAGAAAGATGCATTACTGCATAGGGCCCATTGTAGTGTTGCACAGCACTTGATCAAATCACACGACATCATGTGATACAATATTAACAAACCATTTATAAGAATGTTAATTTCTCCACGTTATGACAATTTATGCTTGATACATATTTCTGAATTTAACCTAAATGCCAACATCCTACTGGTACTCTAAAATCTTCTCTGGCTTCAAATCTTTTGCTATCTACATCACAACTTGTAGATATCATGTGAAAAAGACAGATACACTGGTGTTGGCAGAGATGAAAATGTAAATCCAATTTGGAAATCATACAACACCCATTAAAAAAAGCCTTAAACACACACATATCCTTGGACCTAGAAGGTCTATTTTCAGAAATTTTTCTGAAATAAAGAGTTCAATAATTGGACAATGGCAGGGTCAAGAATTTCCACTGTCACATTATTTCAAATAGGAAAAAAAGAGAGATTAAACAATTAGAGTGCTGTCTAAAGAACTGGAAAAGATCTTAAAAGTCATCAAATTCAACTATTTCACTTCATGGAACAGGAAATGGAGACTTAGGGAAACAAAGGTACTTATCAAAAAAATGTTCCACTATTCAGTGGCTCAACCAAAGTCAGAACTCAGGTTTCTTGAAATGAATATTATGTGAACATCAGCTGGCTTTTTAATTTACTATTGCTGACATGGACTCAGTTGAAGAGAGTTCAAAGAAAAATAAAGATAGAGAAAGAGATATACATTCTCAGAAAAATGCCTGGCACCTATATACACTCCAGACTGAATCACTGAAACATCTCTTGGTGTTTGCGTAACAGGCATCTATGGGGCCTTAAAAAGTGCAGTGGAGGGCCTCCATGCCTCTATGCGCTCCAGTTCCCTGGATAAGCTGGGGCACTTTATCAAGTGTTTTCTCAGTGTAACTCTTGAAGTTAAAAATAAGACTTGCTGCTCAATATGACTGTGTGCATTGCTTATCACTAGTGGAAACTTTCAAATAAGTAGAGGCTGCAATGCAAAATGGAATGAGAGACAACACCAATAAGCAGAACAGTAAAAAGCTGAACTGGCTGCACCTCAGTCAGCATTTACAGCCAGCAGCAAGGGAAACTAAGAAGCCAGATGGCTCAGGGATTTCTCCTGGTCAGCCTTGACATGCTCTTTCTTCTTACCTCTTCTCTACTAACATCCATATTCCACACTGCAATTCCACCATCCGAGGAACAAGAAACAAGCTGCCTTGTGAGCTGAAGGTAACAAAGCGACTGCACCCTGTCACTGCGAACAAAACATACATCAGTCACTGTTCTAAAATGAAAAAAAGAAAAATTGTTTTCATTTAAGCTAAAATCTCTCCCCTCATTAGAATCAACAACTGGCATTTTATCATTGACTCTATTTCTATGGTAATACAGATTCTAGTATAAACTTTATCTGCATTCTATAACTCATTATACAGAGTAATAGTTTCTATAAAATAAACACAATTACTTTCAAATCAGTTATTAAGAATTGCATGCAGGTCAGAGACAAAATGAGGACTAGAGTTGTCTGGACCAACAGCCATGAATTTTTTTTTCAGGTGTACAAGATTTCTCTATTTGTTCAAAAACAAAGTAGAACATGAGAAGAAAAATTCTCTTACTGAGACAGAACTAATATGAACAAGTAATTAAAGACCATGGAGATCACTGGTAGCATGTGTGCACACAAGCATGCATACATAAAAACACTTAGAAGGGGTGAAGAGCCCTGCCCTCTTTCTGCCTACTTGTCCAACCACTTACTCCTCTGAACACCTAAGACAACAATCAATGGTCTGTAGAATTTTGTACAGAATTTTTCTTGGCTACTTTTCAACTTAATTCTGCTTGTTGAAAATTCTGCTTCCAACCAACAAAAAGGAAAGGTAAAATGGTCTTCCTGGAGCAATTTCAAGACTAGAGTCCAAGGGCCTGAGTATTAGAGTGTCACAGCTTAGGCAACGACTGCTCCAAGCCATGTATTAATTCTCCTTACTGAAATACGCTTTAGAATTTAGAAAAATGAGTTAGGCATCTAGTTCAATAGCTTAGTATCACAGCAT
Organism: Tamandua tetradactyla; assembly: GCF_023851605.1. Taxonomy (NCBI): domain Eukaryota; kingdom Metazoa; phylum Chordata; class Mammalia; order Pilosa; family Myrmecophagidae; genus Tamandua; species Tamandua tetradactyla. The sequence continues at coordinate 199,632,120 of NC_135329.1, forward strand.
GCAGTCTTCCATGGTCAAAGACCTTATATGTATTTTCTACTGCCTCAAGGTGGGAGGTGCTCTCTGAACAATGAAAAAAATCCAGCACTCTTCTGCTCTGAACAGAAGAGACACTCAGGACTAAGAAAGAATAGTTAAAAGTATACTGAGCCCTAGCAAATTGATACTTTAAAAGATGGGATTTGGAAAAGCAGTTAAAAAGACAAGGATTTGGGGCAGTGTGATGGTGGCTCAGTGGCAGAATTCTCACCTGCCAGGCCGGAGACCTGGGTTTGATTCCCAGTGCCTACTCATGCAAAAAAAAGACAAATCTTCTACTCCTGTTTCAAGTAAGATATCCAAGAAATCATTTTCTTATATATTATTATTTGAGAAGTTCACAATTACCTTCTGAAAACAAGGTATTTTAATTAAGAGTACAAAGTATAAGAGTAAAAATAACTAACAGTAACAACCTCGGGCACACGCTTAGGGTTTATAAGGTGCCAGGAACTGCTCTAAGCCCCTTATGTAAATGAACTCATCTAATCTTCACAGCAGCCCTGAGAGGTGAGTTCTATTACTACCCATATTTTATAAATGAGAAAATGAAAGCAAAAAGAAGCTGAGCAACATGCCCCAATCCATGCAGCTCAATGAAGCTGAGATTTAATTCAAGGTTGGCAGGTTTCCAGCCCATGTCCCTGACCAGTGTACCACACTGTCGGGTTCAAACAGGTGATAAAGACAATGTAGCTATAGTTAATAGAGATGTTTTATTCTTACCAGATCACTTTATTTATATATTATATTGCAATGTAAATGAAGCTTCTCTTTAAAAAGAAGCATCTTGTTTGAGAGTGGCCAAGTTAGCAAACAAAAAACTGTCTATTAAGCACAGAAAGAAGGAAAATGACTGCTAACCATTTTTCTTGTAAATTATTTCCCTCAGCAATTAATTTGGTGGTTGAACTATTTTATGACATTGTTGTACTGTAATTATTTATTAAAGAGCAGTACAATTAAAACTCATAATAAACAAATGCAAAATATCATAATGAACTGGAAAGAAAGAAAAAAAACTCTACAGAGATGGCAGGCAGAAATATAAAGGGCAAGTTATCTGATCAAAGAGGTGGAACTTCCATAGGTCACTTCCAATTTGTACATCTAGGGAAAACAGAAAGGCAGCTGAATAACACATATTTTAAGAGGGACGCTTTCTTTCCCAGGGAGCTAAAAATACTATAAAATCCTAATTACTGCTTACTTTTCAGATATAATTTCTAGTGATGTAGTTCCTGCATTTTGTATACGTTAGTTTTTATTCTGTACTTTTCTATTGCATGCAAACACAGAGCCAAATGGCTCAAGTCCAATGAATGGCCAGTAGAGACTGCAATTTAGTTTTGGAGGCACACACAATGATTTTCAATAACTCAGTGTACCTGATATTGAGCACCTGTTGATGTGCTCATTAACACAGGTGATATATAGGCATGAAGTTGGAGCAGAAGGGAAGCCTGACATAGCTCCCTTCCAGAGATGCTGGGACACATTTTGTCTCAATTGCCTTGATGTTAAGAGCTACAGATCTCTTACTAGTGGTACCCACATTTCTGTTTTTTAATATACCACTTGCTTTTCTATTTAAAAAGGCAAAATGCAATAAAGTATAAAAAAATAACTGTACAAACATGCTACGCAGGCAAAAATGGTAATTGTGGCAAAGTTGGACTCCTGGCTATCTATACAGCACTACCATAATATGGATAAAAATGTTCAAAAGTTCAAAATTGGCACAGGGAAGGTGGTTTACACTGTCAATGTATAAAATACAAAAAAGGGAATATATCAAAATTGAAGATCACTTTTTTATTTAAGAGATTATATTTGCAGAAACAATAAGGAATTTGAAAAGAGTTTAAATGTTTAGCAGTGCCAAAACAAAATACTTCTTAAAAGTCAAGATTTATACTTCCCAAACGTCTCTCAAGGGAGTAACTGTTAAATATAGCAAGAGACTGAACAGTACAAAGAATCTGTTTTGATTTTCATAATTTAAATGTGTACCACTGACAACTGGTTTCATTATCATAATACAAATTCTCTACTTCTCTTGGAGAGAGGTTCATTCATATAGTATTAGAATGTTAATGCTTCCTCTGCCTCCCCTCAAACTCAGATTCTTTTCCTACCCTCACTGTACCCCTACCCTGTACCCCCTTAGTCACGCACTGATGGCCTTGAAGCAAGAGTGTCCGGCCTTTCCTCCCTCCGATGTCCCACATGATGATGCTGTTGTCAGATGCTCCTGAGAAGAGTAACCGCTGAATAGGGTCCCACCAGAGGCAGGCGACACTACCTGGGGGGGTGGGGGTCGGGGAGGTAAGAAATTGATTGATTGATTACCTATAACTCTACATGAAGACATACAAATTTGACAGTTGCAAATCAAACAAGGATGAGCCAAGTCTTTAGGTAAAATTGGATCTTCATTGTACAAAGAATCATTAAACCATTTTACCATGAATCATAAGAAGCCACAGTTCATCCCTTACCCAAAGTTCTAAGATTAGGATTTTCTGTTCTATGTTCAACTACTTTGAATACAAAGATTTTTAAAGAAAATTTTCCTTGTTTTGCACTAAAAAATATATATACTTTATATGGCTACTTGATATATATGAAAGGCTAATTTAGAAAAAGTTTTCAGAGAGAAAACAAACAAACAGCTACTATTATTTAATGAAGAAAGTCAATGAAAGTTTACTGTGGTCATCCTGTACAAAATAAAAATCTAGATTATTTCTGGTCTCTGAGACTATGCAGGTAATTTACTCCAAGATGTCTGTGTTTAATAAAACAAAAACCAAGTGCCTCAGAAAAAAGGAATGTAAGAGTATCACACGATTATGCCAGATAACTCAGATTAAAAGAAAGAGAAATAGTTTCTCACATAAACTTTCCAATAACAAAAGACATAAAAGAAATATTCCTCAAAACCAGCTACAGGGATCAAGTCTGCATGAATCCTGCCCCTGTTTAATTCCGTGCCTCAATTCAGCTATAGGTCTTTCTATGTGAAACTACAAAGGAGTCATCAGAACCTATTCTGACCTTAGCAAACTCTATTCCATCTAAACCAATTAGCTAGATGCATTTTAACTTGTTAAATCGAAAAATACCAATTATTGTCATAAATAAGTCCATCATTAATTCTATGAACAAATTCCCAATTTTTCAATCTACATCAAATGGCCTCACAGCTCCTAATTTGCAATTCACAAGAGAATTTGATCCTGTGCTCTGTAGAAAAACTATATTATGTTATAGCTTAGCATCCAATGAAACCTCTTTATTACACATCTGCACCTGATGAGTTGCCCAATGCAGCAAACAGAATGTTAAAGTCTGTCAAAGAGCTTAGCCAACTTATTGCACTGTAGAAATAACAAAACCCCATACAGTAATTTTTTTCCCTTAATCCTTTCCCAGGGTATATTCCCCGAGTAAAGGCTGTACATACATTTCCTTTAATTTTATTGGTCTAACAGGTCTTGCCCAGAGATCTAAGAAACTGACAAATAAAAACAATAATACTGGGTGCACACATGGTTCAGTGTGTAGAATGCTTACCTTCTACGCAGGAGATCCAGGCTCGATTCCTGGACCATGCACCCCCCGAAAATAATAATAATAATAATAATAATAATGACAATTCTTTCAAAGATCTTAGCATTTACAAGGAATTTTATAAAGGTCTCCTGAAAACAACAATTTAATTTAAAAAGGTTAACAAGATAGAAAATACTATCCACACAAGATGTTTAGAAGGAATTTTAACAATACAAAACCAAATCTAACACCCTACCTTCACCTACATATACTAGTCTTAGAGATCATTCATGAAACCACAGAGCTGGAAACTGAATTTGGAGGTCCAAATTACGTGAAAAAAACCTTTGGGTGATTACACATCCTACCTTCATGTCCTTTGAGGGTTGTAATAACTGAACAGGTGTTCTGTTCAAGCTTCAGCAGGGTGATCTGTCCAGAATAATCTCCAACAAAAGCATACTGAGTATCAAAATCATATCTGAGAAGCAGTCACGGATATTTAACACAATTTATCTGGAAATCCTTCCACAAAAGAGTTATCAACTTCATTCAAAGTTATAAAGTAGAAAACATGCATTTTAAAGAGGGTAAGCTCAAAACTAAAACTATAAGGAGAAAGGAAATACTCAAGTAAAATTCATGCAATCTAAATACTGAAAGAAAAAATTAAAACAGCTGAAATTACTGGAAAAATTAATGTTCATTCATTAATTCATTGTGTATTGGTTACTATAATAAGCAATATCCTAGGAATCAGCAATAAAAAAGATGCATATGAGATGGTAGAGTAAACAGACATTATAAGTATATCAAGTGATAAGAAAGTATAAAATAGTAAAATTACTCCATAATGAAAACAGCAAGAAAGAACTGGAGCAAATGACTATCTATGAACTATCCCTGGAAATAATATAAAACTGACAGCAAATACAGAACATGAATGCATCTTTCTTTTGGCCTTGATTATTTAAGCTTTAAGCAAAAACAATTATTTACTTTAAATTGCTGGGGATAATTTACCTTTAAGAATTGCAACAGCAGTTGCCTGGAGTCATAGTAAATTTAAAATTTTGATATTAACGACTGGTGACAACTGATTACTTTTTCAGTCAGTTTGTGGCCAGAGACATTGTGAGAAATGAGTACTTAGACATCATAGAGAAACTACTAGTTTAATTCCAAAGAACAGTTAAAAAGGGCATTGCAGGCTAGGCCATGATTATTTGATTCTGTGAGAAGTCTAATACATAACAAAAACATTCATTTAGTTTCAAGTTATATGTGTTTATTTTCCCTGGTTTGATCTGAAAATGTCTGGCACTATTTTAAATGCTTACTTTAAATACCTCACGTTGTTCATTCATTTGTAGCAAATAGTTTTACTAAAGATTTTCAACGGAAAGAATTTTACTCTGTTGGACATTCAACTCGGAGAGAAAATCTCCTGCCAGGTATATGCATGTTGTTTACTGGGTCTTCATCTTGTCATCTTGCCATCACCAAATACATAGATATTTGCAAGGTGGGCTCTATATGAAAAAAAAAGTCATATAAGATTTTTAAGGCAGCAATTTCTAATTTCTGGGGATGCTGATGTATCTGAGAAAATAATAAATATTATGGACCCTCTCCACATAAAAAGGTATTAAACAAAAGTTTTGTACAAAATTTCAAGGAGTTTATAGACTCCCTTAGCCCCTATGTGCAATTCAAGGTCACAAACCTCCTTCACTTAATTACCATTTTAATAAACCAATTTTATACTAAAGAAAATCAGAAATAAAGCCAATTCTTGGATTTTATGTGAAATATGTAGGAATGATTCAGTTTTCAGACCTCAATCAACAAATTATGATTAGATGCAAAGTTATGTATTGGGGAAAAGATGTTCTGGGAGGAAGGAGGTCCAGCATCTGTAAGGATACTGTAAACATGAAGCCCAGGAGGTAAAGTAGTGCCTCCCAAGCATGTTCCCGCTGCGCGTGCACATCCAGCTGACGCACTTGTCATGGCCCGTGCTGATCACCCACTCTGAGGCCAAGCTGAAGATAATCGCAGACACCCGGTTCTGGTGAGCTAAAGGAACAGAAATGGAAAGTTTGCAGTCTCCAGGAAGAAACGTTATCTACAAAAACAACTGCCTATGGGGTAAGAATTCAGACAGAACTTCTCAAGCTGATTAGCCTGTAGAGTCTTGCTTCGAGGTCTCAAAAGTGCCATCCTGGAAATCTCTATGCGCCGTTAACAGATTTCAGATAATCTGCTTTATCCCAGCAATACTGTCATGGGCTGATTCCAAGGCCCTGTCCTCTGCTTTCTTACACGGAAGGCAATACCAGAGCTACAAATCACTAAGGGTAATGTTCAAGAGGAATACAAACAATAGGTTAAAAAATAGATTTTTTTTATTTAAAAGTTTAAATTATTTTAAAAAATAGATTTTTTAAAAATGTACTCAAGAGAACATTTTTATTTTGTTCTGAGAAATACCTGCCAATGAGTTCCATTTGGAAAGCAGCATTCTTTTCTTAAAACAATGTTCACTTATTTTCTGTAACTCTGTTTTGACCCTTCCCAAAACAATGACATTGCCAATAAGAGCCACTGTAATTTTCTGAAATTAAAAATTATATAATTGAGGCCTAAATTGTAAGCTCTTACAGCAGTCACATTTTTGTCTGGAGCTGTAATTGTTATTTCTAGGTTTTGAAATGCTGTGCTATATGTGTATAACCTAGTATCTTCCTGGAACTTTGGTACCTGTGTGACATCTAACACTCAGAGTTCGAGTTCTGCAGTTCTGAAAGTCAGCATTGTTACACGCAATGAAAAAGAGATCAGGCTTCTCTGGATAGGACTAAGGGAGATCAGAATACAGGGTAAAGGCTGATATCCTTATTTTAAAACTTCAACTTCTATGAGATCAAAGGGAGAGATGTTTATTTGGTGCAAAACATATATTGTGGGTAGTGTATTACCTAATTTGTAAGGTCAGTTTAGCTGAACACCATATGTATGTGGAATCCTGAATAAGGCATGGGATTTTGTTGGTTTCTCCAGGTTAGTGTGATGCTGTAATATATCCCAGAGTAATATGAGCAGTGAATAAAGAAGTATTTTCAAAGTCCTTTGGGAGACTGGGGAAAAGGAAGAAATACTCAACTTTCTCAATTGGAGAATTTCTCATATACGCGCAAGCAGTGGGGACAATCACATTAATAGACCAAGCCCTCAATCTTGGGGTTTGGCCCTATGAAACTTATTCCTGCAAAAGATAGGGTAAACTTACTTAAAATTATGCCTAAGCGTCACCCCCAGAGAACTCTTTTGTTGCTCAAATGTGGCCTCTCTTTCTAAGCCAACTCGGCAGGTGGACTCATTGCCCTTTCACTTATGTGGGACATGACGCCCAAGGGTATAAATCTCCCTGTAATGTCGGATAGAACACTCGGGATGAGCCAGGACCAGGCAACATGGGATTGAGAAAGGCTTCTTAACCAAAAGGGGGAAGAAAGAAATGAAACAGAATAAAGTTCAGTGGCTGAGAGATTTCAAACAGAGTCAAGAGTTATTCTGGAGGTTATTCTTATGCATTATAAAGATATTCCTTTTTAGTTTATGATATATTGGAGTAGCTGGAGAGAAGTACCTGAAACTGTTGAGTTATGTTCCAGTAGCCTTGATTCTTGAAGACAATTGTATAAAGACACAATTTTTACAAAGTGACTTGTGTGATTGTGAAAACTTTGTGTATGATGCTCCTTTTATCCAGGGTATGAACAGATGAGTAAAAAAAACATGGATAAATAATAAATAAACAATAGGGGGGATATGGAGTAAAATAAATTGGGTAGATGGAAATACTGGTGGTCAATGAGAAGGAAGGGTAAGAGGTAGGGGATGTATGAGTTTTTTCATTTTATTTTGTTCTGGAGTAATACAAATGTTCTAAAAAATGATCATGGTGATGAATACACAACTACGTGATGACATTGTAAGCCATTGATTTCACACCATGTATGAACTCTATATGTGTGAAGAGTTGGCAATAAAAGTATTTTTTTAAATAAATAAATAAATAAATAAAAGGAAAAGAAGTAAAAAAAAAAAAAAGAGATCAGGCTTCAATTAGAAGCCAATCTGGTCAGGACTAAGGTAAACCACAATACAGGATAAAGGATGATATTGTCCATATTTTAGGACTTCACATACTATATGAGACCAAAGAAAGAGAGGCTTATTTTACCCCAAATCTAAATTTTCTGTAGCACATCATCTAACTCAACTTGTCTGTACAGCTCTTATAAAGAAACACACAGAGCTCAGAATGGAAATGAAGGCTTGTAGTTCTATATAGCTTAATGTAATGCCCGGATACATCCCAGAGTATGTTGAGCAGATAATTAAAAAGTATTGGTGAAGTTCCTTGAGAAACTGGAGAAAGAATATGGAACTATTAAACTTTTCCAACTGGGAAATCCCTGATACTCTCTCAAACATTAGGGACTCCCAAGTTAATAAGCCAAGTCCTTGATCTTGAGGCTTACTCATATGAAGCTTATTTCTATAGTGGAGAAGCTAAGCTTACCTATAATTACGCCTAAGAGTTACTTTCAGAAAACCTCTTTTGTGGCTCTCTCTCTAAGCCCAAATCTGCAAGGAAAATCATTACCCTTTCCCCTATGTGGAAAATGACATCCAGGGATGAAAGTGTCCCTGGCAGTGTGGGACATAACTCCCAGGGATGAAACTAACCCTGGAGCCATGGAAATGACCACACCTTCTTAACCAAAAGGAGGAAAAGAATTGAACATAACAAGGTACCAGTGGCTGAGAGAGTTCAAATAGCATCGAGAGGCTAGTCTGGAGGATACTCTTATGCAAGCTTCAGCTAGACAGTACTAATTGGCACAGTTTGCCAAACCCTAACCAACACCATTCTTGTTAACCCTAAAGAACATGTAGGGTTCTGAGATTCTACAAAAATTTCACACACTAAGATTACTTTCCAGAAACTTACAACCTCCAGATGGTTTCTAGGCCAGATAAGTCCTGAAACTCAGAGGTGCCAGCCTCTCCAAGAACATCAACTAGTCCCATCCCCCTAACCCATATTGTCAACACCCCTTTCTAACATGAAAAAGTTATAAAAAGCATAGCCCAACTACCCCTAAATACTGGGAGAAGGATCAAAGGAGAAGGGGAAGTTATAACAAAGGTAGGATTTAACAAGTGAGTATGACTACTGAATCATTATGTTGATATTTCTTTTAGTCTTCAGAGTCTTCGGAGCTGCTAGAAGGAAAACCTGAAATCATGGAATTGTAACCCATACCAAACACTGAAATCTATTCTGTAACTACTGGTTACAATGTACTTCGAAATTTACTGCTTTTTTGTATATATATTTCATAATTAAAAATGTTTTTTTTTTAAATAGCGTTTTGTTTCTGAAATAATTTTTGTTTGGGTGTAACTTTTTATTACTCATAAAGGAGAAAAAAGTACTTGTAAATGTCTTTATTCCAGAATAAGAGCTGAGAATAAGGAAGGTATACTGTATCTTAGCTAAGTTCTGGAATATTTATATTTCCAGTTCTACTGCAAACCTTGCCAGAGCAGTAATCTGACTTTTATTTCATCTGCAGCTCCTACAGAATCTGATGCAGCAGCTTGCATGCAGTAGAAGCTTAATAAATGCCCAGTCTAAGTCAGAGGCTAGAGAGAGAAATGCTGACTTTGTCCCCAGTGGTACAGGTTGCACTGGAAATTCAGCCAGACTTTCCCCAAAAGTCCCTGTGAATCTCAGATTCATCTACTACTAGGATGTCAGGCTGAACAATTAAACACTTGTGAAGCTTCCTGAAATGTAAAGGGTGCTCAATCACTTTTGTCTTAAACACATGCAAACCAAGTCTCAGATAATGACAACTGCCATGGCTGAGACCTGACTCAGTGAGTGACTGATGTAATTTTAGTGCTTTTTCTACTTTAGCGCTATTTCTAATTTTCCAAGTGTGTACCATGCCCATTTTCAGATAAGAAAAATGAGGAGCAAATAGGTTAGATACATGCCCAAAGTCTAGTAAGTGACATATGAACTGGGTCTGCCTGGCCCCAAACACATACTTTTCCATTAAAACTGTAGTTGTTAAACTCAGGCCAGTGACAAGGTTAACACTACTTTGTAGTACAAATGTTGGAGTACATAGTCAGCTATCTTTTCTTGGGAAGAACTGAACTAGTTGTAAGATTATGGTATTTCTGCTGTTGTTGTAAAATGTTCTTTTATGAAACTATGGTGAAATGGTGATTTTTTTGGTTTCATTTTCATTTTATAAACTCCCTGAGTTGGTAAAAAGAAAACGTAGGCAATCCTTTTATTAGTTCCCCCAATATGTTTTTTAAAAGGTTACTAGTCAATATGAAATGCAAAGATCTGGAAACCAGTGCAAAGACTCTATGATCTTACAGTCCATAAGGAACTTTGATAACCCAAATATAGATAAAAATACCAGTAGACATGTAAATATGAAATGACTTGATACAGAATTTAAGGAATGTGCATTTTTATAAAATATTGATTAGGCATATAAAAATGTCTCCAAATTCCCAGGTGTAAACTTCAAAAAAAGACTTAGACATATTCTAAAGAGAAACCTGCAAGTGATAACTGAGAAACCAAAGTTGATATTTATGTTACTGCTTTAACTTTTCAAGGCAAATATTAGTAATAACAAATAACAAATACTAGTAATGATAAACAACAAATACTAGTAATAACAAATACTAGTAATAACATTGTAATTATTATACATTATTCATCAATGCATAATTGTAAAGTGTTATTCGTCTTCACAAGACATTGCCCCTGACCAACATACTCCTAGTTAAAATGTATTGTCATTGTACCACTTTTCTCCTATTTCACATTTGGAACAGGTAAAAAGATATTTAAGAAAAAATAATTTGGTCTTCTAATTATAATTTCAAAATCTCCTTTCTGTATCCTATTACTGAGCCAAATTTCACAACGATGAAGAAAAACATATTTAAATCACCTCAACTAATTTTCATCCTTATCCACAGCATGAAATATAAATTTAAAAATCAATATAAAAAATAGGGAAAATAAAATAAGATTAATTGTTAATCATTCAGGTGAAGTCTGAACTAGTTAGATGGAGTCTACAACTTAATCGGTTTTTTTTTTGGTTTGATTTTTTTTTGGGTGCATGGTCCATGAATCAAACCCGGGTCTCCGGCATGCAAGGCAAGCATTCTACCACTGAACCACCCATGCACCCCGACTGTTTTGGTTTTGCAACTTCAATCTAAAGTTAACATTAGGAACTTGATTAGGTTAAGTTTTAAAATATCTAAACTTACAAGGCAAAGTAAAAACTGGAAAAAATATATATGCCACAGATGCTCAAAGTACTAAGAGACATAATGAAAAACTCTTATAAGTCAATCAGAAAACCACTACAATTCCCTGAAAATAAGGGTAAAATCATGAAGAAAACATGGTCAACATTAAATAAAGCCTAATTTTCAATTTGAGAACTTTTTTGCCTATCAAACTAGCAAAAAAAATTAAAAGGTAACAATGTTATGAAGAATAAACAAGCAGGCGTTCTCAGCCATACTCATGGAATTTTTAAAATTTTCATTATTGCTGGAAGCAATTTGCAAAACAAATGAAGGGCATTAAAAAGCTTTATAACATTTGACCCAAACATTCCACTATTAGGAATTTGTCCTAAGGAAGTAATCAGAGTTACAGACTTAGAATCAGAGTAATAGTCAAGGATATGTATTTTATACACACACACACACACACACACACACACTCACAGATACACCATATACTATATATTACAATGGGTGTTATCAAAAAACGGAAGCAGTACACATGTCCAGTAATAGAAAAATTGTTAAGTTAAATCTGATAAATGTTTCTAAATGGAATATCATATAAAAGTTTAAATGAGCAGGAGAGGGACAGTAAATAACCCTGAAGAGCTAACAGCCTCACACATAATTGAGGCAATAAAACTAGAAAGTTAACATGAAAAACTAATTTTTATCAAGAGATGATGTTCTCTAGTTTTGTGTGTATATGTCTGTGAGCTATACATTTATTATAATTACCTGGGTAGGTCTTGATAAAATTCATCTTATTAAAATCTTCAGAAACGTGAAATTCCTAAAAGTAAATATATATATAATAAGAAAAGTTATGGTTTTAAAAGTAAAAGGAACTTAACTTTGAAAACAAAGTGAAATTCAAAACTGGTTATCCCAGATGAGCTACACATCAGTGCTATGAATTGCTTCTTTCATCAGCCCTATTCTGAATAAAGGAAGTGCTGCTGACCAGTGTGACATTTTTGACCAGTTCGTCCCCCACAAGTGAGCCCTTTGTGTTTCCTCTTCCTCTACTGCAAAGGAGGTATTTTGTTAAATTTGTTCTCTTGGCTACATTAAAGATTCCTCAAGATGATTTAGAAAAAGCAAAGACCCCTTATTAGAGCTCTCAGATATAGTGTTTTTTTTTTTGTTTGTTTTTTAAGGCATTGGGTATTTCAGCCATGTAAGGTGGGAAATTATACATATTCAATAGACCAACATGGAATAAAAGGAAATTTAAAACTCGTGGGTAGTTTTCTTCTTTCTTTATTCCTATATTTTCTAAATTTTCTATAGTATTTCATAACTTAAAAAAATTAAAAGCAAACACTTTTCTAATGAAAAAATAAACCTTTAGATAAAACTGACAAGATAAAACAAAAATATAAAGGAAAAGCATTAATTAAGAATTCTGATGAACACTAACTTGATAAATTCCTAGGGCTCTTAGGAACATGGACATTATGACTTAATTGACTAAATGGGGAAAAAACCACAAAGGAATAACAATTTTTTATTCTTCATCTTATTTCTGCAAAGCATAAAAAGCTATCAGCATTGTACACACTAATCTGTTTTGGGTCAAAGATCAGCAGATCATTTGCTAACTAATGATAAAATCCATTTACTATGCCACAATCTGCTGAAGAAATCTGAGTTTTAACATATCATCCTATAGCCAACAGAGCCTGCCCCCAAATCAAAAGTCATAAAAAAGATCACCACCGCTGGAGAAACTATTTGAAGCTAACACTCCATGGCATCTTGTCATGTACGTTGTGATAAATAATTTTATGTTCCAGCTTGGCTAGACTGTGGCATCAGATGTTTGGCCAAACACTGGATTAGTGGTTACTGTGGAGCATGTCACAGATGGGCTTGGCATCTACAATCAGTTGACCTCAAGTTCTGGAAGTAACGCAATTGGGCCTCATCCAATCAGTTAAAAGTCTTATATAGAAAGAATGGAGGGGAAGGTCCAGAGATAAGAAGGAATCCTGCCTCAAGACTCCATCCTTGACTCCATCTGGACTTTTGGCCTAAGGAATTCAGATTCAAGAATTCAACATTAAACACAAAGGAACTTCCAACCTCTGGCCCACCCTAAAACTTCAGTATTGCCAGCCCCCACAACTGCATGAGTCAATTCCTTATCATTCTTTTTTTAAACAACATATATATATAAAATATCTTATTGGTTCTGTTTCTCTGAGGAACCCTAACTAATATATAAGTATATGTACATCATTATGATATTTCTATAAAATTGTCAGGAGTAGAAGAAAAACGAGAGCTTTGGCATTTATTATATAATTTATAACAGTAGCCCTAAGCTGAGGGCATCAAATTTATCCAGTCCCAATTATCCAGCCCTCATCACCTGCCCACTGCTATGCAGACTGCTTTGACAGAAAACCTCAATCATTCACTCTCTTTCTCCTTGGCCCTTAAACATAGGGAAGGCATCTCCTCTTAGTTTAAAAAGCAAAACAAAGAAAAATCTACAAAACCCTTTTAACTACACTACAGTGTTCCTTGTCCCTTTTGCTAAAGATTAGCCTACCTCCCCATGTCTCTTTGTTTTTTTAAGGGAGTAAAGTTCTCTAGTGCCTCACTTCCTGGACAATCCTAAAGCCAATGCCCTCCAGGGCACTGCCACCACTGCATTTAAAAGGTTCTCCCTGCTATCACCGGCTGTCTTCTAATTGCTGTCCCAAAGATCATGTCCCAATCCTGATTTCATCCCCTCTCTGCTGCACTGGACGCTGTTATCAACCCACCACATCCCTCCAAATTGGCCCTCCTCCTTGCCCATTCTGCTCTGTTTCCTCTGTGGGCAAAAAGACCTCACTTTTCTTTTAAATACTGATATTTCCTAGGCATTTTACCTTGGCTCTCTTCTCTTCTCAATCTACCAACTATTCCTAGTTGACATCAGCCACTGTTGTAGTTTCCACTGAAACATATTCAGAGAACTCCCAACTCCCAGCCTAGATGACACCCTGAGGATCATACTCATGTGCACAACTGTCAAAACTGAACTCATCATCTTTTCCCTCTATATCAGCATTTTTTCTGTCTCTAGGTTGGCTAATCACTCACAACCATCCTGCTGAGAAATCTGGAAGTCATGTTAATGCTGATTTCTATTTCAACACTTAATCTAATAAAGACCAAATTCTGCTTCCCTAGTTCTTGAAGTCATCGCTTCATCTCCATCCCTAACACGGTGTTTGACAATCTCATGTTGGGGTCCTGAGCCTCCTAACTGGCATCTCTGCTTTCAGCCTTGCCCCCTCAAATCTGTCTTCCACACACTGGGACACTGAGCTAACAAAACAGACACCTGACTATTTCATCATGCCCCTGTTTAAAATTTTTAAGGTCTTCCCACGTCAACTAGAAGACTTGCTAAAATACAAATCCCTGGGCCCCTCCCTTGATTCTAAAGCTGTGGCTCTGGGATGGAGCTAGAGGTATTTCAATAAGTTCCCTAAATGATTCTTATGACTACACAAGTTCATTTCCCCTTCTCCCCTGGCTGGTTCACTCTTTAATCCCACTCCTAAATGTTGGAATTATTCAGGACTCAGGCCTGGACCCTCTCTTCTTTCATTTTCCCCCCAGGTGAACACAGCTATTACTATGGCTTGAAAAATGACCTATATGCTGATGGCCCCCAAATTTATACTCCTTGCCCAGACCTCCTCGCTTCCAGGCTTATATATCCAACTGTCAACCTCACATTTCCACTTGGTTATCTCACTGGTATTTCAAACGTACACTTGATTCCTCATTATCCCCACTACCTCCAACCTGACTGCTATCCATGGCCCCCAGAGTTTTTCCCATCTCAGTCAATGATACCACTGCCCATACCATTGTGCAAACCAGATATGGGGCTCTCATCTTTGACTTCTTCCTCTTCATCCCCTTCCCACATCCCACCTATCACAGATCATTGCAGAATGTATTTCAAATACACGCATCTTTCTCTACATCTTCTCTACTACTGTCCTCTCACCCAGACTGCTACAACACTGCTCCCTAATCCATTCTGCATGGGAAAGCCAAAATGATATTTTAAAAAGGTACAATATATCATGTCATTCATTTGCTGAAAACCCTTCAATAGCTTCCCAATGCATTTATAAAAAAATTTAAAGCTTTCCCCAGACCCACAAGGCCCTCCAAGACCTGGCCTCTGCACACTTTTCCACTGCCTCTGAGGTCCCTCTCCCTTGCTCAATACCATCCAACTATGATACCAACCCTAAGCCATCAAACGCCCCAAGAGCACCTTCCCTTCTATAGTCCTTCACAGACAAACTCTTGCACTGCACCCTGGTCATTTCTCACAGTGCTTACCACAATTTGCAGTTTGACATTTATAGATTTACTTTCATATTATCTGTCACTCTCACTAGGATATAAGCTCCATGAGAGCAGGGACTGTGTTTGCTTTGCCCACAATTAGGCTTCTGCATGATACCTAGTGCTCTGTAAGTACAGTTATCCCTTCCACATCATGGGGCTTAGGGACATAGCAGCCCCATGATCTGGAAAATCTGTGTAAAATTTTTTTTCAGGGTTTCAGGAAATTCCCTAGCTGTATCTTCATCGGCAGATACTGCCTTCTCCGTTATTTTGAAATTGCGTGGTCAACCCCCCCGCCCCCTTTTTTTTTAAATCAGTCTTTGCTGGCTTGAAAATTCGTAGGGGTAGACCCTTCACCTTCATTTTCCTTTATGGTATCGGATAAGGACTTAGCCTTTTCTCATCTGATGCCAGAGTCTATGGAATGCCTTTTTAAAATAACAATCCTGAAAATTTTTAGCCTTTGGATGTCATCTGCTGGCCTTTACATGTTGTTTGTAGCTTCCAAAAAACTCCCCCCAAAATTCCTTAATTTCCACGATATATAGAAACCACAATGGGGAAAGTCACAATGTGGAAGGGATAACTGTATTTGAGTAAAAGGCACTCTAAGTCCTATTCCAGTTACCTCTTCAGTTTTAGGTGATTAATGCTGCAATTCTGCTTTATTACTGCTTCCTGCACACACTATGCCTTTGCTCCTACTGTCCTCTGGCCTGGCAGTCTTTCTCTACCCTCTTTGCCTAGTTAATACCCATCCTCTATGGCTTGGCCCACTGAGAAGCCTAGACTATCTTGAGCTAGTTCAGATACCCTGCCTGTGCTCTCACAGCACCCTGTGCATCTCTCTATCACTGTACTCAGTATGTTGGTTTACACTTTACAACCTTAATATGCCCCAACTAGCTAAATCTTATGTTTTGTTTTAATTTGCAGTTCTTCAAAGCAGTGCTACTCAAAGTAGCACTGGTCCTGATGAGAGAAGGAGAGAAGCAGAAAGTGTTTTGAAACTTCCATAGCAATTTAATATTGCTGTGACATCCAAGTATGAAATCAGTGGACTTTCTCATTGCATTATATAATATCAAAAATATCAGTCCAGCAAACAAAACCCACAGCAAAAAGAAGGAAGAAAATAATAAAGATCAGATTTGAAATAAAGAGAAGAAAAACAAAAGAGAAAAATCAACGAACCCACAACTGCTTTGAAAAGATCAACAAATTAACAAACCTTTAGCTTGACAAAAAAAAAAAAGAGGAGGCAAATTACTAAAATCAGTAATGAAAGGAGACATTGTTACCAAACCTTACAGAAATAAAAAGGATTACAAGGAAACATATGATGAACACCTGTAGGCCAACAAATTAGATAGCCTAGATGAAATAGACAAAATACCTAGACAGAAACAAATCAGAAAAGCTGACCAAAGAAGAAAAGAAGAAATATGAACGGAGATATAAGTAAAGAGATTAAAAAGGTAATTTAAAAACTTCTCACAAAGGAAAACCCAGGACCAGATGGTTTCACAAGTGAATTCTACCAAATGTTGAAAGAATTAACCCGAGCATTCAAAAGCTCTGCAAAAAAATAGAACACTTGCCAACCTGTTTTGTGAAGGCAGCACTACCATGATGCCAAAACCAGAAAAAAGACAACACAGCAAACTAAAAAGCAACATCTCTTTTGAATACAGACACAAAAATCCTCAACAAAATACTAGTATACAGTAAGGAATCTGCCCTCCAAAATTAAGTTTGGCCTTGTATTAGGGTTCTCTAGAAAAACAAAACGAACATATCCATGAATATGAGATTTATAAGGGTTTCTCATGCCATCGTGGGAATGGAAGAGTTCAAAATCCACAGGGTAGGCTGTGAAGATGGCAGCTCCGATGAAGAGCCTGGACGAATTCCACAGGAGAAGCCTGCTGACTGAAGAAGCAACAGCCAAAAGTTCTCTCTCCTTCCTTAAAAAGTCTTCACTGGATTATTTCAGTGGTGGAAGACACACCTTAGTTGATCGCAGATGTAATCAGACAGAGATGCAATCAGCTGACTGATGATTTAACGCACCAGCCTTCCATTTATCAACCAGCCGTGAAATACACCTGCAGCGATGGTCAGGCCAGTGCATGCCTGACCACACAACTGGGCATCACCACTAGGCCAAGCTGACACCAGAACCTAATGATCACAGGTCTTTATCCTGCTCCTGGAGTGGAGGGGTGAGGAGGAAGAGGTTCCGGAATTTACTAAGTGACAGGAGGGTCTTTGTTGTTCCTGGCAGGTCCCTGGAGGACTCTTGATAGTTTATGCTAATGAGATGAATCAGGGTGGGTCCAGGCCATCAGTCCTCTTAAGATGGGGGCTGATCATGCCAGGAAGACCAACCTGGCTTTGAGTCAGGTAACATTAGCCCAATCTCCTGGGAGAGCAGGAGCCTAGAGACTGAGTTTAACTAAATGGGCACTGAATCAATCAATCAAGTCTATGTAATGAAATTCAAATGAGAACTCTGGACATAGTGGCTCAGCTGAGCCTCCCTGACTGGTAACAAACATGAATGTGCTGGAAGGATGACATGTCCTGACCCGACATGAGAAGACAGGGAAGCTTCACTTAAGACCCTCCCAGAGCTCACCCTAAGCATCTGTTTTTATGGTTTCTTCTTATTTGTATTCTCTTTGCTATAATAAATGTGAAATCATGATTATAATGCTTTCCTGAGTTCTCTGAGTCATTCCAGCAAATTATCTAATCTGAGGGGGTGATGGGAATCCTTAAATTTGTAGCCAGTGGCCAGAAGTAAGGGTGACCCTGAGAACCCTCAAACTTGTGGCTCAGTCCCAAGTGAAAGCAGTCCTGTGGAGGACTGTACACTTTAACCTATGAAGTCTAACCTAATTCCAAGAAATTGGAGTCAAAATGCATTGCAACTAGAAAAAGTCATCTAGCAGCATATAAAAAGAATTATCAACATGACAGTGGAATTTATCACAGAAATGAAAGATTGGTTCAAAAATGAAAATCAACCAATGCAGAATGTTTTTTTTTTAAATAATCATCTCAACAGTATCAGAAAAAGCATTTAATAAATTCTAACACCCTGGGCGGGCCGCGGTGGCTCAGCGGGCAAAGTGCTTGCCTGCTATGCCGGAGGACCTCGGTTCGATTCCCGGCCCCAGCCCATGTAACAAAAACGGAGAAACAGAATACAATAAAACAAGAAAATGTTTAAAAATGTTTCCCTTTCTTCCTTCCTTCCTTCCTTCTCTCTGTCTTTCCTTTAAAAAAAAAAAAAAAAAAAAAAAAAAAATTCTAACACCCTTTCATGCTAAAAACAACTAACTAGGACTGGAAGGAAAATTCTTTAACCTAATAAAGACCATCTATGAAAAATCTACAGCTAATATCATACCTATGATGAAAGACTAAATGTCTGAATGCACCATCTCCCATCTCCATTCCCACCCCCAAGATCAGGAACAAGAGAACATGTCCACTCTCACCAATTATATTCAACATTGTACTGGAGTTCCTAGCCAGAACATTTACACACGCAAAAAAAGAGTTAAAAGGCACTCAGATTGGACAGAAAGAAGTAAAATGATCTCTGTTTGCAGATTACATGATCTTCTATATAGAAAATCCTAAGGAATTCATAAAAGAACTTAGAGCTGATTAATGGGGTCAATAAGGATATAGATACAAGATCAATATACAGGAAGCAGTTACATTACTATACATTAGGAAGAAACAATACAAAAATTAAATTAAGAAATTCCATTTACAATGACATCAAAAGACTGCTAAAATACTTAGGAATAAATTTAATAATAGTAGTGTAAGACTCGTACACTGAAAACTACATTGTTGAAAGAAATTAAATAAGTGGAAAGGCATCCCCTGTTCATGGATTGGAAGACTTAATGTTGTTAAAATGGCAATACTCCCCAAACTGAGCTACAGGTTAAATGCAATCCTTATTAAATTCCAACAGCTTTTTTTTTTTTGGTAGAACCTGACAAGCTAACCCTAAAAACTTCATATAGAAATTTAAGGTACCCAGAACAGACAAACCAATCTTGAAAAGGAAGAATAAAGTTGGAGGACTCACCCTTCCCAATTTCAAAACTTGCTTACTACAAAGCTACAGTAATCAAGACAGTGTGGTATTAGCATAGCATAGACACATAGATCAGTGAAATAGAACTGAGATTCTAAAAGTAAAACTATGATAATGCACGGTCAATTAATTTTTGATGAAGATGCCAAAATAACTCAATGAGGGAAAGAAGAGCCTTTTCAACAAATAGCACTGGGATAGGGATATCCCATGCAGAAAGAATGAATTTCGAGCCCTGCCTCACACATATACAAGAAATTACTGAAAACGAATCAAAGACCTAAATGTAAGGGCTAAAACTATAAAACTCTTATAAGAAAATATAGGTGAAGATCATTGTGACCTTGGATATGGCAATCAAGTACAACCAAAGAAAAAAATAAATTGGATTTTATCAAAATTAAAATCCTTTGTGCACCACAGGATACTTACATGAAAGTAAAACACAACCCAAAGAATGGGAAAAATATAAACCATGGATCTGAAAAGGGTCTAATAACCAGCATATAGAAAGAATCCTTAACAACTCTTCAATAAGAAGGCAAATAACCCAATTAAAAGTGGGTAAAGGATCTGAATAGGCATTTCTCCAAAAGAAATACAAATGGCCAAAAACACAATGGGAAGATGCTCAACATTATTCGGCAAAAGAGAAATGCAAATCAAAAACACAAGGGGTGGAGGGAGAGGGAATGGAAAGTGACTGCTAACGGGTATTTCCTTTTGGGTTTATGAAATGTTCTAGAATTAGCTGTGGTCATGGTTGTACAATTTTGTCAATACACTAAAACCCACTGTGAATTATATTTCAATTTTATATGTATTTATGTATATAATTAGGCTCATAAAAATCAGTCCATATGGATTAAACTTAAAAAATCTGGTCCTTTACCACTGATCATTTGAGAAGCAATTCCTTAAAGAGTTATTGAGTCATTAGCTGAGTAAGTGACTATTCTTTAACCTTATCCTCTCTCTCCCCGCTCCCTTCTTTTTTTTCCTCCTTTCTCACTTTTCTTTCCTCTCCCACTCTTCCTCCCTCTTTCCTCTTTCTCTCTCTCCAAGCTCCCTTCCACCACCCCCCCCCACACACACACAGTATGGCAGAGGTTCTTCACCATTCTTTCCTTGCCCTAGACCACTTCACAGATGAGGGATAGGGGCTGACATAGGTCTCAAATTCACAGAGCACCAAAGCATCAATGGGATAGCATTCTGAGCTCCATGCAACTAGTTTAAAATTCAACACTAATTAAAATTAATACATTTTTAGTCCTAATATCTATATTGAATTAAACATTTTTATGCCCAACAGTCAGCCCATAGAAGGCACTCCATTTTTATTCAAACAAAATGGGTGAACACAGGGAGGTCAAATTATCACAATGATTACATCTGCAAGTTACCTACCATTACGGCTCCATTATCCTGGCCCACAAATATTCGTCTGCTATCATGATGATAAGCCATGGTAGAGCAAGGAGCTGCCAGAAAGACAAAGACCACATTAAGAGAACAGCTAAATGTTTTAAGTTCTTGTTGAAAGCAAATTATAAAAAAGAGCTATACATGACTCAGGTTAAAAAAAAAAGAGGATGATATTCTCACAAGCAGTATGAACAACCAAATCTATCGGCTGAGCCCCCAGGCTTGGGGTTTGTTCATATGAAACTTAACCCTGTAAAGGATAGGTCAAGTCTACTTAAAATTTAGGCCCAAGAGTCACCCCCAAGAGAGCCTCTTTTGTTGCTCAGATGTGGCCTCTCTCTCCAGCCAACACAACAAGAAAACTCACCACCCTCCCCCTGTCTATGTGGGACATGACTCCCAGGGGTGTGGACCTTCCTGGCAACATGAGACAGAAATCCTGGAATGAGCTGAGACTCAGCATCAAGGGATTGAGAAAAACCCTAGAATGAGCTGAGACTCAGCATCAAGGGATTGAGAAAACCTTCTCAACCAAAAGGGGGAAGAGTGAAAAGAGACAAAGTGTCAATGGCTATGGCTAGAGATTCCAAACAGAGTTGAGAGGTTATCCTGGAGGTTACTCTTACGCATTAAGTAGATATCACCTTGTTATTCAAGATGCAGTGGAGAGGATGGAGGGAACTGCCTGAAAATGTAGAGCTGTGTTCCGGTAGCCATGTTTCTTGATGATGACTGAATAATGATATAGCTTTCACAATGTGACTGTGTGACTGTGAAAACCTTGTGTCTGATGCTCCTTTTATCTACCATGTCAAAAGATGAGTAGAATATATGGAATAAAAATAAGGAATGGGGGAACAAATGTTAAAATAAACTTGGTTTGAAATGCTAGTAATAAATGAAAGCCAGGGTAAGGAGTATGGTATGTACAATCTTTTTTTTTCTGTTATTTTATCTTTTTCGGTTGTCTTTTTATTTCTTTTTCTGAATTGATACAAATGTTCTAAGAATGATTAATATGCAACTATGTAATGATATTGAGAATTACTGATTATATATGTAGAATGGAATGATATGTTAATGTTTTTGTTTGTTCTTAATTTTTTTTAATAAATAAATTTTAAAAAAAGAGGATAAGGATGATTTGTTTTTTAAACAATGATGCAAATTGATAATATTATTAAAAGCCTTTCTGTTAACTTAGTATAAATTCTTAATTTTAGAAAACTTCTAAATTATTTTTATAATTTTGGAGGAAGTGAATTAGTATGATTAAAAATCTTACATGTAGCCTGGAAAGCTGTGGGGACCAGTGGGTGAAGTGCTATCAGTAAGTCATCCCACCCCTTCTATTCTTCTCCATCAGAGGTAAAAACATTATTGCAATGGGTGGAAAGAGGAGTTTGCAGCACCAGAGTTCCCATTCCATGACATATGTAAGAAAGAGGGATAGCTGGGAAAGTCACTTTGGGATTACTTCCTTTCTTCAATGGTCAAACATTGCTCCTTTTAACGATGGTACACACAACCCAATTTAAAGTAAGTGTAGTTGTGAGGTATACACATATTCGTCTGCAGCAGTGCATACAACTAGGATAGCACCGGCCTCTTCTCATGTACATAATATCCCCTGTGCTATTCACACAGGGATTCAACCCCTGTGGTTGAATCTGTTACGTACACCCAGAAAAGCCAACGTTCTTTTAATTCATCCATGTGGGTGCAGACCTGTTGTGGGTGGAACCTTTTGCTTAGGCTGTTTCCATGAAGACGTGACCCAGCCCATTCATGGTGGGTCTTAATCCCCTTGCTGGAGTCCTTTATGAGAGGATAAAAGGCAGAGACATTTTGGAGAGAAGCTAAGAGAGAGAAACACCCAGAGACATTTGGAGACAGTCATTTTGAAACCAGAGCCCAGGAGAAAAGGACTACCAGTTGCCACGTGTTTTCCCATGTGACAGAGGAACCCTACATGCCAGTAGTGTTTCCTCAGAAAAGGTATCTTCCTCTTGATGCCTGATTTCAGATATTTTCATGGCCTTAGAACTGTAAATCTGTAATCTAATAAATTCCCTTTGAAAAAGCCAACCCATTTCTGCTATACTGCAATCCAGCAGCTTTAGCAAACCAAATTCTGGATTTCTTCCAGACATGATGGGTCAAAGAACAAGCTCCAGAAAGGAAAAAGTATGAATCATCTCCTTCCAAACATATATGAACTAAAGTTATTAAGAAAATGGATTGTTTGGAAAGAAAAGTTTACATTCATTTCAATCTAAAGACTTTTACTGCCCATGGAGAATCACAAAAAGGGAATGTATGCCAGAAAAAAATAGCATTTTGAATTTATTTTGAAATGAAACTCACCAAATAAAGTAACAAAAAAACCCCAAAGCACCTTATAAATAAAGTCCCCATTTAAAAATAGTTCAATTTAAAGTTCTCTTTCTACAATGGGCTGATACTATCCACCAAAAATAAAAAAGCAAACTATAATACTGGATTATACACAAAAGCAAAATGATAGTAAGGTAAATGATCAGACTTGAAGAGTGGTTTCAGGTGCATTCAAGAACTACTTTGTTGAAAGGCAGGTTCCACAGGTAGTCATCTGTAAATGAAACAATTAGAAGTAACAAGCCTGGTCATCCTATCAACCATATTACTGTTTGAGATTATGAAGAATAACTGTATTTAAGAATTAAAACTTCAAAGATATATATATATATATATATATATATATATATATATATATATATATATTAACCATGCATAAAATTACCTTGGCCAATTAAAACACAGTTTGGTGATTTCAAAGATTTATTGTCATCATTTTTGCTTGGTAGTCAATGGTACTAAATCTTAATGAGTTAGTTTTAAGCTTCTAAATTTCTTTTATGCCCAATTCTATAACAAACTGTGCTTAAGTATATAAAGATCTCCCTTTTGCAATTAAAAAATTGCAATGTGTTGAATAATTTTATGAAGCTAGAGAACTCATACATCTAAAAATGAAAAAAAGCTTCCCTAGCTTGTTTTGTATATAAAAATATCCTGGCTTTTTTCCTCGAAGAGAAGCATCTAGTGAGATAAGCAATGTAAATGTCTTAAAAAAAAAAAAAGCTTTCGATATTGACTTAGTTTTATAAACAAGCAAAAAATAAAACTCTTTCAAATCTATGGCTTTTAAAAAGGCATCTCTGTAGTCCAAGATCAATGCTTAAGACTATAGATCAGGCCTGGGGCCAAATCCAGTTCACTGCCTAGTTTGTAAGTTTTTTGTGTGTGTTTTTTTTAAGTTTGTAAGTTTTTTTTTTTTTAATACAGCCATGCTGTTTCATTTATGACTGGCTTGCATGCTATAATTGCAGAGCTGAGTACTTGCCACTGAGATTGTACAGCTCATAAAGCCTAAATACTCACCTTCTGGCTCTCTGCAGAAAAAGTCTGAGTAAGTACCACAGTGTGGGAGTCAAAGACACATGAGTTAGAATTCCAAACACAAGCAATTTATTTAATCACTCTGGCCTGTTTCCTCATTTGCAAAATGGTAAATATCATCTACCTTGTAGCTGCTGTGATGATTTCGTAAAATATTATTTTTAAAAAAAGGCATATAGCACATAGCTGGTACTTAGAGAATCTAAAAGTTATCATTTTTCTTCCACTAAAGCAGATTCTGAAAGTTATTTTTGTTATACAAGCCAATGTTATGAAATATAATTGGACTTCATACAGCAACATACTGAAATTTGGTTTATTGAACATTGTCTAGTCACTGGAGAAAAAAACTCTAAATTAGTAGATGACCACTAAAGAGTCATAAGTTGATCACGTGCAAATAGGTTCTAGAGCCAACAAGGCACTTTTCTTCTCAAATTTCGAATTTAATTTTGAAATAAAATAGTACCCCTAAAATAGGGGGGCAGTTATTCCTCATAATTCATTCACTCTGCTTTCTTCTGGCAGTATTTTAACAGTTTTATCAGCAGATTCAGCTCCAAATGGAGGCAATAAAGCAGCATCTGGAAGCAACCAGTTGAACATGCATCAGTATAAACATGCAGGTGTCAGCCACACACAGTTATGTTTTCCAGTCACTCCTTCCTTAGCTGAGAGCTGCTTCAGGAGAGGAAAGTTAAGCCAAGATGGGAAGGGAAGGGAACAGGGAGAAAGACCATGTGCTCCAAATCTAAAAGCCAACGGAGGGAGGGAGGGCAGGAAGGACAGAGAGAGAAAACGCATGCAAACATTTCAAGTCCTATTTTGTAACTTCCAGGGTTTCGGTGTCATGGGAGAAAGGTTAATTACAAAGTTATAATAAATATTTGGATATTTGGGCAAAATACAAGCCAAAGAATAACTGAAATTAAATATAGGACAAAATCCATCTCAATCTCTTTCTACCTATTCTAATGAGCATGAACTCCAAGATGAAGCCTCAGGAGATTAAGTTACAGGCAAAATAAGAGGTGTAGAAAAAGGAAGGGGGGGGTGTGTGGGGAAATAACAGCAATAACAAGAGTAATAACTGATTTTTCAACAAAGATGTGTTCCCCAGCACCAGTAAGAGTTCTTCAGGCTGTTGTAATTTCTAGTAATCAGATTGGGAAATAAGGACACATCAGCCTAAAAGAAACATTTTGTCTTCCAGTTGGGTAAAGGGTGGGTTCAGTGGCCCAGCATAACACACCCATCTCTGCCCTGTTCCCAAAATCACAAGTAAATTCATCATATGGCTTCATAAGCACCATTACTAAGACACTGGTCACTTCATATTTCAGAGTAAGAAACCAACAATTTCTGTTCACAGTCCACAGAGGAACGGGTGATAAGGAGAGACCACTGCTATAGACAATAAACTATTGTCTGGTTTCCAGGTAGACCTTCTAATGTGCAACTTACTGCAAAGTTTAATGGTTCCTGTTACAAAAGTCATCTTCATGGCAGTATCCAAGTCTACTTCATTCTCACTGCATGACTGTCAAGATGAAGGGAGAAGCCTGACTAAGCTGTTGGTGGGAGGCAGAACAAGTGAAAATTTGGGTAAACTATTATTTTTTGTGAAAATGTTTAGAGAATACAAACATCGTATGCACATTGGAATATATGTGCAAATGAGAAAGTGCTAAGAAAGAAGGACTGGGACGGACAATGCAAGGTGATTAGCTGGAATTTATTAAGTAACTGGCTGCTCTGGGTTTACACGATCTCCATAAACTCTAGTATAACTCATAAGAAAGCCTTCAACAGTATCAACACTGTCCGGAATAACTGCCCAGAGCTCGTAATGGTCTTCAGTAACAAACTATCCACTACATACCACACTCTTTTTTTTTCTTTTACTAGGGAGTTCACCGAACATTGAAATCCTTAACTGAGGAAAATGCCTCATCGAGCACCAAAAACCACAACAAAATTAGTAACTTTGGCTCCCTTCCTTCTTCTGTATGACTATTTGGGATAGCAGGGTTCAGCCCCCAGGCTGGGCCTGGGGAATATTCAGGGTGCTGGATGAGGGCTTTTTAAGAAGGTTGGGAAAAAGAAAAGTGACAAAGAATGCTACTGAGATTTACACAAAGGGCTAGAATTTAAATGTAATTTTATATCACTACATCCCAGAGCTATTTTAAAACCTTGATGCAGTAGCTGTATCTAGATTTATTTTATTTGTGAACTAAAAAATTCTTAATTTAGAATGTATTATACCTTGAACCAAATCTCTTAAAAGTATTGAGAGGTATATTAAAAGGTTGAGCAAGGGGCTGCTTATCAAGCCATGAGAAATAACAGTTCTTCTTTTGTGTCAATATCAGCTATTACTAAGTACGAAGTTACTACTAATGTAAGCTGGCCAAAAACCAATTCCAAAATAACAAATAGAGAAAAAAGAAAACGAGGGTGGGGAAAAACAATGCCCTTTTGCTTCTCATTTGTTTCTTCAATTTTGTCCAAGACCAGTTCAGTTAAGCCAGTAAGACCCAACTTCCTGTGCACAGGAAAAGGAGTTTTCCTGTAATTTACCACAGGCTGTCAGAACTATTAGGCAACTAAGAAACTCATTTTGAAATCTAGTAACATTTTTTTAATTAGATACTTTGAAATTTAAGTCACCAAAGACAAGAGACACTTTTTTCAAGTGGAATAGTTCAGCTACTTACAGGCCATTGTGTGATAAATGCTCGGCCAGTACTGACCACTGTCTCTTTTTAGCCATACTCGGATGGTTCTGTGGAGAAAAAAAAAGAAAAGAAGAGTGGTCTTTAGTAACTTTATCTCCTTTTGTGCTCTAAGAAAACCTGATTTTTAAAAAATCATATTATGTTCCAACTGACCTTATAAAGTTAATCAATTAGACAGTATCTCTAAATACAACACGGGAGCTAGGATCTCTGGCTATAGAAGCAACTCTGAGAGGGAGCCCATTTGAAACTGCCTGTCCCTCTCATAATCTGTTTTGAAATACAAATTAATATAACTTTTCTAAACAGCTAATTAACAATATATGTCAAGGGAGAAAAAGGTCATCGGTCTACAAATTCTCCTTTTAAATATGAAGATTTATATGTAAGGAAATTCATCATAAAGTTAGTTTAATAGTAAAAACATACACGCAACATAAACATTTCAATTATAGTATGACCACTAATGGCATATTATGCAGTAATTAAAGTTAGGATTTCATAAATTTTTAATATGGAAAATGCTCATTATACAATGATGTGTAACGAAAACTGAAAAATATTAAGCATGTTTCTTTGTAAAATCAAGTTGTGGGAGTTGGTTGCTTGACTGTCTGAGCCAAATGAGGAACTTGTAGTCATAAATGAAAAGAAAATGCTTATGGAGATTTGGGAGTTAAAAGGGAAGAGTCAGATAAAAGCAAAGTCTACTCCATTACTCATTCACCGATAATTCTCAGTCTTCATATTCCCAGGAGACCATACCATGTCTCTGAGCCTCCGCTTTCAAAAGAACATAACAAGGAGATGAGGAAATCCTGTACATATGCAGGAAAATGACAAACGACTAAAATAGCCACAGTTGAATATTTTGCTTTTATAGCTTGAAAAAAAAATTGGTAAGACAAATTATTTCTTAAGGATGTTTCAGCTGAAAGTTGTCTGCATCCAGGCTGAGAAAAAGACCATCCCTGCTTAGGAAGCAGATTCCAAAGCAAGCACTTGACCTGGATGGCCGGCTCTACCTCTGCATTTATACCTTCTATCTAGAAACAAATTCCTCTCTTTTTCAAATCACAGCCTTCCCCTTCCTTACAGGCTACTAAAATCTGCTTTTTCCAAGATTAAATCAAATTTAATTTAATCTGTTATGTTAGGGGTTAAGTCTGACCCTTAACACTCTAGAACTCTTTAGCACTTATATATGTAAACAGGATAGCATACTTTTTATTAGAAATATAGGAATTTGTGTTATGTTCAGAATATTTCTTATTGTTTCAGCAAATGGTTGTAAAAATAAATAAATTGGGCTGTTTACTTTAAAATCAACAAACTCTACAGGCTATTCAGTAAATTGGGTGCAAAATCTACTACAATAAATTGAAAGCAAACACAGTAATATAGGTTAGTTACATTTTTACAGGAGCAAACTATTGAAAACTCCAAGATGATATTAATAAAGTATCACTAAAGTATAAAGATCATATGATCTTATTTTTACATAATCACAATATTTTCTGTCTAGATGAATGTATAAGCTGTTCTCTCTGCTGAGATAGAATAACACAGCTTAAATCTTCCTTTAATATTTTAACAACTTTACATCTACTCAATTCATTTTATGTTTGTCTTGCTTCTTATTCTACCATTTTCCTAATGTATGGATTTTCTTTGCTATTCCAAGACCATGTTAATATGAAAAAAAATCTCTCCTTAAAACTAAAATCTGAGAAACATGTTTGTTCACTCTTTGCCAAGTTCTATTTTTTAATTATTTAAAAACAATAGTCTGATTTTTTTTTTATTTTTTTATTTTTTTTATTATTTTTTTTATTTTTTTATTAACGGAAAGAAAAAAAAAAAAGAAATTAACACAACATTTAGAAATCATACCATTCTACATATGCACTCAGTAATTCTTAACATCATCACATAGATGCATGATCATTGTTTCTTAGTACATTTGTATCAGTTTAGAGGAACTAGCAACACAACAGAAAAAGATATAAAATGTTAATATAAAGAAAAGAAATAAAAGTAGTAGTAATAGTAAAAAACAACAACAACAAACAAACCAACAAGCAAACAAAAACAAAAAAAACCCTATAGCTCAGATGCAGCTTCATTCAGTATTTTAACATGATTACTTTACAATTAGGTATTATTGTGCTGTCCATTTTTGAGTTTTTGTATCTAGTCCTGTTGCACAGTCTGTATCCCTTCACCTTCAATTACCCATTGTCTTACCCTGTTTCTAACTCCTGCTGAACTCTATTTCCAATGACATATTTCAAGTTTATTCTCGAATGTCCGTTCACATCAGTGGGACCATACAGTATTTGTCCTTTAGTTTTTGGCTGGATTCACTCAGCATAATATTCTCTAGGTCCATCCATGTTATTACATGGTTCATAAGTTTATCTTGTCTTAAGGCTGCATAATATTCCATCGTATGTATATACCACAGTTTGTTTAGCCACTCTTCTGTTGATGGAGATTTTGGCTGTTTCCATCTCTTTGCAATTGTAAATAATGCTGCTATAAACATTGGTGTGCAA
This sequence comes from Tamandua tetradactyla, assembly GCF_023851605.1. Classification (NCBI taxonomy): domain Eukaryota; kingdom Metazoa; phylum Chordata; class Mammalia; order Pilosa; family Myrmecophagidae; genus Tamandua; species Tamandua tetradactyla. The sequence goes on from NC_135329.1 coordinate 199,661,804, forward strand.
ATGTCCGTTTGTGTCTTTGCCCTTAAGTCCTTTGAGTAGATACCTAGCAATGGTATTGCTGGGTCGTATGGCAATTCTATATTCAGCTTTTTGAGGAACCGCCAAACTGCCTTCCACAGTGGTTGCACCCTTTGACATCCCCACCAACAGTGGATAAGTGTGCCTCTTTCTCCGCATCCTCTCCAGCACTTGTCATTTTCTGTTTTGTTGATAATGGCCATTCTGGTGGGTGTGAGATGATATCTCATTGTGGTTTTGATTTGCATTTCTCTAATGGCCAGGGACATTGAGCATCTCTTCATGTGCCTCTTGGCCATCCGTATTTCTTCTTCTGGTAGGTGTCTGTTTAAGTCTTTTTCCCATTTTGTAATTGGGTTGGCTGTCTTTTTGTTGTGGAGTTGAATAATCTCTTTATAAATTCTGGATACTAGACCTTTATCTGATATGTCGTTTCCAAATATTGTCTCCCATTATGTAGGCTGTCTTTCTACTTTCTTGATGAAGTTCTCTGATGCACAAAAGTGTTTAATTTTGAGGAGCTCCCATTTATTTATTTCCTTCTTCAGTGTTCTTCTTTAGGTTTAAGGTCCATAAAACCACCTCCAGTTGTAAGATCCATAAGATATCTCCCAACATTTTCCTCTATCTGTTTTATGGTCTTAGACCTAATGTTTAGATCTTTGATCCATTTTGAGTTAACTTTTGTATAGGGTGTGAGAGATGGGTCTTTTTTCATTCTTTTGCATATGGATATCCAGTTCTCTAGGCACTATTTATTGAAGAGACTGCTCTGTCCCAGGTGAGTTGGCTTGACTGCCTTATCAAAGATCAAATGTCCATAGATGAGAGGGTCTATATCTGAGCACTCTATTCGATTCCATTGGTCGATATATCTATCTTTATGCCAATACCATGCTGTTTTGACCACTGTGGCTTCATAATATGCCTTAAAGTCAGGCAGCGCGAGACCTCCAGCTTCGTTTTTTTTCCTCAAGATGTTTTTAGCAATTCGGGGCACCCTGCCCTTCCAGATAAATTTGCTTATTGGTTTTTCTATTTCTGAAAAATAAGTTGTTGGGATTTTGATTGGTATTGCATTGAATCTGTAAATCAATTTAGGTAGGATTGACATCTTAACTATATTTAGTCTTCCAATCCATGAACACGGTATGCCCTTCCATCTATTTAGGTCTTCTGTGATTTCTTTTAACAGTTTTTTGTAGTTTTCTTTATGTAGGTTTTTTGTCTCTTTGGTTAAATTTATTCCTAGGTATTTTATTCTTTTAGTTGCGATTGTAAATGGGATTCGTTTCTTGATTTCCGCCTCAGCTTGTTCATTACTAGTGTATAGAAAAGCTACAGATTTTTGAATGTTGATCTTGTAGCCTGCTACTTTGCTGTACTCATTTATTAGCTCTAGTAATTTTGTTGTGGATTTTTCTGGGTTTTCTACATATAGTATCATATCGTCTGCAAACAGTGATAGTTTTACTTCTTCCTTTCCAATTTTGATGCCTTGTATTTCTTTTTCTTGCCTAATTGCTCTGGCTAGATCTTCCAACACAATGTTGAATAATAGTGGTGATAGTGGACATCCTTGTCTTGTTCCTGATCTTAGGGGGAAAGTTTTCAATTTTTCCCCATTGAGGATGATATTAGCTGTGGGTTTTTCATATATTCCCTCTATCATTTTAAGGAAGTTCCCTTGTATTCCTATCTTTTGAAGTGTTTTCAACAGGAAAGGATGTTGAATCTTGTCAAATGCCTTCTCTGCATCAATTGAGATGATCATGTGATTTTTCTGCTTTGATTTGTTGATATGGTGTATTACATTAATTGATTTTCTTATGTTGAACCATCCTTGCATACCTGGGATGAATCCTACTTGGTCATGATGTATAATTCTTTTAATGTGTTGTTGGATACGATTTGCTAGAATTTTATTGAGGATTTTTGCATCTGTATTCATTAGAGAGATTGGTCTGTAGTTTTCTTTTTTTGTAATATCTTTGCCTGGTTTTGGTATGAGGGTGATGTTGGCTTCATAGAATGAATTAGGTAGTTTTCCCTCCACTTCGATTATGTTGAAGAGTTTGAGGAGAGTAGGTACTAATTCTTTCTGGAATGTTTGAAAGAATTCACATGTGAAGCCGTCTGGTCCTGGACTTTTCTTTTTAGGGAGCTTTTGAATAACTAATTCAATCTCTTTACTTGTGATTGGTTTGTTGAGGTCGTCTATTTCTTCTTGAGTCAAAGTTGGTTGTTCATGTCTTTCCAGGAACCCGTCCATTTCTTCTAAATTGTTGTATTTATTAGCGTAAAGTTGTTCATAGTATCCTGTTATTACCTCCTTTATTTCTGTGAGGTCAGTAGTTATGTCTCCTCTTTCATTTCTGATCTTATTTATTTGCATCCTCTCTCTTCTTCTTTTTGTCAATCTTGCTAAGGGCCCATCAATCTTGTTGATTTTCTCATAGAACCAACTTCTGGTCTTATTGATTTTCTCTATTGTTTTCATGTTTTCAATTTCATTTATTTCTGCTCTAATCTTTGTTATTTCTTTCCTTTTGCTTGCTTTGGGATTAGTTTGCTGTTCTTTCTCCAGTTCTTCCAGGTGGACAGTTAATTCCTGCATTTTTGCCTTTTCTTCTTTTCTGATAAAGGCATTTAGGGCAATAAATTTCCCTCTTAGCACTGCCTTTGCTGCGTCCCATAAGTTTTGATATGTTGTGTCTTCATTTTCATTTGCCTCTAGGTATTTACTAATTTCTCTTGCAATTTCTTCTTTGACCCACTTGTTGTTTAAGAGTGTGTTGTTGAGCCTCCATGTATTTATGAATTTTCTGGCCCTCCGCCTATTATTGATTTCCAACTTCATTCCTTTATGATCCGAGAAAGTGTTGTGTATGATTTCAATATTTTTAAATTTGTTAAGACTTGCTTTGTGACCCAGCATATGGTCTATCTTTGAGAATGATCCATGAGCACTTGAAAAAAAGGTGTATCCTGCTGTTGTGGGATGTAATGTCCTATAAATGTCTGTTAAGTCAAGTTCATTTATAGTAATATTCAGGTTCTCTATTTCTTTATTCATCCTCTGTGTAGATGTTCTGTCCATTGATGAGAGTGGTGAATTGAAGTCTCCAACTATTATGGTATATGTGTCTATTTCCCTCTTCAGTGTTTGCAGTGTATTCCTCACGTATTTTGGGGCATTCTGGTTCGGTGCGTAAATATTTATGATTGTTATGTCTTCTTGCTTTATTGTTCCTTTTAATAGTATATAGTGTCCTTCTTTGTCTCTTTTAACTGTTTTACATTTGAAGTCTAATTTGTTGGATATTAGTATAGCCACTCCTGCTCTTTTCTGGTTGTTGTTTGCATGAAATATCTTTTCCCAACCTTTCACTTTCAACCTATATTTATCTTTGGGTCTAAGATGTGTTTCCTGTAGACAGCATATAGAAGGATCCTGTTTTTTAATCCATTCTGCCAGTCTATGTCTTTTAATTGGGGAATTCAGTCCATTGACATTTAGAGTTATTACTGTTTGGATAATATTTTCCTCTACCATTTTGCCTTTTGTATTATATATATCATATCTGACTTTCCTTCTTTCTACACTTTTCTCCATGTCTCTCCCTTCTGTCTTTTTGTATCTGACTCTAGTGCTCCCTTTAGTATTTCTTGCAGAGCTGGTCTCTTGGTCACAAATTCTCTTAGTGACTTTTTGTCTGAGAATGTTTTAATTTCTCCCTCATTTTTGAAGGACAATTTTGCTGGATATAGGAGTCTTGGCTGGCAGTTTTTCTCTTTTAGTAACTTAAATATATCATCCCACTGTCTTCTAGCTTCCATGGTTTCTGCTGAGAAATCTACACATAGTCTTATTGGGTTTCCCTTGTATGTGACGGATTGTTTTTCTCTCGCTGCCTTCAAGATCCTCTCTTTCTCTTTGACCTCTGACATTCTAACTAGTAAGTGTCTTGGGGAACGCCTATTTGTGTCTAATCTCTTTGGGGTGCGCTGCACTTCTTGGATCTGTAATTTTAGGTCTTTCATAAGAGTTGGGAAATTTTCAGTGATAATTTCTTCCATTAGTTTTTCTCCTCCTTTTCCCTTCTCTTCTCCTTCTGGGATACCCACTACACGTATATTTGTACGGTTCACATTGTCCTTGAGTTCCCTGATACCTTGTTCAAATTTTTCCATTCTTTTCCGGATAGTTTCTGTTTCTTTTTGGAATTCAGATGTTTCATCCTCCAAATCACTAATTCTATCTTCTGTTTCTTTAAATCTGTCATTGTAGGTATCCATTGTTTTTTCCATCTTTTCTACTTTATCTTTCACTTCCATAAGCTCTGTGATTTGTTTTTTCAGTTTTTCTATTTCTTCTTTATGTTCAGCCCATGTCTTCTTCATGTCCTCCCTCAATTTATCGATTTCGTTTTTGAAGAGGTTTTCCATTTCTGTTCGTATATTCAGCATTAGTTGTTTCAGCTCCTGTATCTCATTTGAACTATTGGTTTCTTCGTTTGACTGGGCCATATGTTCAATTTTCTGAGCGTGATCCGTTATCTTCTGCTGGCGTCTGGGCATTCAGTCAGATTTCCCCGGGTGTTCGACCCCACTGGTTGAAAGATTTTTCTGTGCAATCTCTGGGTTCTGTTCTTCCTATCCTGCCCAGTAGGTGGCGCTCGTGGCACACGCCTGTCTGTGGGTTCCACCAGCGAAAGTTGCTGTGGGTCCCTCAACTCTGGAAAACTCTCGCCGTAGGGGAGGTTCGGCAACCGAAGCGTCTTGGAAGAATGCCAGCCAGCCCGGGGTTCCAAACGCGGGGAGGGTCGCCGGCCGTCGCAGCACAGGAGAGCGTCCGGCCAAATTAGCCAGTCGGCCCGGGGCACCAAGCGTGGCTGGAGGGCGCCAGCTGTCGCAGCCCGGGAGAGTACACTGTTCCCAGCCGACGGGGGAGTCACGTGTTTGGAAGGGATCCCCCGGTCACTGTTCTCCGCAGTCTGGGGATTTCCGACCCAACTATCTCAGTTGTTCCGGGGGGCCTCGTGTGGTGGGGGCACCAGCCGCCGCGGCCTAAGGGGACCGCCTGTCCAATTCTACCAGCTGGCCTGGGAAGGTGGAAGGGAGGGACTCCGGTCGCTTGCCGTCCCACCCAGGAAAGCCCGTGCCCCTTGGTGATCTCACCGGAGCTGGTTCTCCCAGATAGTCAGCCGTTCCAGGATGGGGTACGCTGTCCCTTTGATCTCCCTCGTGGTTCCGGGAGCTGCTCTGTATTATCTTCACTCCCCCAGTAGCTGTTCTGGACGAGGAAAGGTGAGGGCGGCAAGGCTGTCGAGGCTGGTGGCGGAGGAGCACGGTGAAGGCGGGGGAAGAGGGCACCGTGGTGGTTGGAGAGCAGCCGGAGCAGGAGGGGGAGGAGAGGGGAGAAGGAGGGCGGGCGGCTCAGCTGCTGCGGGGCGTGGGCGCCGCGCGGCGGGCCGGCGGAGAAAGAGAGGGGAGGAGGAGGGCGGGCGGCTCGGCTGCTGCGGGGCGTGGGCGCCGCGCGGCGGGCCGGCGGAGAAAGAGAGGGGAGGAGGAGGGCGGGCGGCTCGGCTGCTGCGGGGCGTGGGCGCCGCGCGGCGGGCCGGCGGAGAAAGAGAGGGGAGGAGGAGGGCGGGCGGCTCGGATGCTGCGGGGTGTGGGCGCCGCGCGGCGGGCCGGCGGAGAAAGAGAGGGGAGGAGGAGGGCGGGCGGCTCGGCTGCTGCGGGGCATGGGCGCCGCGCGGCGGGCCGGCGGAGAAAGTAGTCTGATATTTTTTTAAAATATATTTAGAAAGAAAATGTACCATTTCTTTCAGAACCTGCATAAATGTTTTTCAATTCTCCCCACGCTACAATCCTTATGCAGGACTTCTACCATCACCCCCCTTCGGATTCCTTGTTAGAGAAGTCCTGGCTTAACAGCGCTACAACTTTTTCATGGATAGATTAGAAAAGGAATCTCCATGAAAGACGACATTATATATACACAACTATACTGCACACGTGCCACTACCAATACCTTATTAATCTATTTTGTTCAGCATGGTAGATAATCCAACTATTTTCCAGATAAATGAAATGCCAAAGTTGAATTATATTTCTTTTGTAAATTATGTCAGACGGAAATGTTTTTAAAATGTATTGCTATGCAGGGATAATCAAACAAACAACTTAAAACAATGATAAATGCCATGTCTAAGGCCCTCATAATTTTTTGTCAGCACTGTAAATAAGCACTAACTCTTTGGCAAGAATTTTGCTTCATATAATGGTCCCTTTCTCCCTCTCCCAGTTATAATAGTAATAATAATAGTAACAGGACAACAACGACCATGATAAAACTCTGACTCGGGAATTTCAGGCTTGGCTTGAAGAAATCAATCAATAAAAGAAAAACACTACACATGAAAATGTTCTTTTAAGCATTATTCAAAGGGGTGAACAACTGGAAACAATTTTAAAATAATGAAATAGGTTAATCACATATTAATTAAATAGCTTATACAGTCATTAAAAATAGTTTATGAAGATCATCGAACCATGAGAAAATGTTTATGAAATGTTAGGCTAAAAAAATAATAACATAACTTATATAACTACCTTTGTGTAAGCGGAGGCAGGTGAGGAGGCAGAAAAGGGGCAGGCAGGTACTGAGAAGAGAGCACACCCACAAATAAAACAGCAACTTTAGCTCCTTCTGAGGGGTCCCCAGAGAAAAGATGTAGTGTTCTGAGAATTAGGAGATGAGCAGGGTCAGCTAATTTCCCCATCTCTAAGCACTAACAAGTCAACAATTAAACACTCTCCTTGTTAATAAGCCCTGAGGCACTGAAAGAATTATTTTGTCTGCAATTTTCAATGTAAAAAATTTCCACTTCCTAAAGATGCTCATTAAATCCTCAACACTGAAAACAAATGAGTCAAACAGGAGACAAGTCTCAAGCCCCCATGTACGTGGAAACACTAGAATCAGAGGCTATAGCGAATCCAGTGGAACCCCTTTGGCCTTGTTCGGTGAGGCAGACTCTAAGAGGCTCTGGCTGTCCCTCACTGAGGATTCTCACTCTGTGGCTGTGTTGCCTGTCAAAATGAGTGCATGGCTTGGTTCAGGCTTGGGAGTCTGGAGCTTGTTCCAACCCCCAAATGAGTCTATTAGGGGATCTGATGCTGTATCCAAGGAGGTCAGTGAAGAGGGGTGAGGAGTCCTGGCACCAGTAAGAAGAAAGGAATCTGGAGACCATGGCTAGAGGGAAGGGCACCACAGAGGAAGAGGCCTTGAGAGTACCATTCCCTAAAGGAGCAGTGGGCAGAGGGCAGGGACTGCAGCGCTGGGCAAACAAATCAGATGCAGAAAGGCAGAGATAGGAAGAGAGAAGACACTTCCAAAAGGGACATGGCTTTCTGGCATTGAAAGATACGAGACAATAATCTGTGCCTCTTCATAAACGTGCCCTTGACTACTCTTTGGTAAGGTAACAATGGTGAGCTGGAGTGGCACTGACAATGGTCTTTCCCACATTCTAGACACATCAGGATCCAAGAAAAGCTTTGGGCCCTTGGGAACATGATGCCACATCCCTGTGACGTGGCAAAGATGACAGACATGACACCGATTTTTTTGTACTTAGGGAGGCAAGATCAAGGAAAAATCCTACATCATATAGTCAAAAGCTGCACTGGATCAGATTTTCTGACTCTATTAGCTGTTTTGTCCAATTTAATTTCTCTTTTATCAAAGTATGATAAAAATTCACATTTTAGAATGTTTTAAAAGTAAATAATTCAAAGCATTTAGCCTTATGTGATAAATTATAAAGAGAACAATTAAAAAAGAAAGGCTTTTCAGAAATTTCCACATTTGGTTGTCCAAAGCAGTAACTCCTAAACAATAAGGAGTATATTAGGAAAGATGAAGCATTAAATTACTTTTTTTTTCCAAATAAATCCTGAGTATGGAAAAGTCTAGCTCTAACTTCAAACCTCTCACTTAAAGAAATCTTGACCTTTGTATTAAATTAGAACAGTGATTCTAAAAAAATCTCTCACTACCTCAGTCTGGATTTTATTGTGGTTAACCCCCACAGCATGCAATATGCTTGTGGTAGATAAACTATAAAAATGTGCCAATTCTTTAACCCTCCCTCCCTGCATCCATACCCTTTACAATACGACTTTGCAACTTCTCTCCTTAGAGGTGTGATCTATTTCTCCACCCTTCAAATATGGGCTGGCTGTGACTAACTTTGGTGAATAGAATGTGCTAGAGGTGATGGCATGCCAGTTTCGAGTCAAGAGGTCTTGCCAACGTGCACCCCCTCTCTTGGAAGCCCGTCAGTGCTCTATGAATAAGTCAGAGCTAGCCTTCTAGAAGACGACAGATCGTGCCAAGGAGAGCTTGGCTGTCCCAACTGAAGCCAACCACCATCCCAACCAGCCTGTGGCTTACTAACCCTCAGACACACAAAAGAGACGAGCTAAGAGTTGACCCACACACACAGCTGACCACAGATGTATGGGCAAATCTGAATGAGACCAGAAGGACTGTCCAAGTGACCCAAAGCTTACCCAGTGAGTGGTCTGTTACATAGCAACTGACATCATGTTATTGGTTCCAAATAAATGGTATCACTTTAAGGATACTTAAAAATCTGACCCTAAAATTGAAAATATAAATAGCATTTGGCATTCACTGAGTGCCACAGATTTCAAAATATTTAATAAACAAATAAGTCCACTTTAACTCTTAATTGAAATATATGATCCCCAGTTTGCACATATTACAAATGAAGTATTTACTTTAGGGAGATAAATCTATGGTCTGCTCAAAGGCATACCTAATGATCTAAAGAGGGAGAGGGACTTCTTTTTACTTCCTTCAGTCACCTCCATTGACTCCCCTCAAGGAGCTAACTGAAAGTGAGTTAAGGGCGGGCCACTGTGGTTCAGCAGGCAGAGTTCTCACCTGCCATGACGGAGACCCGGGTTCGAGTCCCATTGCCTGCCCATGCAAAAAAAAAGTGAGTTAAAAGAATATGTTAAGTTATCACCTATTCTATAAAGTCTCATCTATGTAGGCCATAATATAGTAGGATCAAAGATGCAAAATAAATTTTCTTCTGAAAAGCACTGGTTCTCAAACAAGGTTACATCTTCCAGGAATCATGATTCATACGGTTTTTAAACCCGGAGTTCCACGAGGACATACATTTAGGGCAATACATATTATTTTCCAGCATGATTATCTTGAAAATCATGCTACTCTCTAACAATAAAAGTACTGCACAAAGTGTTTCTTCAAAGTCTTAAGGCCAAGTTCTACCTTATCTGAAACACTGGCATTTCTAAAACAATACATATTTAAAAATTTCTCAGAGATGCCCTAACCATCCACAAAGTGCTGAATTAAAGCAATTTATGCAAACTAATATATAGGGATTATTCAACTAATCAATTAAAAAGAAAGTACAGGGCATACAATGCATTACAAATTAAGCCCAAGACCCGATTTCTCTTAAATCCTGGGGAAATGGTAATGTTGAGCAAATCTTACTTTCTTGTCATTCTTCTAGGGTTGCTAGTAGTATTTCATATCTTTGTAAATCTCAAAACATTTCTGCCACCTAGAGCAAAGGATATTTTCTTCTAGTCTGACAGTACTGACCAGGGAAACAGACAAAAATGTATAATTTGGGTAGAATGGATGGTTTCTAGAACATTATGATGTTAGCCTAAAAGGGAGAGGAAAATAAATGGTCATCTGTACAATCTGCTATTTTTTGGTGGGGGAAGGGGGTCCATGGTCCAGGACTCGAATCTGGGTCTCCCACATGGAAGGTGAACATTCTACCACTAAACCACCCATGCACCCTGTACAATATGCTTTAATTAAATAAATAGCTATTTCCTTCTAGCCAAGCCTCTTGCACTCTGACCTCTTCATCGCTACTACAGAAAGAAGTCCCCCTTTGGCAACAAATGGGAAAAACACTAAAGTTTTATTCAATTGATTATCTAAACTAAAAGGCAGAGAAACCACCATCTTTTTATAGAATAGTATTAGATTGGCTGAGAAAAATGAAAAATTTCATCCCTTTCAACAATATAGGGAAGGAATACGAGACAGCTGCAAAGGTCCATGCCAATGAGTATCAAATAGCTGATTTTGTCACTGGCAAACTTTTATCCAGGTGGCTAGTTTAAGGATTTAGGAAGAAGCTCACTTCAATGACTGCAGTATCTGCACTGACTTTTCCACCCCACCCCCAAGTTACTCTAGAAGCCAGATAGCTGATTTTCTACCTGCAGATAATTTCTTTTTATTCAAGAAACTGTTCCTGATGCTGTCTTCTCACTGTTAGCATCAAAATTATATTCTGTGGGTTATGTATTTCCAAGGTTTAAACCCATCCCAGTTAGTTCCTCAAGAGTAGGAATATCTAGACAGGGTGGATTCAATACAGGGTTCACGAAACATGGTTTTTGTTGTTGTTTTTTTGTTTAAATTATCAAACTCTATCTACAGTCTAGAAGTTTGGAAACACAATGCCAAAAAATCCCAAAAGAAGCAGGTTGAGGTAATAAGGAACAAACAGCCTATTTTAAAATTTTGTTCCATGCTTCTTTAGTCCTAACAGGTCATTTATTTGTTTACCAATTTACTCAAACCAACATTTAAGAGACTACTAACATTTAAGAGCCTACACTGTTATAGGTGTCAGGAAATTAAAAATGAATAAATATAGGTCTGGCCATTAAGAAATTCATCATTTTGTTACAGAAGACAAGCATGTAAACAAGTAACAGTAACACAATGTCATGAGAGCTATGGGAGTGGTGAAAGGGTAGGTTAATGTTAGCAAGTGACGACTGAGCTGTAGTGGGCTAAGGGATTTAGCAAAGATTTCACCAGAAGTGATGACATTTAAAGAGTCCCAAGAGATGAGAAGGAGTCAATTAAGCACAGAGAATAGGGAAGGGTATTGTAGGAAGAGAGAAGGGTACAGCAAGAAGAAGCCTGTTTGAGGCACTGCAAGTAGCTGGACAGGTGGCCCAGGAATTCCATAGTAAGCAGTATTTCTTCCAAGCTCTAAATATATACAAAATATACCTCTCACTCCTGTTAACACTGTTTTCACTCCATGCACACTCTACTTCCCTTTCGTCTTTGTAACTGGACACTACTAATGGAGGGCAGGTAAAGGTAAGGTGAAAAATAAAATTAGACAGGCAACCTTTAACCTAAAACATCTCTCTGCTATGTGACCTGCTCTCTGGAGGTACAGATAAGATGAATAAACATGAAGCAACAGTAAATAATATGTGACTGCAATTGATTAAGCATAAGTAAGGTACTAAAGAACAGAAAGAAGCTTAGAAAGGAAAGAGGTTGATGGACTAGGCAGAACTGGTCAATGGAGGTGGAATTTGAACTGGGCCTAGAAAGTGAAGGACTGGAATACGGGAGAGAGGGGAAGAGAGGCCATCCCTGGTGAAGGAAGGTACATGAACAAAAGCATCTAGGTGGGAAACAAGACGTAGGGCATATTGGCTTTATGTATATGAAAGAAGCACTAAGAAGCAAGACACACAACTGGAAATAAAACCAGACAGGGACAGTTACATAATTCCCAAAGTCTTTTTACAGATATAATGAAAAAATGAGTTAATGAAAGGGCATGGCAGGGGAAAGTCATGATAAAAGCAGTGTCAAAGGTATGCACTTGGCAGGACAGACTCAAGTAGGGCATGGATGCCTGGATGCTGGGGAAGCCAGTAGAGGCTGCTGTAGTAATCAAGAGGTAAAAGATGAGAAGGCCAGACACTGGGGAAATAATGGGCAGCTGTGCTGAAGTGTTATCACAGTAGGCCTGCCACGGGAATTCTCAGAAAGGCCTGATTGAAAGAGGAGTCCTTGGCTGTCATCTGGAAATTTGGATTGCAGAGCATTTCCATCATTCTCTAACTCACAAGAGTGGCTCACTACGCTTTAACTGTACAAAAAACAAAAAACCAAAAATATGTGGTTTATGCTGAACACCTGCTCTCCTTCTGGGAGTATGGAATTTTGATACATGCTACACAACCAGCTCCCAGTAAAAACTAGAGCCTCTAATGAACTTCTCTGGTAGACAATACTTCACACATGTCATAAGTCAGTCCTGGAGGAATTATGCAAGTCATGTGTGACTTTGCAGGGACGGGCCCTTAAAAACTAGAGCCTCTAATGAACTTCTCTGGTAGACAATACTTCACACATGTCATAAGTCAGTCCTGGAGGAATTATGCAAGTCATGTGTGACTTTGCAGGGATGGGCCCTTAAAAACTAGAGCCTCTAATGAACTTCTCTGGTAGACAATACTTCACACATGTCATAAGTCAATGCTGGAGGAATTATGCAAGTCATGTGTGACTTCGCAGGGACGGGCCCTTGGAAGATGGCACCTGGTTTCCTTTGGACTTCACCCAAAAGCTTTTTCCCTTGCTGATTTTGCTTTGTATTCTTTTGCTGTACTAAGTCATAACTATGAGGACCTCTGTATACTGAGTCCTGTGATTCCTTCTAGCCAATCACTCAACCTGGTTGTGATCTTGGGGACCCCCAACATAGCAGGGGAAGATTTCTAAAGGAAAACTAATATGAATAAAATCACTTGTAAGTGATCAAATATGGAAATGAAGAAAAGGTGTAACTCAAAGATAGTTATAAGGATTTAGAGTCATAAGTGACCCCCAAAATAGTACTGTTTGGGGCAGGAAACATTTTATTTATACACATGCACATGAACACACACACACACACAGAATAAAGATATTTTTAGCTTTTGATGATATTAAAGTATTGAAGGGAAAATAAATGGGAATGAAAATAATAGGTAACACCTTAATAGTGAATACTTTGTGTAAGGCTCGATTCTATGTGTTTTTTACATATGATAATCCATCTAATCTTCATAAAATCCTATGAGGTAGGTAGTCTTATTATCTCCATTTTGCAGATGAGAAAACTATGATTCATACAGAGAGGTTAAGTAACATGCCAAGTCACGTGCCTGGGGTTCACACTCTGGCATTCTGGCTCCAAAGTCTCTGTTTTTTTTAACAACCATGCTAAAAAAAAAAAAAAAGACTGCAAGATTGAAAGACCAATATAAGAGCAGAGTGATAAAAACATTCCCACCCAGGATTCCTCCTTCCCACTTCTTCAGCTCATTTTTAGGCAGTGTGTGACAGCTAAAAAACAGAGGTTAACACCCTGATCTTTTGTATAAACAACTTGCAGCTATGCCAGGTATCCTCTAAGTACAACACTGAGACTGAGAATCAAGTTGTTTATTCAGGATTGTTTCCATGTGAATAATTTGTAAATAATCCCAAAGCCAAGTCATTTAAATTCCCCAAGCCATTTAAATTGCTTAGAAATGTCGGAAGAGGGAAAATATATATTAAAATAAATATGTGGTGTAAAAAAATGAAAATAAGTCTCAGCTTCCAAAAATATGTTTAAACTTGGTTTTCTGTAATCTTTCTCGTTTCCCAGTCTAAGCGCAACATCCAAAAACATTTTGAAACATATCAAATCCATTTGTGTTCAACTTAGGGAAAAAAAAACCTAAGTTTCCTAGAGAACCCAATTCCAGCCTGGAGGGAGACCCCTCCAACAAGTATATAAGCACGCTTATCTCCACACTCTATTTTGCAAAAATGCAAAAATGACAACAGCAAGCCCACAGCCTTAACTTATTTTAAAGGTTTTTAAACGAAGTTTTTACGGTTTAAAATGTCTACACTTCAACCAACTGACTGCCTAAATTGTTGGTGCATTTACACAGTAAAGTGCAAAAAGCAAGCCTGCCTGGGGAATCAATTTCTGCTTTCTCACCATGTTCCGGTCTATTTTGAAAGTGGAGTCTCATTTGCTGTTTGCCCTACTGGGAAGATGACTACTGTTATTTGAATTCCTAAACTTACGACTGAATTTCCTGAAGAGAATGACAGTCCTGTCCTATAACAGTGATTCCAGAAATAGTTTAAAGAAAACTTCAAGAAGTTATTTTTATATTTTGCCTGCACAAATATTTTAGTTCCAAAATTCAGGCAACTTGAAACTAAAATTAAAAAACATTAATTTAGGTTTAGTGAAGAATAAAGTTTAAAGAACTTAAGGTATTTATTACTCTAACAAAACAGAAATGAATGAGTATGAAGGAATACTTCATAGCAACCCTTCACAGCACTGTAACCCCTGAAGATTTCTAATCAGACCCTAAGGTCACCGCCCAAACCATTAATTTACCAGTGACTCCAGATATGACAGAATTATCTTTTGATATTCCTCATTAATGCTTTTAGGGAGGGTTGTATTTAGCGCTGTGTTACATACTTTGGCTTTATTGGGAAATAGGTGGGTACATGTGAATGACCCCAGGAAAACATCCCAGAAGTGGACAAAAAGAAAGCAAACTGTCAACAGTATTCTCTCACAGCCAGTCAACCTAGAAGAGCACAGTGACAAATAACTCCTTCCTTACACAGCAATGGTTGTCAAAGTGTGGTCCCTGGACCAGTAGCAGCAGCATCACCTGTGAATTTTTGCGAAATGCAATTTCATACAATTTCTCAGGCCCCATCCCAGACCTTAGCAGTCAGAAACTCTGAGGGTGGGGTCCAATAATCCATGTTTTAATAACTCCCCGGATTAACACATCACCTCCAGGTGACTCTGATGCATACTCAAGTTTGAGAACCACTGTTGTAGAGAGAACAGATAAATATGTCAGGGGCTGCCTCGTGCATTGATGGATGTTGAGCTGTATGCCTGGCCTCTACCTACTAGACACCATCAACCCTGCTCCCTCAATTATGACAACCAAAAATGCCTCCACACATTGCCAAATGTCTCCTGGAAGGCAAAATCACCCCTGAATGAGTATCACAGGCCTAGAGTTTACAAAAATGGACAGTAAATTCAGGACATACCTTTCACTTTTCCTCTCAAAAAAATGCTTTCAGCTAGTTTTCATGCTTTTAGCTTTTATAAAGTGAATTAACTTAAGTTGGACCCTTTTCTTAGTATTAAAGCTGAAGTTGCATAGAAAGGTGCAAGCCAATTTTTTTAAACCCTAAAAAACAACAGAAAGGAAGGAAGGATAATAGAATCATCGCAAAGGTAGAATCTTGGCATTTTATACCTCTTACCAGAGAAGACACTTGTTGATTGACACTGTCTGGACTCAGTTTCTCCAAATTTGTAAAGAGATAGAGTGCATAATGGAAAGAACTAGGACCTCAGAGTTAGACCTGGGTTCAAATCTCAGTCCTATCACTGAGCTATGTGACCTTGGATAGTTTCTTCAACATCTTCTGTGCCTCAGTCCTGACCTGTCAAATGGTGGCTGCAATATATTGCAAATGCTATAAAACACTTCCAATGGGGTCTGGGACTGTGCCTGCAATTTAATTATTTCTTCAGTAAAACAGATGAATATTCATGGGATAAAGATTATAAACAGTCTCATCTATTCAGGTTAAGTTTTAGCACCAAATGAGGTTTCAAGCTCAACTTAACAACAACAACAAAAAAAAACCCCACAACTTTTGCCTCTTAGAATGTTTTGAATTTTGCAAGGATAAGGGAAGGTGGACTGTAGCTACTTCAAGGAGAAATGTGAGGACTGGACGCAGTAACATGGAGCTCTCAAAAGCTTAGCTATTGTTATTGCTAAAGTGGAAATTCTGATCATGTCACTTGCCTTCTTTGAACTCTTTAATGTTTCCTCACTGCCTGCAAAACAAAGTGCACACTCCTGAGTGAGGCACCCAAGGAAGTCCCTTCACAAACTGGGTACTGGACCATTCAGCAATTCAGTGCCTTCTCTGCCATCGCCTCCCATAAACCATTTGCTCCAGTTGCCTCCAAATAACTGTGGATCTTTACCCCTTGATAATCCCTTCTGTTCTTTCCCTCTATCTCGAAAGGGATATTTATCCCTCCTTCCTTCATACAGACACTCCTTTATTCATCAAAACAAACTCCAGTGACCTCTCCTCTAGGAGGCTTTCCTTGAAGACCCATACCCACCCCAAGGAGCTGCATCTTCCCAGCATTCTGGATGCAGGGTGCCCAGGCCATTGTAAAGAGCTACTCAGTGTCAGCTGTCTCTCTACCCCACAGGTCTAGAGTATGGGGCCCAGTGCATGGTCAGTGTCCCATAAGCCTTGCTGAATGATTAAGGGCAGTCAGTATTTCATCCCCTCAGAGATGCTGATTTCATCAGCCCAGGTGCCATCAAAACCAATCTGAAGTTATACGAGGGCAGGACCTGTGGCTTTTGATCCCTGTTGCATCCTCAGCACCTGGCACTCAATAAATACAGTATTCCTGAATAGTATTGAAAAGTATTACATGTATTTATGACAATTCAAAACAAACCACTGACAACAATAGAAAAAGTCATGTGCTCTGATGGAATCTTCATAAAGTATGGCACCTTTTAAAATGATTGTCCTTCCTTCAAAGAAGTTCCATGGGCCTGAAACACAAAATAGAAACCCAAGGAGTGAGCCCTCACTCTTACCAGCCATCTGCCAGGGCACTGCAGTAACAGTGATGCCTAAGTGAAAAAATGAGCTGATCTCCCCAGAACATTTCAGTCCCAGAGCTGCTATGCAATCACTTTCCATAAAATAGTTATCAGCACTGCTCCTGGCGAGTAATCTCAAATATTCAGCAATCTATCTCAAATACCTGAGTCGTAAATAAAACATTTTAGGACTGATAACTCTTGTAAAGTGTCTGCATTTAAATCCTACTCTCATATCATGCAAATGTCATTATTCTGTCCTTTGCCTCTTTTTCATTTCCATTCTCTCCCTGTGGTTCATCCAACCCACCTTCTATCCCTCCATTCCCTTCCTGCTTACACACATCCAAACCCAGTCATATTAATCACCCCATACAGTCTGAGGTCTGCTACACAGAAAGAGGTACAACTGCCACATGTAAAGTGGTATAAGTGCCACATATAGGTGCTTACAGTCTAGTTGAGGAAAAAGGCATAAGCTCATTCAAAAACAAAATACAAAAGTTACAAAGGAACTGGGTTCCTTCAGCTCTTCTCTTCCCATTCAGGACAGGCCTTCAATGTTACTTACTTAAAAGATGTGATTACAAAAGGCTGGATTATCTCTGGACCAGATAAATCCTGAAATGCAGAGGAACCAGCCTTTTCAGAACATCAACTAGTCCATCCCCTATCCTATTTTATCGACAGCCCCTTTCAACATGAAAAAGTTAAAATGGGAATAACCCAAAAACGCCTGTGAGAAGATCAAAGGTGATGGCGGAGTTATACAGAGAAGGTCGAGTTTAACAAATGAGTATGAGTGCTGATCATTATACTGATATTTCTTTTAGGCTCCAGTACCTCAGAGCAGCTAAAATAAAAACCTAAAATTTTGTGGAATTGTAACCCATACCAAACTCTGAAATCTGCTCTACAACTAATTGCTGTGACGTATTTTGAAACCATTGCTCTTACGTATATATGTTATTTGAAGAGGAGGAATAAAACAGAGAAGATAGGATTTAATAAATTAGTATGACTACAGAATCATTATACTGATATTTCTATTGGTCTCCAGTGTCTTGGAGCAGCTAGAAGAAAAAATTAAAAATCATGGAATTGTAACCCATACCAAACTTTAAAATCTGTTCTATAACTACTAGCTAAAATGTACTGGGAAATTTATTGCTTTTTTAAATATATGTTATATTTCACAATAAAAAAATAAAAACAAATCCTTATGAAAAAAAATACTATTGGGGAAAAAAAAAAGGCTGGATTATGCCTTCAGCCTTAAGAGAAAAGCAGTACCTTCCATCTTCCTGAAAGCCTTTTAACATTTTGGAATATCAACTTTTAACACTATTACTTGTACCTCCTCAAAAAACACCACAGTTTCAGTCAATCAACATCAATCATTTCCTCCAAATCTACACAATAAAACCATTAAAAACTCCCTAAAGTTTTCAAACAAATGACAATATGGCTCCCTTCCAATCTAAAGACAGCTGGCATGGGAAGACTTGGGTTGCTTTTCTTCCCTACTTTCTCTGTGACTCTGAATAACTAGCTTCACCGCCACAGGCCTCAGTTTCCTTTTGCATAAAATGAAAAAAATTGAACCAGATCAGCGTTTTCCAAAGTACAGTGAACGTCCAATGCAAGATGATCTTTGTACAAGAAAGAGATCACTTTATGGTGCTAACGTGTTTTATTTTTAATAGTTATTAGTTTATTCTTGCAAGTGATAGTGGTTTTCTGGTAACGGTGCATTATAAATTTTTTTCCTTTAAAATTAATGCATTTAAGTATTTTAAAAGTGAGTCGCTTTTAGGAAAAGTAAATAAGAGTTTAAATTTACTAAAAGTAAATTTAGTAAATAAGAGTTCAGGTGGTTCTATTTAGTATCTGTGGCAAAAATAACTAACTGGTCTAGAAGCCTGGTATTCCAGGAAAGAGAGCCCCAGGGCAAGGAGAGAAGAGCCAGAAGGGCAAGAGTGAAGGCCCCTGGAGGTTCGCGGCAAGGAAAAGACTCGAGAGTTGAGAGGAAGGGGAGAGGCACTCCCCATCTGGAGGACCCACGGTAACCTGGCAGCGGCTCCCCAGTCTCCCGGACGCCGGGGCTTGACCCGGGGACAGTCTAGGGCCCGCTAGAGGTCGGGACACTTCCGAGAGCCCCGCACAACCCCACAGGGCTGACAGCGGTGAGCGGCGGCGGGGCCCTGAAGGGCAGGAGGGCGCGGAGGGGACCCCGACCCAGGCTAGAGGGGGCGGGGCGGGCGTCCCGGCTGGGAGGGCGCCGTGGGGGTCCAGAGCCGGAGCGGACCGGGCCGGGCCTCAGGCGAAGGGGGCGGGGCGCGGGGGGACTGCGGTTCGGACCGCAGGGCCAGCGGCTGGGGCCAAGTCTCAGGTTCGACGGGTGCAGACCAGAGGGCCCCGCACTACCGGGAGGCGGTGGGGGTCCAGGCCTAGAGGTGCGTGTTGGGGACGGCGTCTCCAGCAAAAGGGGCGCGGCTGGGGCCGGAACCCGAGGGAGCCCGGTCGCCGGCCAGAGCGGCTCGAGGGCCCGCGCGGGTATGGAGGGGTCGGGGATCCCGGCGGCCTGGAGGGACGCGGCGACGCGGGAAGGGACGGGACCGCGAACCCCCTGAGTCTCCACAGCCCGTCGCCGGTCCGAGCGAGGGCCGCCAGCGTCGCAGCTCGGCCCCGGGCGCGACCTGCTGGAGCTACCTGTCCTCGCTGGCGGTGATCACGCCGTCCTCCTTGGGGATGAGCAGCGCGGCCGTGACCGCGTCCTGGTGACCCTCGATCTTGCTGAGCAGTACCGGGCGGCTGCTCTGCGGCCTGGAGTGGATCTCGGCCGCCATGTTCGCGCGGCGGCGGCGGCGGCGGCGGCGACCTCCGGAACGGGCGGCCCATCAGCTGACGGCGGGGCGGGCGGGGACGCGCGGGTTTCGCCTCTGCTATCCCGGCCGCGTGGGCGCAGTGCCCCGTAAGTTCCCGAGTGCTGCCGCCGCACCGCCCGTATTGCCTGGGGAAGCTGCGCATCCAAAAATTACGTAGCTTGGAGAGGACCACCTAACGAGGGCGCCTACTGAGAAATGAGGAAAATAGTAAAGGTGAAAAGAAAAATCATCACCCAGGAATAGATTAGGCAGTTGGAGGGGGCGAGGAATTGTTCCTCAAACTAGAGCCTTCAGAAAATAATAATGTTATGTTGTATCCATTCTAAGAAGTCATTGTTTTGGAAGGCGCACCCCTTTTTCCAAGATGTTAAAATGTGAACAACAACAACAAAACAGTGCATCTTAGAATCTTTGAAATACAGTAAATACTACTCATTAAGCAGTGACTGTACACAGGCACTACCCCAGTTTCTTTACATGGATCGTCTCATTTAATACTGATAACTGATAAGAGATTGAGAGATAAACACCCTTATAATCCCATTTTTGAGATGGGAAGAGTTAAAACACTTGCTTAAGGAAGGTCTCATAACTATGAGATAAGGAAGGCAGCCCATGACCTAGTAGGTGACCAGGTCCTCGCAGCTATTCTTGGTGTTCCCCTGTGAAACATAAACACATTCTACTCTGTGACATACAAGATCTTAATCATGTTGAAACACAGATAAAACAAAGGAGGGTATTCCTCTTCCTTTCTTTCTTTATAGGGACTGTGTCTCCTCTGTGGCTGCAGTCAGCCTTTGGTCTCAGCCCTGACCAGACAGTCCCTAGTGTGGTTTCAGGTGCCCTTGGTCCTGGACTCTGTCTGGTAACACATCTGTTCCATGTGTCCCTCCAGTCCTGCTGTTGCAAATCTCCAGGTTAACGTAGGTTCTTCTTTGACCTCTCAGTTATTCCAACATCTTTGTAACTACTTCCTGGAATAAATTTCCTCCATTGAAACTTCTGATGTGCATTCTGCTTTATCTATTAGTGCCTGACTGATACGGTTACTGCAGTGTTGATGCTTACTAGGAATATCTGGGAGAAATCATTGAAATATGACATCACATATCTAAGTTATAATGTGATAATTAGCCAATTATCTAATACAATATTGATACAATATCAATATGTAATTTTTAAAAACATATATAAGTGATATGACCAATATTAACAGTCTCATGAGAACAATTAATTTACATGCAGTATGTGGATTATTTAATTACAACTTTTAATGGTTATAATCCAAATAACTCCAAGAGGAAATTTTTTTTTCAAAAACTTTATCAGCATCTTTCAGCATATGATATATTGACCTAAACAATGTTTATTTAAAACATGTTTTTCTGTGCAATAGATTGAACATGCAATAGACTGAACATGTAGATGTTCAGTGACTTCTTTCCCTTTTCTCTTTTTTTTTCTTCCTCTCTTCCTCCTTCTTCCCCTCCTTCCCCTTCTCCTTTTCCTTCTTCTTTTTGGGACAGGTTTCACCTCCCTAGGACTTTCCATAGGATGTAGAGATAAATATTCATCCCAGAGAGGAAAAGAAGACTTAATGATCCTGTTCTATAGTTTTGCAAGGAGTTCTTTAAAACTGTTATATGGGTTTTACCCAAGGTTTACACTGCAGGCCAGCATAATATTAAAAGAGCTTCTACATTCCTTTTTTTTTTTTCCCCAAAAAACAAAGGTTTAAAGTTCAAGATTATAATAACCACAGTGGTCTAATATCTTCACTTACTCTTTCATTACTAGTTTTTAATTGTATTTATAACCCTTTGAATCTTTCTCTTCCCACAACAGTCCCCCCTCTTCTGCTCAGATCCAAGCTTTGCTCAGTTAAACAGAAGCATCAAAAAACACTGATTTAAAGTGAGAGACTACACTTGAGATCCTTTACCCCCAGATTTCTCAAACTTATTTCCCAAAAGTATCTCTGATACAGGAAAGATAATCTGTACCTACAGGGGTTAAAGGGTGGGGGCAATTTCCACCTTTTAGAGGGAAAATTACTAAGTCATACTCATTCTTGCCTTGATAACTTTGCACGTTCTGTGGAATGTAGTTCCTCTTCTCCATCCCTTCTACATATAGTAAAATTCCATACATTCATCTAGACCCAGTTTTCCCTTGAGTCTCATGAATACAGAACATTTTTTATCTTAACATTTTGACCCAAAGGATTTGACCCACATTATATTCCTTATCTGTTGTTGTATAACAAATTATTCCAAAAACTAGTGGCTTAAAGCAACACACACTTATTACCTCACACAGCTCCTGAGGACTAAGAATTTGGTTGATACTACAGGACTATCTCTACAGAAGCTGGTCTGCAGAGAAGGGGCAAGAAGGTATGGGGAGTGGGACAGAAGGAAAAGAGATTGAGGGAAGGAATTTATATCATTTGTCGGCTTGCCAGTTGACATTGACAATTCATGAGCTGAATAGAAACATGCTTGGCTTTGTGCCTCAGGGAGATGAATATAGGTGAGCTGTATCCAGAAAAAGGAGGAAGGTAGATCTATTTGGAGACCAATTACAAAAATATTCTGCAAGAGAGGTAAGGAAAGCAGTCGGGTAACTGCTGTGGTAGTAAACTGAAAAAGGATTTGGCAGCTGGGCATTTGAGGGTATTTTGTGGTAATAAGTTCAAAGCTATAGGAGTCTACTGTGGTTGACTGTAGGAGATGCCAAAGCCATTAACATGTGGAGGGCACAGAAAGACACTAACCAATTTGCCCAAGATATATCTACTAATAAACAGCAAAGCTCCCATTTTGGTATATTTCTTTCCAGTCTTTTTTTTTTTTTCCTATGGTTAAGAAAATTTTGTTCCGTTAGACTGTTTTTAAAGAAAAAATTAATTTGGGGTTAGCCAGTATTTATCAGTCTAGGGCTTCTGAAAGGTAGGCTTTATTTTTTTGGATGTTCATCATCATGATCATTTCTTAGAACATTTGCATCACTCCAGAAAAAGAAAAAAAACTCATACATACCATACCCCTAACCCCCCCATTGACCACTAGTATTTCCATCTACCCAATATATTTTAAACTTTGTTCCCCCTATTTTTTTCTATACCCCTTACCACTCCATTGATCACTAGTATTTCAATCTATTTAACATTTGTTTCCCCTATTATCTATTTATTTTTAATCTATATATTTTACTCATCTGTCAATGGCGTAGATAAAAGGAACATCAGACACAAGGTTTTCAAACACAGTCATAGTGCAAAAGCCATTGAAAGCGAGGCTTTTGGAGATGTGCCCGATTAAAAGGAGTAGCACAGTAAACACTTGCTCAATCAACAGTGGCTGCACAGATTGTCTGGAACTCTAAGACTGTTGACAAGAAATATTTTAACTTTTGAGAATTTAAGTGCTTTCTTTAAACTGAAAGAGAAACAGGCTTTTTTGTTTAAATTAATGAGAAAGAAACAACAGAACGCATGAGAAGGCAAAGTGACTCCTTCCCAGAGCTTGCTCAGCTGAGAGTAACCCCTACGTGCCCACGCTTGCGCATGCGAGGTAAACTCTGGCCGCAACCGTCCCGCTCACCGCGTATTGGCCCCGCCCCCGGCCTCTCTTTCGCGTCCCTAGTTCTAGGGGAAGTGTGTAACTGCAACACCGGCCCGGTTTTTTTCTTCCGCCCGCCATTGCTTTCTCCCCTGCAATGGCATGCAGACTAGTGAAGCTGGTTTTGCGGGTGCCTCGATGCCTCCTGGCTCCGGCGGCCCCCATATTCGCCCCGCCGGTTAGGGGCGTGAAGAAGGGATTCCGCGCCGCTCTCCGCTTCCAGGAGGAGTTGGAGCGGTGGCGCCTGCTGCGGTGCCCGCCGCCGCCCGTGCGCCGGTAGGAGCCGCCTAGTGAAAGGGTCGGGCTCGCGGTTGGGGCCCCTGGGCCTTGTTCGCTCTCGACGTGGGTCCAGCGGCGGGGAGGGTGGCTCATCGCTAACGCGGCCCTGACTGGAGCCTAGGAGGTTTGCAGTAGATAGAGACAGCCGTGAGACGGGGACGCGTGAACTGAGGCCAAGGAAATCAATTTCTGCTGAGGACTGGAGAGCCCCCGGCTGTTCCCGACGCTACGGAACTCTCATTTAGACTCCTCCCAACCGAGAGTTGTCGGAAATGAGGCTGACTGGAGCGTAATCTTTATGTGAGCTTGGAGTGTATTGTAACCCCCGTTATGTAATGTCTGAGGATTCTTAGAATACATATAGGAGGAAAGAAAGCACTCCGCAGCCTTGGGATTTGGGGAAAGAAAAAAATTATGTACAACCGCAAGTCCACTGTCCTGAATAAAACAAGTTTAACTTTAGGTATTTACCCTAGTTAATCTTTTTCCAGTAGTAGTTCTGGCAGAAAGACGTGCAGATTTTTAGAGCCCCAAAGGAGACCAGACTGGACACGTGGTTCTGCAGCTTGCATTTTCTATTTAGTAATGTACCGTTGACTTTTTGACTTGGCAGCACAAGTAGGCTCATCTCATTCATGTCTATGGTTGCCTGTCCATTGCGTACTTGTACTTCAATTTATGGGCGTTTTGAGTTCCATGTTATTATTGTTATAACCAATGGACAACTAATATCCTTAAACGTATTATACCTTGAGGAACTTATACATGGTGTGAAATTTTGATAGCTACTTTCATATTGCCCTCCAAAAAAAAGATTGACCCAGTTTAGTCTTCTACCAGTAGGAATATGTGTAGCTATATACCTACGCTTTTCCAGCATAGAATATTTCCTTCTTTTCCTAATAGGCAAAAAAAAAAAAAAAAAAAAAATACCATCTCTTCTTAATTCACGTTTCTTCTTTTTAATTCACGTTTCTTTGATTGTAATGAGGGCAGTTTTCTGAGGCTTTTAAAATTGGAAGAAACTTTATGAATTATATAAATTTTGTGACCTTACGCCCAGTTCTTTATATATTTTTTTTTTGCCATTTTTACGTCTAAGGACTTTTTTTGGGCTTGTCATCTCTTTTTTAATAAAAAGAGCTTTAGTCCATTCTTGGAAATGATGGACTTTTTTAACTTGTTTATATACTGTTGATGCTAGATTATTCAAATGCTAGCTTAAATGGATAATTCCGGAATTTAAGGCGGTAAAATGCAAAATAAATATAATAATGTAGTTATTGTTTGTGACCTGAATTGGTGAAATTATAATTTATATTTAATTCCTAGGTGTAGAACATGGTTACAGCAGAACTAAAGAATTTAAAATTTAGCATAATGGCTCAGTCTCATATTGAAGAACCACTGATTCAAAGGGAAAATTCATCCATCCACATACATAGCATGGAGCAAAGGAAAGTGTGTAATCTTCTTACTTGAATGTAGAAAATCAGAACTTGGCACTAAAGGAAATTTCCTTTTTTTCCACCTTTATATAATTAGAATTACAACACGATGAAAAAATTTAAATCATAGTAATATGATCTCTTTACCATCTCTTACTATCTTCTCCTTAATATTTTCAATTTTCAGTTCAGAGAAGCCCAACTGGGATTACCATGCTGAAATACAAGCATTTGGACATCGGTTACATGAAACCTTTTCCATAGATCTTCTCAAAACTGCATTTGTTAACAGCTGCTATATTAAAAGTGAGGAGGCCAAACGCCAAAAACTTGGGATCGAGAAGGAAGCTGTTCTTCTGAATCTTAAAGATAATCAAGAACTAGCTGAACAAGGGACATCTTTTTCGCAAACTTGCCTCACACAATTTCTTGAAGATGTGTATCCAGACTTGCCCACTGAAGGCATCAAAAGTCTTGTTGATTTTCTCACTGGTGAGGAAGTCATGTGTCACGTGGCTAGAAACTTGGGTGTGGAGCAGTTAACACTGAGTGCAGAATTTCCAGTCCCCCCAGCTGTTTTACAGCAGACTTTCTTTGCAGTAATTGGAGCCCTACTACAGAGCAGTGGACCTCAGAGGACTGCAGTTTTCATCAGGGTAGGTAATTATTAATTCCACATGCTCAGACATTCTAGCGGTAGCAGAAAGTAAAAGTTTGAGTTCTTAAAGACTGTAAGTCTTGTCATCTTTAGCTTTGCATTCTTAGAACAAAATATAGTGCCTGCGTGGTAGATGCTCAGTAGATGTTTGGTGAATGGATGAGGCCAGAGGACAGTATGCTGGGGCCTTGTGTGGGTGGGAATCTTCATGTTTACATATGAACTGCTGTTCTGTACTTTCAAGTGATCACATCTAGGATTTCTGAGTTCCAGAGTTATACAATAACTTAGTTCATTGAAGAAATAGACATGTAGCTGGTATGTCTTAGCTCCTACTGTCCTTTTAGAATTTATTAATTGAGGGACGTGTGTTTGCAAGCTGCGGGAATGTGATATACCAGAATTGGAACAGCTTTTAAAAAGGGGAATTTAATAAGGTTACAAGATTACAATTCTAAGCCTATGAAAGTGTCCGAATTAAGGCACCAGCAAGAAGTTACCTTTACTCAAGAAAGGCTGATGGGTCTGGAACAGCTCTGTTAACTTGGAAGTCATGCTGTCCCTTGCTCCTGGACTCTGTTGCTTTCGGCTTCTGTTCCTGTGGGTTGGGAGAGGGCTCACTTTGCTTCTCCAGGGCTAGCTTTCATCTGTTGGCTTCCCATGGCTCTCTCTAGGTTCTGGCTTGCTTAACATCTCCTGGCACTGTCTGCTGGGCTCCAAGCATCTCCAAATATTGTGTTTCTGTTCTTTACATGTCCACATCTGTGAGCTCTGCTGTGAAGTTTCTGTCGGCTCTGAGGCTTCTGTCATTTCTCCAAAGTGTTTCCCCTTTTAAAGACTAGTAATCTAAACAAGACTAAAATGAATGGAGTCACATCTCCATCTAATCAAAAGATTATACCCACAATTGGGCATGCCATATCTCCATGGAGTGGATCTAATCAAAATTTTCCAACCTACAGTATTGAATCAGAATTAAAACATGGTTTTCTGGGGTCCAAAATATTTTCAAACAGCGCAACATGATATCCTTCATTATAGGATGAAAGCATGACTTTGGTCACTCAGATGATAGAAAGGCGACTCATTCGCTTCAAGTCACAATAACAGTCTTGATTCAGGCATTTAAACGCCCAGTCTTACAAACCAACCTCCTCTGCTGTTGGAATCTATTATTATTTTTTATTTTGTTAACATACAATATAACGTTTCCCATTTTAAGCACCTTTTAGTCATTTAATTTTGTTACCAAGTTTGATCATTTTGTTAGTAAAGAACTTTGTTTCAAACTTTGTTCATAGGGAAGACCTGACTTCCCTCTCCCCGTCTAGTTTTTAAAATAGGTGGGTTATCTGCCTGTGTTTGGGAAATGGGTTTGTTAGCTGACCCCTCTGGCATCAGAGCTAAGAGAGAGAGAAGAGAAAGGAGAGCAGAAGGTTCTGACTTGATTTGATGGCTGTAAGCTGACTTAATGTTCTCTGAGCCTGGTTAATGTTTAAAACAGCCTGCCGAAATCTTCCCGTTGGGTTTCTTGGCATGAGTGTTGGCTGTTTCTTCCCTTTTTAGCTTTTCATTCCCGGTAGAAGATTTCATCGTGACTGGAATGGATCACTTTAAAAATGACATCCCCTCGGGTACATGGATGGGTCAGTGGTAGAATGCTCGCCTTTCATGCAGGAGACCCAGGTTCAATTCCCAGACCATTTACCAAAAAAAAATGATAACCCCTCTGTAGGTTCCACATGCGGTCCCAAGGATTTTTACATCTTTGACAGCAATTGCAGGCTGGTATTCCACTAGTACAGCATCTTCTGCCAGCCTCTTACCTTTAAATTCCTCAGAAATGTGTCAGCTGTCAATGGACTGTATACCCCTTAACCCAGACTCCAGGGGTGAGTGGACCCTTTGAAGGCCTCTCGGCGGGAGATGGAAAGAAAAGCTCTTCTCTCCTTCACCCACCCTAGAGTTAATTACAATGTAGATTTTTCTAAAGAAATTCTCACAAAGCCCTCTATTGATTTCAGCCCTTTTATCTTTATAGCCTCTGGGGAAGTGGAGGAAAGTTTAGAATTTTAACTGGTTTGGGGGTACCTCTTTGAAATTTTCCCAAGGTAGTTATCAAACATTTTGGAAATTTTCGTTTACCACATTTTAGTGCCTCTGTTTGCATTTTCAATTGAAGGTCCTGTTAGACATAGTTCAGATACCTGTTTTCTAAATCAAGGATATTGATGTCATCCATTGCTATCTCTCATAACAGAATTAACTGGTTTTAATTGCCTTATTTTATTCACTCATCTAACTAACATTTGGTGTCTACTACATGCTAGTCACTGTGCTAAGCACTGGAGGCAGAAGACTAAATAGGATGAGCTCCTTGCCTTTAGGGACTCACAGCTCATTAGACAGGGTGGAATGCCGGAAGTACAGAGTGCAGAAGGGAAAGGAGCTCAGGGAAACAACCAACTCTTTCAAGCAGGAGTTCGGAACGTTTTACAGAAGCAATCTTGCCTGTAAAAAGGACATTCCAGGAAGAAGTATCAAAGAGCTTGTGTTTAGGGAACTATAAACAATTTTATGTGACTAGGTCATATTATATTTGGGGGAGTGATAGGAGATGAGTCTCGACATTGAGGAGCCGTTTTACTGAAGTTGTTTTCATCCAGTGCTGCACAGAATGTGGTCTGGGCATCAGTAACATCAGCACCAGTCAAGAACTTATTAGAAATGCTGATTCACAGGCACCACTTCAGACTATTGACTCAGAATCTCTGAAAGTAGGGTCTAGTAATCTGTTTCGACTAGTTCTCCAGGAAGTTCTTCACTTGAAAATTTGAGCAGCACTATTCTTAGCCATGCTAAGGAGTATATATTTGGTGATCTTGTAAAGGCTAAGGTAGAAACAGCTGGAGAAGAGTTGTTGGGGTGGTTGTTTTTTAGTCAAGAAAGAATTATATATATATATTTTTATTAACTAACGAAAAAAAAAGAAATTAACCCAACATTTAGAAATCATACCATTGTACATATGCAATCAGTAATTCTTAACATCATCACATAGATGCATGATCATCGTTTCTTAGTACATTTGCATCTGTTTAGAAGAACTAGCGACACACCAGACAAAGATATAGAATGTTAATATAGAGAAAAGAAATAAAAGTAATAATAATAGTAAAAAAACAAAAACGAACAAACAAAAACAAACTAACTAACTAAACCTATAGCTCAGATGTAGCTTCATTCAGTGTTTTAACATGATTACTTTACAATTAGGTATTATTGTGCTGTCCATTTTTGAGTTTTTGTATCTAGTCCTGTTGCACAGTCTGTATCCCTTCCGCTCCAATTACCCATTATCTTACCCTGTTTCTACCTCCTGCTGGACTCTGTTACCAATGACATATTCCAAGTTTATTCTCGAATGTCCGTTCATATCAGTGGGACCATACAGTATTTGTCCTTTAGTTTTTGGCTGGACTCACTCAGCATAATGTTCTCTAGGTCCATCCATGTTATTACATGCTTCATAAGTTTATCCTGTCTTAAAACTGCATAATATTCCATCGTATGTATATACCACAGTTTGTTTAGCCATTCTTCTGTTGATGGACATTTTGGCTGTTTCCATCTCTTTGCAATTGTAAATAACGCTGCTATAAACATTGGTGTGCAAATGTCCGTTTGTGTCTTTGCCCTTAAGTCCTTTGAGTAGATACCCAGCAATGGTATTGCTGGGTCGTATGGCAATTCTATATTCAGCTTTTTGAGGAACCGCCAAACTGCCTTCCACAGTGGTTGCACCATTTGACATTCCCACCAACAGTGGATAAGTGTGCCTCTTTCACCGCATCGTCTCCAGCACTTGTCATTTTCTGTTTTGTTGATAATTTTGCCATTCTGGTGGGTGTGAGATGATATCTCATTGTGGTTTTGATTTGCATTTCTCTAATGGCCAGGGACATTGAGCATCTCTTCATGTGCCTTTTGGCCATTTGTATTTCCTCTTCTGGTAGGTGTCTGTTCAAGTCTTTTTCCCATTTTGTAATTGGGTTGGCTGTCTTTTTGTTGTTGAGTTGAACAATCTCTTTATAAATTCTGGATACTAGACCTTTATCTGATATGTCATTTCCAAATATTATCTCCCATTGTGTAGGCTGTCTTTCTACTTTCTTGATGAAGTTCTTTGATGCACAAAAGTGTTTAATTTTGAGGAGCTCCCATTTATTTATTTATTTCTTCAGTGCTCTTGCTTTAGGTTTAAGGTCCATAAAACCGCCTCCAATTGTAAGTTTCTTAAGATATCTCCCTACATTTTCCTCTAACTGTTTTATGGTCTTAGACCTAATGTTTAGATCTTTGATCCATTTTGAATTAACTTTTGTATAGGGTGTGAGATATGGGTCTTCTTTCATTCCTTTGCATATGGATATCCAGTTCTCTAGGCACCATTTATTGAAGAGACTGTTCTGTCCCAGGTGAGTTGGCTTGACTGCCTTATCAAAGATCAAATGTCCATAGATGAGAGGGTCTATATCTGAGCTCTCTATTCGATTCCATTGGTCGATATATCTATCTTTATGCCAATACCATGCTGTTTTGACCACTATGGCTTCATAATATGCCTTAAAGTCCGGCAGCACGAGACCTCCAGCTTCGTTTTTTTTCCTCAAGATGTTTTTTGCAATTCGGGGCACCCTGCCCTTCCAGATAAATTTGCTTATTGGTTTTTCTATTTCTGAAAAATAAGTTGTTGGGATTTTGATTGGTATTGCATTAAATCTGTAGATCAATTTAGGTAGGATTGACATCTTACTATATATTTAGTCTTCCCATCCATGAACATGGTATGCCCTTCCATCTATTTAGGTCTTCTGTGATTTCTTTTGGCAGTTTTTTGTAGTTTTCTTTGTATAGGTTTTTTGTCTCTTTAGTTAAATTTATTCCTAGGTATTTTATTCTTTTAGTTGCAATTGTAAATGGGATTTGTTTCTTGATTTCCCCCTCAGCTTGTTCATTACTAGTGTATAGAAATGGTACAGATTTTTGAATGTTGATCTTGTAACCTGCTACTTCGCTGTACTCATTTATTAGCTCTAGTAGTTTTGTTGTGGATTTTTCCGGGTTTTCGACGTATAGTATCATATTGTCTGCAAACAGTGATAGTTTTACTTCTTCCTTTCCAATTTTGATGCCTTGTATTTCTTTTTCTTGTCTAATTGCTCTGGCTAAAACCTCCAACACAATGTTTAATAATAGTGGTGATAGTGGACATCCTTGTCTTGTTCCTGACCTTAGGGGGAAAGTTTTCAATTTTTTCCCATTGAGGATGATATTAGCTGTGGGTTTTTCACATATTCCCTCTATCATTTTAAGGAAGTTCCCTTGTATTCCATCCTTTGAAGTGTTTTCAACAGGAAAGGATGTTGAATCTTGTTAAATGCCTTCTCTGCATCAATTGAGATGATCATGTGATTTTTCTGCTTTGATTTGTTGATATGGTGTATTACATTAATTGATTTTCTTATGTTGAACCATCCTTGCATACCTGGGATGAATCCTACTTGGTCATGATGTATAATTCTTTTAATGTGTTGTTGGATATGATTTGCTAGAATTTTATTGAGGATTTTTGCATCTATATTCATTAGAGAGATTGGTCTGTAGTTTTCTTTTTGTGTAATATCTTTGCCTGGTTTTGGTATGAGGGTGATGTTGGCTTCGTAAAATGAATTAGGTAGTTTTCCCTCCACTTCGATTTTTTTGAAGAGTTTGAGGAGAGTTGGTACTAATTCTTTCTGGAATGTTTGATAGAATTCACATGTGAAGCCGTCTGGTCCTGGACTTTTCTTTTTAGGAAGCTTTTGAATGACTAATTCAGTTTCTTTACTTGTGATTGGTTTGTTGAGGTCGTCTATTTCTTCTTGAGTCAAAGTTGGTTGTTCATGTCTTTCCAGGAACCTGTCCATTTCATCTAAATTGTTGTATTTATTAGTGTAAAGTTGTTCATAGTATCCTGTTATTACCTCCTTTATTTCTGTGAGGTCAGTAGTTATGTCTCCTCTTCCATTTCTGATCTTATTTATTTGCATCCTCTCTCTTCTTCTTTTTGTCAATCTTGCTAAGGGCCCATCAATCTTATTGATTTTCTCATAGAACCAACTTCTGGTCTTATTGATTTTCTCTATTGTTTTCATGTTTTCAATTTCATTTATTTCTGCTCTAATCTTTATTATTTCTTTCCTTTTGCTTGCTTTGGGATTAGTTTGCTGTTCTTTCTCCAGTTCTTCCAAGTGGACAGTTAATTCCTGCATTTTTGCCTTTTCTTCTTTTCTGATAAAGGCATTTAGGGCAATAAATTTCCCTCTTAGCACTACCTTTGCTGCGTGCCATAAGTTTTGATATGTTGTGTTTTCATTTTCATTCGCCTCTAGATATTTACTAATTTCTCTTGCAATTTCTTCTTTGACCCACTTGTTGTTTAAGAGTGTGTTGTTGAACCTCCACGTATTTGTGAATTTTCTGGCACTCCGCCTATTATTGATTTCCAACTTCATTCCTTTATGATCCGAGAAAGTGTTGTGTATGATTTCAATCTTTTTAAATTTTTTAAGACTTGCTTTGTGACCCAGCATATGTTCTATCTTTGAGAATGATCCATGAGCACTTGAAAAAAAGGTGCATCCTGCTGTTGTGGGATGTGATGTCCTATAAATGTCTGCTAAGTCTAGCTCATTTATAGTAATATTCAGATTCTCTATTTCTTTATTGATCTTCTGTCTAGATGTTCTGTCCATTGATGAGAGTGGTGAATTGAAGTCTCCAACTATTATGGTATATGTGTCTATTTCCCTTTTCAGTGTTTGCAGTGTATTCCTCACGTATTTTGGGGCATTCTGGTTCGGTGCGTAAATATTTATGATTGTTATGTCTTCTTGTTTAATTGTTCCTTTTATTAGTATATAGTATCCTTCTTTGTCTCTTTTAACTGTTTTACATTTGAAGTCTAATTTGTTGAATATTAGTATAGCCACTCCTGCTCTTTTCTGGTTGTTATTTGCATGAAATATCTTTTCCCAACCTTTCACTTTCAACCTATATTTATCTTTGGATCCAAGATGTGTTTCCTGTAGACAGCATATAGAAGGATCCTGTTTTTTAATCCATTCTGCCAGTCTATGTCTTTTGATTGGGGAATTCAGTCCATTAACATTTAGAGTTATTACTGTTTGGATAATATTTTCCTCTACTATTTTGCCTTTTGTATTATATATATCATATCTGACTTTCCTTCTTTCTACACTCTTCTCCATACCTCTCCCTTCTGTCTTTTTGTATCTGACTCTAGTGCTCCCTTTAGTATTTCTTGCAGAGCTGGTCTCTTGGTCACAAATTCTCTCAGTGACTTTTTGTCTGAGAATGTTTTAATTTCTCCCTCATTTTTGAAGGATAATTTTGCTGGATATAGGAGTCTTGTTTGGCAGTTTTTCTCTTTTAGTAATTTAAATATATCATCCCACTGTCTTCTAGCTTCCATGGTTTCTGCTGAGAAATCTACACATAGTCTTATTGGGTTTCCCTTGTATGTGATGGATTGCTTCTCTCTCGCTGTTCTCAAGATCCTCTCTTTCTCTTTGACCTCTGACATTCTAACTAGTAAGTGTCTTGGAGAATGCCTATTTGGGTCTAATCTCTTTGGGGTGCGCTGCACTTCTTGGATCTGTAATTTTAGGTCTTTCATAAGAGTTGGGAAATTTTCAGTGATAATTTCTTCCATTAGTTTTTCTCCTCCTTTTCCCTTCTCTTCTCCTTCTGGGACACCCACAACACGTATATTTGTGCGCTTCATATTGTCCTTGAGTTCCCTGATACCCTGTTCAAATTTTTCCATTCTTTTCTGGATAGTTTCTGTTTCTTTTTGGAATTCAAATGTTCCAGCCTCCAAATCACTAATTCTATCTTCTGTCTCTTTAAATCTATCATTGTAGGTATCCATTGTTTTTTCCATCTTTTCTACTTTATCCTTCACTTCTATAAGCTCTGTGATTTGTTTTTTCAGTTTTTCTATTTCTTCTTTTTGTTCAGCCCATGTCTTCTTCATGTCCTCCCTCAATTTATCGATTTCATTTTTGAAGAGGTTTTCCATTCCTGTTCGTATATTCAGCATTAGTTGTTTCAGTTCCTGTATCTCATTTGAGCTATTGGTTTGTTCCTTTGACTGGGCCATATTTTCAATTTTCTGAGCGTGATCCGTTATCTTCTGCTGGCGTCTGGGCATTTAGTCAGATTTCCCTGGGTGTTGGACCCCACAGATTGAAAGATTTTTCTGTGAAATCTCTGGGTTCTGTTTTTCTTATCCTGCCCAGTAGGTGGCGCTCGTGGTACACGTTTGTCTACAGCTTCCACCAGTAAAAGTTGCTGTGGGTCCTTTAACTTTGGAAAACTCTCGCCATGGGAGAGGTTCGGCAGCCGAAGCGGCTTGGAAGAGTGCCAGCCAGCCCGGGGGTCCGAACGCGTGGAGGGTCACCAGCCGCTGCAGCCCGGGAGAGCGCTCAACCGAATTTCCTAGTCGGCCCGGGGCGCCAAGCGTGGCGGGAGGGCTCCAGCTGCCACAGCCCGGGAGAGTGCACTGTTCCCAGCTGGACCGGGGAGTCACGTGTTTGGAAGGGACCCCCGGTCACCGTTCTCCGCGGTCTGGGGATTACCGACCCAACTCTCTCAGTTGGTCCGGGGGGCCTCGTGTGGTGGGGGCGCCAGCCGCCGCGGCCAGAGGGGACCGCCTGCCCAATTCTGCCAGCTGGCCTGGGAAGGAGGAAGGGAGGGACTCTGGCCGCTTGCCGTCCCGCCCGGGAAAGCCCGCGCCCCTCGGCGATCTCACCGGAGCTGGTTCTCCCAGACAGTCAGCCGTTCCAGGATGGGGTACGCTGTCCCTTTGATCTCCGTCGTGGCTCCGAGAGCTGCTCTGTATCATCTCCACTCCCCCAGTAGCTGTTCTGGATGAGGAAAGGTGGGGGTGGCAAGGCTGTCGAGGCCGGTGGCGGAGGAGCCGGTGAAGGCGGAAGAGAACACAGTGGTGGTTGGAGAGCCGCCGGAGCAGGAGGATAAAGGGAAGGATAAGATGGCGGATGGAGCGCCGCCGGAGCAGAAGCAAGAATTATATTTTAATACTATTTGCATCCGTTGAATACTTTTAATAATACATTTAGACCATGTCTAGGTCTCCTGCAAACTATTTCAGAACTTTAATAATTAGGATGATTCAAAGGGACGTTGTTCTAGTTTGCTAGCTGCCGGAATGCAACACACCAGAGACGGATTGGCTTTTAATAAAAGGGAATTTATTTCGTTAGTCCTTCAGATGAAAGGCAGCTAACTTTCAACTGAGGTTCTTTCTTACATGGGAAGGTACGGGGTGATCTCTGATGGCCTTCTCTCCAGGTCTCTGGGTTCCAGCAACTTTCCCTGGGGTGATTTCTTTCTGTATCTCCAAAGGCCTGGACTGAGCTGCGAGTGCTGAGATGAGGTATGCTGAGCAGCTTGGGCCATGCTACATTGCACTCTCTCGTTTAAGCACCAGCCGATTAAGTCAAACATCATTCATTACAGCAGGCATGCCTCCTAGTTGACTGCAGATGTAATGAACAACAGATGATGTTCATGTACAACAGAACTAGGTGCCTTCACCCGGCCAAGTTGACAGCTGAATCTAACTACCACAGACTTTAAAGTTTAATAAGCACTGATTTAAAGCACTATTATCCTGTGTAGATAAAGATAATGGTATGATGGAGAAGAGTTTTAAATGGGAGAGTTTCATGATCAAATGTGCATTTTCAAAACATCAGTTCTTCTGTCATACTTCCTCCCATTTCTAGGGGCATAGATTGGAACTATTTAACCTTCATGCTACTGAACCTTCTAATAATAAATTAATAAGACCAGGATTAGGAAAAAATAGGAGGTGTAGGTAATCACCCCAGAAAAATTGAGATTACTTCCTCCCATTTACTAGGATATTCCTAGTAACGGCCTAGATATTAGAAGAGAATTGTTTTTCTTTACCCTACAGCCAGTTATTCTATAGGACAATAATAATCTAGTAATACATAAATCCATACACATGTATTTCCCCTAAGGCATCTCTCTCTGTATATAAAAATCTTCAAAATCCTCTAGTGAGAATGCCACCCTCCCCCTCTCTGCGTGGGACATGACTCCCAGGGGTGTGGACCTTCCTGGCAACGTGGGACAGAGATCCTGGAATGAGCTGAGACTCAGCATCAAGGGACTGAGAAAAACCCTAGAATGAGCTGAGAGTTAACATCAAGGGATTGAGAGAACCTTCTCGAGCAAAGGGGGAAGAGTGAAATGAGACTAAGTGTCAATGGCTGAGAGATTCCAAACAGAGTTGAGAGGTTATCCTGGAGGTTATTCTTACGCATTAAGTAGATATCACCTTGTTGTTCAAGATGTAGTGGAGAGGCTGGAGGAAACTGCCTGAAAATGTAGAGCTGTGTTCCAGTAGCCATGTTTCTTGATGATGATTGAACAATGATATAGCTTTCACAATGAGACTCTGTGATTGTGAAAACCTTGTGTCTGATGCTCCTTTCATCTACTTTATCAACAGAAGAGTAGAACATATGGAATAAAAATAAATAATAGGGGGAACAAATGTTAAAATAAATTTAGTTTGAAATGCTAGTGGTAGATGAGGGCGAGAGGTAAGGGGTATGGTATGTATAATCTTTTTTTTCTCTGTTATCGTTTTATTTCTTTTTCTGTTGTCTTTTTATTTCTTTTTCTAAATCGATGCAAATGTTCTAAGAAATGATGAATATGCAACTATGTGATGATATTAAGAATTACTGATTGTATATGTAGAATGGAATGATATCTTAATGTTTTGTTTGTTAATTTTTTTAATTAATAAAAAATATATATACTTGAAAAAAAAAAAAAGATACACAAGTGACCAGAAAGCACATAAAAAAAGATGTTCAGAATCATCAGGGAAATGCAAACCAGAACCACAATGAGATATCATTTCACACCCATTAGAATGGCTGCTATTTGAAAAAATGGAAAATAGCAAGTGTTGGAGAGTATGCAGAGAAATAAGGACATTCATTCATTTCTAGTAGGAATGTATAATGGTGTAGCTTCAGTAGAGGACAGTTTCAGTTCCTCAGAAAGCTAAGTATAGAACCACCATATGACCCGGCAATCTCATTACTAGGTATATACTCAAAAGAATTGAAAGCAGGACTCAAACAGGTGTTTGCACATCAATGTTCATAGTGGCATTATTCACAACTGCCAAAATATGGAAGCCATCCAAGAGTCCAGCAACCAAAACATGGTAAATAAACATACAATGGAATGTTATTCAGCCGTAAAAAAGAATGAAGTCCTGATACATATGACAACATTCATGAATTTTTAAGATACCATGTTAAGTAATAAATAATAAAAGGACAAATATTGTATGATACCACTGACTTAATTAGAATAAACAAACTCATAGAGTCAGAGTCTAGAATATAGGTTATCAGGGGACAGCATGAGGTTAAGGAATAGTAAATTAAGGCTTAAAATATAAAGGATTCCTTTTAGAATGATGGAAATATATAGGTAATGGATAATGGTGATGGTAGTACAACGCTGTGAATGCAGTTAATAGCACTGAAATATGTATGTTAATATGATTAAAAGGGGAAATCCTAGATTGCTCATATGACAATAGAATAAAATTTTTTTTTGATCTATGGAACTGTATTACACGAACAGCGAACCCTAAGCTAAACCATGGACTTTAATTAATAGTGCAATTATAAAAATGTGCTATCATCAGTTGTAACAAATGTTCCATAACAATGCAAGGTGTTGGTGGGGGTGGTGTAAGGGAATCCTATATTTTATGGATGATTATTCTGTAAACCCACAATTTCTCTAATAAAGGGGAAAAAAAATCCTCTAGTGAGAATGGAATTATGAACATTTTTAATTAATGAAGCTGAAATAGTGGTGATTCTTGGGAGAATGTTGTAATGAAATTAACTTTTTATTAATTTCTCCCCTCCTACTCCCTTTCTCCAATTCTGCAACATATATGAATTGCTCTGAAAATTAATTTCTTTCCATATTTTCCATACAACATGGATAACTATTTTTAAATTGGCAAATGAAGTCTCTTCTGCTTTGAATGTTCATAGCTGACTTAGTTTTCTTAGTCTTTTAAAGAAAGTGTAATCAATAATTTTTAAAAATCATTAACTTAGACAATGAAGTAAATTCTATACTCTACAGACTCTGAGTGTGTTTATACATGAATTTTGCCAGAAGTTATTACTGTTTATTTCTTCAACTTGAAAAAAATACCCTTTTTCTTACTGAAGAATGTAATTATGAATTATAAGACAGGAGTTCACTGTCTTCTAATTTTGGTGTAGATCATATTGCTTGAATAGGTAATTTTTTCATCCTTCAAAATTTTTAATCCAACTATGATTTTTGTAATAATTTATATTATATGGAAAAAACTTGTGATGAAAAAATAGCACATTATTTTACTTTTCTATTTCCCATTCAGTTTCTAATTTCTGTTAAAGATATACCTGGAATTACAGTTCTTACTGTCTTTATACTAAACTAATTTAAGTGTATAAATTGTATTTTTATATGCAGGACTTCCTAATTACTCAGTTGACTGGAAAAGAGCTCTTTGAGATTTGGAAGATAATAAATCCCATGGGACTACTGGTAGAGGAGTTGAAGAAAAGGAGTATTTCGCCTCCTGAATCTAGACTTACTAGGCAATCTGGGAGCACCACAGCTTTGCCATTATATTTTGTTGGTTTATATTGGTTAGTAAAATTTTAATCTTAACCTTATCATGTTGTTTGGAAGCCTTCAAAATGTACTTTTCTCAATTCCTTAACATAACCTCTAATTGCATTAGAATATATATTTAACCTCATCCCCATGATTATCTTTTTATTACTGCTTTCCTGCCAATCTCTATACTATTAGCTTTTTTGTTGATTGTGATTCTTCAGAAAGGTAAGTAATCTATGATTTGCTAGAAGTATTTGTTAGTTTAACTATTCCTTGTAACATTTCACAAAGTAAACATTAATCTAAGTTTTTCTTGTAAAAATACATGTTTTGACTTAGATGTAGTATAGATTTAACTCTAATCTACATTTGACAGCAGCTTCAAGTGAGCCTAGAACTGGAAAAGAAAGGGTTTAGTTGTCTATCAGATGTGTAAATCAATCCACGTTGAGCTTTTTAGTTGTGTTAGTGAAAAGTTTCTTGACCCCAAATTGATTTAAAATGAATTAAAGTGTTTACTATAAACATTGGATCTCTAAAATATCTAGATTAAAATTCAGGGAAATGTTTTTCTAATCTTTTTATCATGAATGATTTTATAGATATAAAAGTAATAATTAGACATCACTAAGGAATAAATGAATAGTACAAAAGTTTCATGTTGAGGGTTTTTTTTTGTTGTTGTTTCTGGTTTTCATTTTTGGGTGCATGGGCCAGGAATTAAACCTAGGTTTCTCACATAGCAGGCGAGCATTCTCCCACTGAACCACCTGTGAAACCCTACACCTTCAGTTTTAATTAAAGAAATGCAAATCAAAATGATGAGATACTCTTGTTTATAAGATTGACAAACTTTAAAAAATACATTCCTTATCAGCTGTTCAAACACTGTTGGTAGAAGAAAAAGATAGTACTATATTTCTGTAAGTAATTTTTTTTCCTGTAAGTAATTTTAACGGTGTGCTGAGAATCTTTGGATTTTCCATGTCCTTTGACTTATTTCCACCTCTGGGGATATCTTACTGTTGCAGACAGAAATGTGTGAGCAAAGGCGTTCATTTATTGTTTCCCCTTTTTATATCCCATACATAGAGCAATTTCTGGTACGTGGGTAGCTGTTGAATTAATAAACTTTGACATTTTCAAAATTAGCCAAAAAGTTGGAAGGAAACAAGTTTTGCTGTCTAGCAAAAGGGAAATTAGATTATAGTACAGCTACTGCAGGTGACATTTTGAAAAATCTTTAATGACATTGGGACATTTTGGGAATGAGCTTGTAGATGTTTTAAAAGAAAGTATAAAAAGCAATTTGCAAAATTATTGACAGTAATTATTGTTGGGTATTTTAAGTTTTTTCCTAGATTTAACATAATTGCTTTTCAAAAGATGATCAATGATACAATTTCACCATGTTTGGATTAAAAACTTGGTAAATCTTTTTGTTGTTGAAGTTAACTCTTAGGTGTTTTTCTCTGTTCCTCATTTTGTGCGAATACTTACGTGTATAATTATAAAATTTAGCCTATATGATTGACCTTTGCTCCATTTAAAATTCCTGTCACAGCAAATGCTTAATAATAAACTCCTTCCACATGGTAATTCTTTTACCTGAGTTGCTTTGCTCATTTTTCTTTTTGGTTCTAATGTTTCTCAAGTCAATTTACATTGCATCCAAGTTTTTAAGTGAAGTTATTGGGCATGAAGCTTTTAGAAAGACTGCATAGTTACATAGGTGAAATTTTGTGTCAGGAAATTTCTATGAAAAAGTTAAATATGATTGATTAGTAGTTAACTGTATCATACTTGTTTACAGGATTTTAGTTGCTTTAAGATTCAAAATGAGTTAAAAAAATAATCTGATCATAGCTCCCAAGAATACTTTTAATAGTTTCAGGATTTTATAACACTGTATTTCATTTACATATTCTTCCAATCCTTCCATCAACAATTAAGAAAATAATTCCATACCTATATAGTGGGCCTTTCGTTTTTTACTTGAAAAATATAGGGCCCAGTAAGTTGTTTATATGAAAATGTAAACATTTTGTTGCCTAACTGCTGTGTATATAATGATTTGCAATAGAATCTATTAAAAAATATATATATATATATATACACACACACAAAAATGCATCACATTACTTCTAGTAGATATTGTTGCCAAAATACGATCTTGAAAGCAGAACTTATTTGTGGAGCAAGTTTTACGATGTCATGTAATTTAAGACTGCCTACTCTTTGCTTTCTTTCTAGTGATAAAAAGTTGATTGCAGAAGGACCTGGGGAGACAGTATTGGTTGCTGAAGATGAAGCTGCTCGAGTGGCACTTAGGAAACTTTATGGATTCACTGAGAATAGACGACCCTGGGACTATTCAAAGCCCCAGGAGAACTTGAGAGCAGAGAAGAACATCACTGCCAGCTAGCCAGTCGAAGATGTGGCAACCTGAAATTTGTGAGCAAAACAGTGAGACAAATGTAAAGGTGTTAAAAACTAGGCGTTTTTCAAATTATAAAGAAATATGTACCATTCTCTGTACTGTGTTCCTAAAATTAAAGAAGTGTTAATGACGTCGCAGTTTTGTTTGTCAAGTCTGTTTTTTGCTTTTTCCTTTGAAGTTCTTGATTTTATTGTACGTAATTCATACAGTTAGGTGCTCCTCTAACTTTGAGGTATCATAATTTGAATATGTATTTTACATGGACTTGCTGTAATACCAATAGAATGTTATTCTTTCTCTAAATGTTAAATTGTAGTTTAACTTGATATGCCCAGGAATATTAGGAAAATTATGAACTTTGCCTCTCATATAATGTTAAATGAGTTTATATAGTACTGTTACGACTTTTCTAGAATTGCAAGGTGCAGATTAAAACAATTAGACATGTATTTACATCATCTCTAGATTCTGACCAGTTTTAAAATACTGTGGACTTGTAATACATTTATTATTCCCTTTTTGTAAAACAAATAAATGGCAGAAGAGGTAAATTTTATACTTTTAAGAAATTGCCCTTTCTATGAAAACATAAAATTCAGCAGTTTAAAATGTTGATGCTAATGCAAGTTTACTATTAGAAAAATAATGAATGTATTTGTAATTTCAGTTTAACATTCCATAATCATGATAGTTTACTATATACTAAGCACTGCTCTAGTTTACTATATTAATGGATTTATAACTCAGTAGAGGACAAATCTTACTGGATGTCTTCATGGGCCTTTAATTCTTTGTGTTCGGTAATCCTTCATTGCAAATTCCCTTTGATTTCTTTTTTTTTAGTATATTTTTATTGTGATATCATCACAACCGTACAGTTCATCCAGAGTATACAATCAGCAATTTCAAAATAACATCGCATGGTTGTATATTCATCACCACAATCGTTTTTAGAACACTTAACATTTCTCCAGAAAAAAAATAAGAGAAACCCCATAATTCCCATACCCCTTACCTCTTCCTCTTTATTGACCACTAGTATTACAATCTACCCAGTTTTAAGATTTACAATAGAGGGAAGTTAACTAAGATACTGTAGTATTGATAGTGGAACAAAACAAATCTCAAAACATCCAGAGGTAGATCCATATAAACACAGGCAACTGACTTTTTTTTCCCCTAAAGTCAGGCCTGCTATATTATAGTTCAGCAATTTCAGTTATTTCCTTCTAGTTATTCTAAAACACTAGACTCTAAAAAGAAATATCTATATAATAAAAGTCAGTAGTCATGGTCATTTGTTAAATCCTAATTTCTCAGTTACACCTTCCTCTCATTTGATCTTTCTCAATCTTCAGGGATATTTGGGCCATAGCCATTTCAATTTCATGCTGGAAAGGGGTATTGAAGTTTTTATAAAGAAAAATGAATACCCTTTGAAACTCCTTTCCAGCAGCTGGTTAGGAGAGAGGGACTTCAGTCGTGTAGGAGATCTTAAAGCTATCACAAGTAGAGCAAAGAGTATTTTAAAGGGGAAAGTTTGAGAAATAGTTAATGGCTGAATTAGTAGGTTAAATGTAATATATTTCGCCTTTCTTCTTCTCAAACGCTCATATTATTCTGTGTCTTTGTGTTGAGAACTGGGAGTTTACTCCAAGTCCTAATGATTTAACACAGGATAGAGACCAAACTCCAACAGTGAAGTGCCACTTCTGTGTGCCATCCACAAGTAATATGGTTTGATAAATATCTTATTAAGGTACCAGAGAAAGGAGATACAGAAAGTTTCTTGGACGAGTCAAATAAGGTAAATAATCTCCAACCATTTACTTATCCAATATATGCAAAATCCCAAATTCTACTTGAGAGAATTACTATCTTAATTATTTTTTAGGTGGACAATTTTTTTCTTCGAATAATTCAGTTATTCAGTAATCCTGTTTTTTATTTTTATTTATTATTCCATAGGTAGTGCTGATAATGGGATCCCTAATTTCCTCTGTTCAGGGCAATTTGCAGGACCTTAACATAAGGTTGGAGAGGAACTATCCTTACCTTTAGGTTTTCAAGCTTTTGATCTTTGAATACTTCTAGATTTATATCAGAACAAATGTATGTCTAGTTCATAAAATCCACTTT
The DNA here is from genome assembly GCF_023851605.1 of Tamandua tetradactyla. Classification (NCBI taxonomy): domain Eukaryota; kingdom Metazoa; phylum Chordata; class Mammalia; order Pilosa; family Myrmecophagidae; genus Tamandua; species Tamandua tetradactyla. The sequence goes on from NC_135329.1 coordinate 199,704,736, forward strand.
GCGATTGAGAAGCTCTGGCTTATCAGGAATGTGATCTTTTTTTTTTTTTTTTTGCATGAGCAGGCATGGGGAATCGAACCTGGGTCTCTGGCATGGCAGGCAAGAATTTTGCCACTGAGCCACCGATGCACCACCCTAGGAATGTGATTTTAACCCATTTCTAGGTAGTCTTATTTTAAGTTAAATTGTTAAATTTAACTTAAAATTAATTGTTAATATCATTTTGCAGTTCCATATGAAATAGTTTGGATCTCTGAGCCAACTATTTAGTCTATCCTATGAAAGTAAAAACTACCTAAGATGGGCAAGAGGAACTTGTGGGAACGAGGATGTCATGGAGCATGTGGCCATTCAGTGACCATTTGGATTGGCTTTTTTCTTTTTGTATATTTTTACTGATAAAACTATACAAACATTCCATACATGTGTATATAATCAGTGGCTCACAATATCATCATATAATTGTGTATTCATCACCCATGATTTTTTTTTTGACATTTGCATCACTCCAGAAAAAGAAATAAAAAAGAAAAAAACTCATATATACCATACCCCTCCCTCTCATTGACCACTTGTATTTTTGAGAATTGGCTCTTTGAGTAATATCTTACCCATGTTGATAAGAAAGTTACAATCATAAGGAAGTTATTGAGATATAAAAGCACTTAAACTGAATTGGCACCAGAGAAAAATAACTAATGTATTTTCTTTGAAATACTGATTTTAGTTTCTGAAATGCTGCCAGAATGTGATATACTAGTAATGGAAAGGCTTTTTAAAAAAGAATTTATTGAATTGCAAGTTTATAGTTCTAAGGCCATGAAAATGTCCAAACTAAGGCAAGGTTATAAAAATGTTCAACTTAAGGCATCCAGGGAAAGATACTTTGATTCAAGAAGGCCGATGATGTTTGGGATTTCTCTCTTAGCTGGAAATTTAGGGATGTCTGCTAGCTTTCTCTCCATGCTTCTTGAATGGCTTACCCAGGGCTCTGTCGGTTCTGTTGGCTCTGTTGGTTATGGTGGCTCTAAAGCTTTTTCCAAAATGATTCTCTCTTAAGGGGCTCCAGTAAGCAACCCCACCTTGAATGAGTAGAGATGCATCTTCATGGAAACCATCTAATCAAAAGTTACCACCCACAATTGGGTGGGTCACATCTCCTTGGAAACAATAAAAAATATCCCACCCAGCAATACTGAATGAGGATTAAAGGACATGGCTTTTCTGAGGTACATAATAGCTTCAAACCTGCACATCCCTTTCCCACCTTTACCCACTGTCCATTTCCCTAAGCCCAACAAAGTAATTGCACCAAAACAAAACAACAAAAAATTCCTTAGCCAAACATGTAAGATTAAAGTCTACAGACTCAATTACATAAGCCCCATTCTATTTAACTCATACTCTATTTCTATGTGCATATATAAAATAGTGAATATTGTTCTTAAAGTACTTTTATATAGTCATGAGAAAGCAAACTATTACTCAAAACTATACTCCAAATATGAATAAAATGAATAGGGCTTTTACGTTCAGCATTGTATTGGCCACAAGATGGTGCCCTAACCATTTCACAGTTATGTAGTAACCAAAGTTTCTATCTTGGGGAATGCAGCATTTTCTACCTATACAGGAAAGACTATATATGGCAAATGATTGCAGTGAACATGACTTTGCAAGGCCCATTAACAGCTCTAATATTTTATGAATATGTCTGCATAAGCTAGCAAACTTCTCCCCTCACCTCAGAATGTTTCTAAATTAAGAATCTGATATATGAACAATTCACTTCTGATGCCAAGGGATGAAAGTTTGAACTCTTAGGTTTCCTGGAAAGAAGGAAGAGGACAGGGCTGCCATAGATAAAATTTTTAAGACAATTTTTTTGGCCTCTTACTATTCCTTTTTCCCTACTTCTCTTTATGATAGGAGAAAACCCACTGCAGAAGCAAGGGAATCCTAGTGTCTTTCTTGATACTTCCTAAAACCAGATGTGAATATCAGGGAAGCCAGCTCATAACACCCCTAGACTTAGGGATACCCCAATGCAGGATGCTTAGCTGGCAGCAGGCTGCCCAGGTTCTGGATCTATAAGTCCACTTTGTTTTTCTTCCCTTCAATTGACCTTTTTATCATCTCTCCAAACCTCAGTTTCTAAAGACCTTCTATCACTATTCCCTAGGGCTTATAGCTGCGGCTCTTAAATTTGGGTAACAAACACTTGAACCATAGCTCTGTTTGTAGAATACCAAAAATGATTGTTAGATTTAATCACCTCTGTGTTAGTTTGCCAGCTGCCAGAATGCGATATACCAAAACTGGAGTGGCTTTTAAAAAGGGGAATTTAATAAGGTTACAAGTTTACAGTTCTAAGCCTATAAAAGTGTCCAAATTAAGGTACCAACAAGAGGTGCCTTCACTCAAGAAAGGCCAATGGGTCAGGAACACCTCTGTCACTGGATAGTCACATGGCTAGCATCTCTGATCCCTTGTTCCTGGACTCTGTTGCTTTCAGCCTCTGCTCCTGTGGGAGTTCCTCACTTTACTTCTCCAGGGCTGGTTTCCATCTTGTGCCAGTTTGAAAGGATTTATGTACCCTAGAAAATCCATGTTTTAATCCTAATCAAAGACCCACTGCAGAAGCAAGGGAATCCTAGTGTTCGTGAGAGCAATGGTTTCTTCTAGTCTCTATTCAGCACAATAGGTTGGAAACTTGATCAGGTTATCTCCATGGAGGTGTGACTCAATCAATTGTGGGTATTAAACTTGATTAAATGGAGACGTGTCTACACCCATTCTACGTGGGTCTTGATTAGTTTACTGGAATGCTTTAAAAAAGGAAGCATTTTGGAGAAAGCTTCAGAACGACATAACCACAAGAAACAGAGAGTCTACCGGCCAGCGACCTTTGGAGCTGAAGAAGGAAAATGCCTCCTGCAGAGCTTCATGAACCAAGAAGCCAGGAGAGAAAGCTAGCAGACTGTCCCCAGGTTCGCCATGTGCCTTCTCAGTTGAGAAAGAAACGCTGAACTCATCGGCCTTTCTTGACTGAAGGTAACCTCTTGATGATGCCTTGGCTTGGACATTTTTATATACTTGCTTTAATTTGGAGAGTTTCACAGGCTTAGAACTGCAAACTTGTAAGTTATTAAATTATCCTTTTTAAAAGCCATTTCATTGCCAAATATATTGCATTCCGGCAGCTAGCAAACTGGAACTCATCTCTTGGCTTCCCTTGGCTCGCTCCAGGTTCTGGATTGCTTAACTTCACATGGCAGTCTGCTGGGCTCCAAACATCTCCAGACATCCGTGTCTCTGTTCTCCACATGCCCACATCTGTGTCAAGCTCTACTCCAAAGTTTCTGTCAGCTCTGAGGCTTCTGGCATTTCCGTTGGCTCTGCCATTCTGTCTCTCTCCAAGATGTTTCCTCTTTTAAAGGATTCCAGTAAACTAATCAAGACCCCCTGGAATGGGTGGAATCACATCTCCGTCAAGTCAAAGAATCACACTCACAATTGGTTGTATAACATCTCCATGGAGATAATCTAGTTGAAAGTTTCCAACCTACAGTATTGAGTAAGGATTAAAAGAAACAGCTGCTCCCACAAGATTGGATCAGGATTAAAACATGGCTTTTCTGGGGTACATAATACTTTCAAACCATTAGGACAGCCTTCAAACTAAAATCAATTTTTCTTGTAGAAAGAATCAAAAAGTCACAACTGCAAGCACACGTGCTTCTCTAAAAGAAAGTTTTCTAGGCAGTGACAATATCTGCTTTCCATTAATTTTTTGTTTCCAGAAGGAATTCTTTAATAATAATTCAGAAACATATGTCACACAAAAGCATTTTATAAAAATATCCTTTCAAAAATATCAGGAAAGATGCACTCAGTTATTTCTGCTTCATTTCCTAAAATTACTTTCTTTTCATTTCATTAGTACAATTACTTCTTCTAGCAGCTGGCTAGTTTTCAATGTCTGAATCAGAGAAGAAATCCTAAGAATAACTTGAACTCGGTGGAAAGAACACAGAAAGAAGCTAAATGTGTCTAGTATATAACTTGCTTCTTTTCTTTAAACACCTTTCCTCCCCAAACTATTAAGAGCTTCAAAATTCCTGGAATTATCTTCTAAGATCCACTGAAACAAGACATACAGCTAACAGCTCCTTTTCATCCTGGAGCATAAGGTAAACAGTAATATCTGTCATTTTCAAATAGACAGAGGAAGATTCTGTCACATGAAATATACTATAGATTAAATCTGAAGGTATAATTTTATTATTTTCAATACTGGGGGAAGATAATCTCAATATATGCATTCTTTTTCTGCTTTGTCGAACTCTGTAAACAGTATCTTATGTGTGAAAGGCTGTCTTAGTAACGGGTATGGTACTTTAAAAGGCTGGTTTTGCTATTATTCTTGAACAAAGTTCCTTGCCTAATCCATTTTTCATTTTGATCATTAATTTTCTAAGCAAACCCTTCTGTGCTAGTTTGAAAGGATTTATGTACCCTAGAAAACCCATGTTTTAATCCTAATCATTCTTGTGGTAGCAACTCTTTCTTTTAATCCCTATTCAATAACGAAGGATGGAAACTTGATTAGATTATCTCCACGGAGATATTTGTGGGAATTAACCTTTCATTAGAGGGAGATGTGACTCCACCCATTCCAGGTGGATCTTGATTACTTTACTGGAATCTTTTAAAGAGGAAGCATTTTTGGAAAAGGATGGAGATCTGAGAGTGCCACAAGAATGATGAGAGAACCATGAAGCAGAGAGTCCATGCCGCCAGAGACCTTTGGAGATAAAGAAGGAATACGTCCCGTGGGAACTTCATGAAACAAGAAGCCTGGAGAGAAAGCCAACAGACATTACCCTGTTTGCCATGTGCCTTTTCAGTTGAGAGAGAAACCCTGAACTTCATTGGCCTTTCCTGAGTGAAAGTAACCTCTTGTTGGTGCCTTAATTTGGACATTTTTGTAGACTTGCTTTAATTGGGACACTTCCTCGGCCTTAGAACTGTAAACTTGCAATGTAATAAATTCCTCTTTTTAAAAGCTGTTCCGTTCCTGGTATATTGCATTCTGGCAGCCAGCAAAGTAGAACAAACTGTTAGCATACATTCATTTGCTCTAAAAAATTTGATTATCAGAAGCTTCAAGTAAAAATCATTTTTAAAAGGTCCGTTTTTTCGTTTACATATAACCAATACATCTTATTTACGTCTCAATTTTTTTTAATTTTTTATTAACTAAAGAAAAAATTATAAGAAAGAAACACAAACATTCCCAACACATACACTCAGCAATTCACAATATCATCACATAGTGGCATATTCATCATCATGATCATTTCCTAGAACATTTGCATCAATTTAGAAAAAGAAATAAAAAGACAACAGAAAAATAAAACAAAAAAATAATAAAAAAATTTACATACCATACCCCTTACCCCTCGCCCTCATCTACCACTAGCATTTCAAACTAAATTTATTTTAACATTTGTTCCCCCTATTATTTATTTTTATTCCACATGTTCTACTCGTCTGTTGACAAGGTAGATAAAAGGAGCATCAGACACAAGGTTTTCACAATCACACAGTCACATTGTGAAAGCTATATCATTGTTCAATCATCATCAAGAAACATGGCTACTGGAACATAGCTCTACATTTTTAGGCAGTTCCCTCCAGACTCTCCATTACATCTTGGATAACAAGGTGATATGCACTTTATGTGTTAAGAATAACCTCCAGGATAACCTCTCTACTCTGTTTGGAATCTCTCAGCCATTGACACTTTGTCTCATTTCACTCTTCCCCCTTTTGGTCAAGAAGGTTTTCTCAATCCCTTGATGCTGGGTCTCAGCTCATTCTAGAGTTTTTCTCAATCCCTTGATGCTGAAGCTCAGCTCATTCTGGGATTTCTGTCCCACGCTGCCAGGAAGATCCACACCCCTGGGAATCATGTCCCACGTAGACAGGGGAGGGTGGTGAGTTTGCTTGTTGTGTTGGCTGGAGACAGAGGCCACATCTGAGCAACAAAAGAGATTCTCTTGGGGGTGACTCTTAGGCCTAATTTTAAGTAGGCTTGACCTATCCCCTGTGGAGTTAAGTTTCATACGTACAAACCCCAAGCCTGGGGGCTCCACCTATAGCTTTGGTTGTCCACACTGCTTGTGAGAATATCACGAATTCAACTTGCAGAAGTTGAGTTTTCCCCCGTTCTCACCATTCCCCGAAGGGGACTTTGAAAATACTTTTCCACTCTCTGATCATATCACTCTGGGATTCATCAGGGCATCACCTGGACAAACCAACAAAATCTCATGTCCTACCCAAAGTTCCATGTACTTAAGGTGTTCAACGAACTATCTACATAAGTTATATTAGGAGATGCACTAGTCAAAATATAAATTTGTACCAAATAAACATTTTTTGCTTTAGTCTCACACATAAATTGAAATTTTAAAATATTAATTACCATCTATTTTCAGCACACTGCAGTAATGACATTCTTCTGTTCTTCCTCATGCAAAAACATTTTTTAAATTTGTACATTTAGTCACTATCATTGTACACACTAGGCATTTCTAGATTACACCATCTCAATCTTTATCGTCTATCTTTCTTTGTGATTTCATTTATGCCCCAGCCCTCCTCCCTCTATCATTCTCACATGCAGCTTTATTCAGTGTTTTAACATAATTGTATTACAGTTAGGTAATATTGTGCTGTCCATTTCTGAGTTTTTAAATTCAGTCCTGTTGCACAATCTGTATCCCTTCAGCTCCGATTACCCAATATCTTACCCTATTTCTATCTCCTAATGGTCTCTTTTACCAATGAAATATTCCAAGTTTATTCACTAACGTCAGTTTTACGTCTCAATTTTAATTCAATTTTCTTCATATAAAGTCTATATTTTACCCAACATATAACTGTAATATGCTGTTTTTGTAGAAAGACTATTTAAATATCTTCCAAGTGATAGGGATGGAGCCAGCTTCATTATGGGGTGGGAATAACATTTAACAACAAGGGGAACAGTCAGGGGGATCCCCTTATTCCTGTTTTATGTATGCAGAACCCTATAGCAGCCACTTGAGGCTGTACAGTAAAAACCATGGAGAGTTTTATGAAGACACTCCATAAGTGTTAGTAGAATATAATCAGCTTATTTTGGTTGCAGTTTCCTTTTTTTATCCCCTAATGTTTTAGGTTACCTTTTCCACCTTCCCCAAAGGCTAATTCTTGTAGATTCATTAGTATTGAACCAATGCTTTCTCATGTCTCAATTCCTTGGTTATGCATCATTTCAGATGCGTAAACAAATAAATGATCCAACCCAACTCTTGGAGGGTTTGGGTTGGGGCAGCCCAAAGACCAAAGGACACGTCAGACATGGAGTTACACATGTGTTTTATTAGGATTTACGGACAGGAGAAGGTGTTCCATGGTGGTGACCAGCCATGGAAAATGACAGTGACTTATAAGGATTCAGAACAAAGAAATTCCTTAGTGTGTGACAACAGAGTTTCAGCAGCATCTCGTGACACAGAGGTTTGGAGGTTTGTTATCAGCAGTGACCAGGGGAGGAGAGTTTCAGTGCCTTGTTTACGATACCATCTGGACATTCTTTCCCCCCGGAGGAGGTCTGATAGCCTTCAGATTCTGTCCTGGTCATGTAGGAGGCCATGTGCAATGACCTGCTCTCAGTGTAGGGGGTGTCCTGGGCCCTGGGTCCCCACACAAAAACTCTTCATGCACACACACACACACACACACACACACACACATAATCAGGAGAATGTATCCCTGCTCATGGTCTCCAAAGGGTTAAACTGCATGGCTTTTCTATAATCTGTTATCATATTCCTATATTATATATTACATTACATTACATTATACTATTATTCTACTTTTTTCTTAAAAGAAACTCTTTCTTTCATTTCTTATATTTTTTCAGTGGCCTATCCTTTGTCTCTTCTATTCTCTCGATGATAAACTCCTTCATCTCTTCCACCCTGCCCTGTAGGGCCTCTTTAACTGAGGGAGGGGTTGATATGTAGCCATGACAATACAAATACATCACAGCAGAGATGTTCCTCCCAGAGTCATTTCGTACGGGCAGGCATTGCAATCTTAAGCATGGTGTATGCCATGAGTCTGTTTCCACTCTGGGAAACTTTCATAGTGTTCACTGTGTTGACAGTAATCCAATTAGTTCCAGAAAAGGGACAACATTCACTCCTTTTATGGCCACATAATAAAATGTTCTAAACCAGAACATCTGGTTCTAAACACCAGAAGTTATTAGATGCACTGGAATCAAAGCTTTCCATATTGTTTAAATGTTTTCTTAAATCATCGATACAAACTAATAGATTTATCCTGTAAAGGATCAGGTTCTCCCTTCTTTCCTATGGGAGTTTCTTGGGATTTGACACTGAATGCCACAACTGTCCTGGATGAAATGTCTTGATGCCATTATTTATGACGGAGGACCCCAAGTTGTGGTGAACGGGCATTCAGTGGCTTCCTTTCCTTCGCAACACATTTGGCAGTAGCTAAGCACAGCCATTGTCTTTGAGGGCCCTGAACCAGAAATCATTTGGACTCAGCTTTAGGCTGTGACAGTGTCCAGAGAGATCAGCTTTAAATGGGTCTAGCCAAGTCCTGTGTGTCAGTCAAAAGAGAGTCTGTACTGTGTTTCATTGCATTGTGAAGAATGGAGATAAACAGATTTCAGCTTCTATAGAGGCTCAGTGGATCTGAGGCCACACAGGCTGGATGGCGGCTCAGCAGGTGCCATTAATACTTGCTCTTTTTCATTTATTTGACTGCCCATTAGTGCTCACTAATATCAGATGATCAATGATTTAAGAAAAACTTCTGAAAGTTTATCTTTTCATTGAGAAAATGGAAAATATTGACTTCTACCCACCCACCCCCACCCCCACCCCCAGCAATTGAGGAAAACCTGTCATTTGCTTATTTGCAGAATCCCTTTTTACTAGAGGTATCAGAATTGCAAAATGGTCTATTCTGATCCTTTTTTTTTTGCAGAAGATTGAAGTAATGAGGTAATTAACAGGTAGAGATGGATCTTTCTACATCAGGGAAGGAAGGGTTTTCTTGAATTTCTGATATCTCCTCTATATAAATTATTGATGTAAGAATCTACATATCAAAACAACATGTTACTAAGGGCCAGGAGACATTTATCGATAGATTATATAGTTAATAAGACAAATATTGTCAAAATCAGGTAACCATCATTAAACTTGCAAATGATATCCATGGAACTCCCCATTACCTGACATTAGGACTCAGTTTTCATACTAGGATTGTTTTCTTGTCCGGGAGACAGACACAAAGGCCTGCCACCCTTCACTTTATCTTCAGTTGTTAGGATTCTAAACCTCAGATGATGGAGATAAAGCACCAAGAATTAAAAAATTCTCCCCCATTTTGCTACCTAATATGCAAAAATCTAATCTGCAAACACTAACAATGTTCTTGGTATCACAGTGAGGAAGCATGTTGCTCATTTAAATCACAACACATCCTCCCTTTTTCTTCAAGATTTGGGAGGGGGTCTCAAGGGGGCAGTTCGTAGGATCTCCAAAGAAATGGGGCTTTAGAGCCAGTGGTATCATTGACTCTCTGCCTTCCCAAAGTGGACTCTCAGTGGGCAAATGACACAGGGTGATTCATCATTCATGGGAGGGTGAGGACATAGAAGTCACTCACCAGCTTACCTAACCCCCCCACCTTTCTCCCAGCAGTCACCACTGACCAATCCTAGGAAGAAGACATTTTCGACTCTGCTGGCTCAAAGCAACTCCTACTTCAGTTTCTTAGAACCCTTTCTGTAGAGCTCATGTGTCATTCAGTCTTTTATTTTCAGGAAAACAGAAGATACCAGTACAAAAGCCATTCTCTGTGTTTTTTTATGAAGTTCTGTTTTCAGGTCTCCTATTATCATCTCTTTTTGGGACAAAGAACCAAAGGCCAATAATACATAAAGCTTTCAACTTATTTAGGTCAGTCAGTCCCTCCTAGCTTATATTTTCCACTGTGTCTTCAAACCAAATCGAAAGTTCCAATGTCGTTACATGTCCAAGAGTGACGTCACTGGTTGGTCTCAGTGTTTCCTTAGGTTTACAAGTTGTAATCTGCTCAAACTCAGTACCTTAAATTTCAGTTTCACTCAGGGAAAGAAGTTTTCATAAACTAGATCTTTCTGATGTTAGATAGGACCTAGAGAACTCATTGACTTAAGTATCAAAAGGTGAAAGTTAAGTGATATAAAAAGTGATTTGAGAAAAACCTTTTTTTTCCCTCCAGTCCAAAGATGCTACACAGGTTCCACAAGTCAGGTAGGGTCAGAATCTGGTTGTTGACTGGTGAGGAAGGGGTAGAGATACACACGCTGGGGGACTCAAGTGAAAAAAAAGAGGAGGTATATTAGTACTTCGATAGTATGATTTTTCTTGAGAATGTTTCAAGGTCTATAAAAAAAAATCATAAATTTAAAACTTTACTAATATATCAAGTCACATGCAGAAATGGGGCCACATGCTTCAAAACATAACATGCCTAGTAAAACCAGATCAATTTCTACTAATGGGGAGCAGGCCATTTTTATTATAGACTAGGGTCGTTCTGTTGGGGGGTATTAGAAAGGAAAAACTCCTCTGGTCCTTTCTGGAAACAGCACTGTTCAGGTAAAGAGCCAGAGATCTAGGTCTTGGCCTGGCAACCACTTTCTTGAACTCATACTCTTTGTCTTATTTCCATATCTTGTATATACACTTGCAACTGTGAGATACTTTCTGTACTAGAACGTACTCTCCCTTCCAAGTCTAAATTCCTTAGGAAAAGTACGTATTTATCTCTGTATCCCCCAGTACTTGAACCTGGGCACTTGAATGAATGAATTCATGATTGAATGAGGTGAGTGTATAATTTTAGAATTTCTGCCAATACTATTCCTATCTTAAGGGTGCATGGGTGGTTCAGTGGCAGAATGCTCACCTTCCATGCGGGAGACCTGGTTTCGATCCCCGGACCATGGCCACCCCCCACCCCCACCCCCAAAAGACACGATATGAAACAAAACACTATCCCTATTTTAGATTAATCAGAAATAATTAAATGGGATAAAAAAAAAACCTGGAGAACCTAGTAAAATAGGTTCTAAGAGGCATTAGTAATTATCAGCATGTTTGCTAGCATGGAGGTGGTCTGAGGTAGCCCCTTCAAAATAATTTTGGCATTTACTCTTCAACAGGAAAAGCAGTTACTCTTTCTCTCTTTTCTCCTGAGCAAAGCTCAACTCACTTAACAAATCAGAATTACAAACGGCATATTGGTGGTGTGTTCAATGTGAGATTTTCATGTATAGATAAGGAGTAATGAGTAGAGCTCATGGGCTAAAGAAAAAAAACACTTTGGAATTTTGACAAGACATCTTTTAAACTATTTTGGTTTACATAAGCTACTTAAATCCTTAGGAATTTCGTGGGGAAAAAAACAGGCAAGTCAAAAGCGGTACGTTTAGGACTGTGCTTAGATAGTTGTTCCCCCCCCAAAAAAAAAACTTAGATCGTTGTCCTAAAAAAACAAAATAAAACAAAACCTTGTCATTTCAGGAAACAGACACTCCTGCCTATTACCAAAGTAAAATACTCACATCCACTCAGATTTCTAATGTATGTTAGTACCCAGCAACTCTCCGTGCTTGCTGCAAAATCTCTACCTTTTGCTGAAACTATTCAGCCATCACTGGAGGTGTGAAATGCGGTTGAGATTAGAATTGGGATTACCAAATAATTACCCCTTTGAAGGGATCTATAAACTGAGGCATTCTGAACCAGAGACAGCGTTTGATAATGATTGCCATGTCAAGAGGAAAAGGGTAGGAAGAGTTCCAGGGGCTTTGAATTTTCTGCTGTTTGCCTAACTGCAAAGATTTTTTTAGAAGAGGTCCAGCATTCTTAAAAGGCCTCCTTTCATGTGTTGTATTTCTAATAAGTAGAGAAACACATCTTTTTTTTTTTAACTACTCATAACACTTTATTTTTTCACTTCGTACAAAATACAAAAATGCAAATCCAAAGAGTACAGACCAGTGGTGACAGGCACACTGCACAAAAGCAAACCTTGTCTAGCAAGGCATTAGTTTTTTAAACTTTTTTTTTTTAGTGAATACATGCATCATATAAAATAACAGTAACAACAAAGACACACACAAAGAGCTAGAGACTTAGCTATTTCTATTCCCCCCCCCACCCCGAAATAATGATTACTATCAAGACTCTGGACTCTGGATGGGACAAAAAATTTTTTTTTAAAAATGAAAAAGGCAAATAATATTTTGTTCCATAAAAAAGTCAAAGCTACCATAAAATGCATCCCAACCCCCACCCCATGTCACACTGATTAAATTTCTTCTGAAAAGCCACACATAAAAACAAAACAAAACAAAAATCCTAACCTGGACAGTATATATTCAAGAGGGGTTTTAACCTATGTAACCATTCAGTAGTTTAAAGAATCTTTTAGACCTTTTGAAGCTTTTCCACTCATTTCTCAGTACAGTGTTCCAGCCATCCTGCCCTTCTTTCCCTCTAAAATATCCCAGAACAGAAATGTTTGTATCACTGAAGTCTCTGTTCCTAAGAACTAGTTTTGAAAAAGAAAGTAATGTACAAAAATATTTAACAGAACTATGAAAGGTGTCAGAAAGGAGTCTTTTCTTCACAGCAAAGTTGTCTTTGCTTTGCATGGTTCGTTCGTATACTCTTCAGGGTTTGTTTATCTGCCCCATGAATAAGATAGCACCTGCAGAATTAAGAACAACAACAATGCACAACTCTATTAAAGAATAATCCCTAAAATGAAAGGTACTATATATTTAAGGGAAATTCTCCAAGCCATGTTTAACCTATTGCTCTCTAGAAGAACTCTCTAATAGAAGTTTCTGCAATGATGGAAGTTGCAATCTTATAGCCACTGGTCTCATGTAGATACTGAGCACTTGAAACATGGCTGATGTGACTTAGACACTGAACTTTAAATTGTATTTCATGTTAATTAGCTTAAATTTAAAGTTAAATAATCGCATGTGGCTAAAGGTTCCTGTATTGGACCGTTCAGCTCTGGAGCACACAGCATAATTATGACATTAAAGCCACAATGCTATAAAAGCATAAGGAACTACTTCATATTATTGATAAAAAAAAATAGTAAAACCAAAAAGGGATTACATGCCCACTCTGTACCAACATGAAGCCACTTCTTTATGAGTATAATCTATTTTATGCTTCATAGTTTTTCTAGAAGGTAGGGACTACTGTTGTTCTCATTTTAAAGATGAAGCTGAATGACAGAGCCAGGTTTGAACTCACGACTTACAGAGCCAAGTTTTACTGAATTGACAATTTCCAAGTCAAAAGGATAGAGCCAGGCTGGCAGGAGGTAAAGACTACTTCTTGCACAGTTTAACCGCTACATTTATAAGTAATAAGGAAGAACCAGTAGATGTCAAAAGTGCTCCAAAAGAGCTGCTGAGCCACTACATATGTTGAAAACAAAAGAAACAAAATAACCAAGAACCTAATATTCTGTCAGAGTTGAAAAAATTCCATCACACTGCATAAACACAGCTGTATCTCCCACTCTCTTTAAGGTGTGTGGCTGCCGACAAGAGGGAAATGGATTTAGAGCAATGCTGTTGGCTGGAGCTACAATTGCCATACAACTTTCTAAATTCTAACGAGTGAAAAATTTATGAGGAGAATCACTTACCTGTAGGATTATGTCGGATGAAAAACAGAAAAGGTTTGTCTACTATAAACCAAGGAGGTGACGACCTTGCAATTAGAATTGCAGCTGCGGGAAGAAAAGGAAAACGCATTGTACACCCAGCACGATATCAGCAAGGCAGCTCACTTGACGGATCCTCGAATGCTGATATCTGAGGACACACTTCATTGTCCCAGAGGCTGGCCACCGTACAACAGGCCAACGGTCACCATGCCCCAAGCACCTCCCTGGGCCAGGTTCTTATACTTGGCATCTTACTTATTCTACACAAGCGTCACCTTTGTTACTAAAGGTGCCAACTCCTCCTAGGGTTCTTATGAGGAATGGATAATGCAAAATATTGTAGCTCTTAGAAGGGGATTTACCGTGTAATAAACACCCAATACGGAGTGACCGTTATTAATATCTATTCTTTTACCCACACCATTTGCCTGGCTGATGCAGCCCCTTTTAGCCTATCCAAATCTTTCTGTAGATCAAGGCCCAGCTCAACTCTCAACTTGTCTGTGCCTTCACTGTCATCCCAGGACATTTTCTGGCATCCTTTGCACTGGCAACACAAACGTCTCATCTGGGACCTACTACCTTATCTTGTAGTTCAACTCAACAGGTGTAGGTGTAGACATCTGGCCTAGAAAGCAAACTTCTCCAGCTTTCTGGGTCTCGGATATGCCTGTTCTGCTGAACTCATCAGCAGGGGCTTCCTCTCATGAGCCCGTAAAAGGGCCTGGCGGGAGGGTGGATGCCTGGTGTGACCTGCTGTGCACACTGCTGTCTGCCTGCTGAAGGCCTACTCCTCTTCCTCAATCCCCCAGAAAATGTCACCACCCTGTTCCTGAGGTTACAAAGGGAACACATGTAGCTCTGCCAGGGTAAGCCACTCGCCCAGGGTCATTAAAAATAAATCAACAAACAGTTAGCAGGGCTGCTTCACAGGTGTGTGACCTGGGAAGACCAACAGAGCCCCTCATCCACATGGCCCTGCACTTGCTCTTGAAATTCTTAAGGAGTTTTGAACAAGGGGCTCCACATTTTATTCTGCACTGGGCCCCACAAATTGTACAGCCCGTCTTAAAGTCATACTGGCTGGCAAAATTGGTCAATAGCTTCAGGCAATATTAGATGTCACTTACATTAACCTAGAAAAGAAAAAAAGGCCCCTTAAAAATGCTAAGCCCTCTTGCTTTAACCTTGGTTTTAAAGGCTATTTAAAGGAATAAAAAATACATGCTATTTGAGAAAGGCAGTAAAGTTCTCATTGTGAGTGTAAATGGTACCTTCTAATGATGAGAGATACGCAATCCAGCTGCAAGTGTAGCTAAAATACTCATTCGCCTTATGAGCTCACTGAGTGTGGCTAAATCTATTCATCCAATTTCATGTGGATCATTAGGGGGGGAAATTCAACTTAAAATTGTTCTATTTTCTCCTTCATTATATAAGTCATTAGAAGAAAAAGCAGATGTGGATGTTCTAACCATCAAGGACGAGGATGTATAGCTCTCCTGCTGCAATTCAATAGATGCTTGCTAATCCTTCACTTTGTTCTGGATGGATCTGATGGGCTATTATACTACAAGTATCCCTATTATTTTCTGTTTCAATCCGAAAATCACTCTCTTCTTCCACGAAGGAGCCAGAATGCGCTTTACGCTCCTAGAGTAGGGGGTCAGCAAACTACTGTTTGTGGGGTCAAACCTTATCTTGGGAAATAAAGTTGTACTGGAACACAGCCACGTCCATTCCCTTGTATTGTCTATGGCTGCTTTCACGCTACAACAGCAGCGTTGAAAAGTTGTGACAGAGACCATATGGTCTGCAGAGCTGAAAATATGTGCTATCTGGTTCTTTGGAGAAAAAGTTTGCCCACTCCAAACCCAGAGGAATTTATCTCATCAAAGTGGTTTCCTTTAATGAAATAGATCCTGGAACTCCAAGAAAGCAGCGCCTGGACCCATCTACACTCACACTGCACCAAAGGGCCAACCCACAGTGCCTGGCTTGAAATATGGCTCAATGTGTATTTGCTAAATTGATGAATGGACTGGAATGTGTCTGCTTCCTTACACTGGAGCCAGCCCTGGCACATGACCCAGCACTTACTTGTTATTGCTGAAGCTTTGGTTCCATCTTCACTGACTTCAATTTTTGCTTTTTGCAAGATGTGAGAAACATGAAGGTTTTCTGATCCTATTCCAGAAAATACAATTAAAAAACAAAACAAAACAAAACAGCATTTGTTTGAGATTCCTGTTGTTGAGGAAGTAACCTCAAAGCCGTGACAAATTACAATTGTTAAAAGGTATCAGAAGTGAGTTCTTACAGTCCCGGCAATTAAAGGCTGTGAGTGACTGTCACCTGCAGTGAATTTCTGCCTCTGCTAATTTAACTGTGACACTCATTTCGCCGGAGGGAGTCCTAGTCCCAAAATGTTTTAGAGTCTCTATCAATTCAACCCTGGCTACCAGGGATTTTAGAAAAAGGGTAAAATGAGCAGAACTTTGAAAAGGAAGCCCAAGCATTCAGAAGCAAGCCAGCAATATTATTTTTCAATCACTGAATACCAGACCCAGAAAGGAATTGAGAGTTTATCGATGGGGAAACTGAGGCCCAGAGTGTCAAGAAACTTTCCCATAAGTCACACGGCCAGCTAATGGCAGAGTAAGCGCTGGCTTTTCACAACAGAAGCCACTCATCTCAAAGGCACAGTAGTAAGAGAAGACTGCGGAGTATGAGAAGAGTTTAGACTTCTTGTGGAGGGCTAGCCTCAGAAATACAGTTACGTCTCAGGGATTTCCTGCTAAACTCACTTCCTTCTCAGTAAATCCTCACCATTCCAGCAATACCCACCCAGGTGTAGCTTTGAAGGAGAATAGAAATGGAAGCTATTCTTAGTCTTGATGGGCATAAGTTTGGAGGAAGAAGCAAAAAGTGCCTTTTGTGCCACCTGGTTTTAAATCATCTGCACTGCTAGGCAGCTTTAATGACTGATTGTGGCCAAGATGCACATTTACAGGGTCTGAGGCACTTGCAGAGTTTAACAGCAAGTCTCAGGAGATTTGAGGGGACCTGGTCCTCATGGTGAACCCCTTATTTAGGCTACAAAGGAGAACTCTGAAGGAGAAAGAGTAGATTAAATGAGAGCTTCTCAAACTCTACTGGGTTGAGGAATCTTGTTAAAATGAAGATTCTGGGTCAGATCCGAGACTATACAGCTCCAACAGGCCCCAAGTGAGCTAACGCTGCTCGGCTAGGGAGCAGAGTGTGGACAGGAAAGGATTGCAGGGCGTCAGGATATCCACGGAGCTGCAATTTCACCAGGAGAGTCGTGTTTGCCTCCAGAACAGATACACACAGGTATTCACTAGCAGGCAGCTGAGGTTGGTTATGAACAAATTTCTTTTCAGTCAAGGGGAAAAATATACAATGAAGTACAAATAATGTTTACACTATGACTCATCTTTGAGAGGGAGCTGTTTTCAATTTAAAAGATGACGGATTGATCTTTCAAACAAAATTCTAGAAAAATGTATGTATATTGGCAAATGAAGCAATAGAATACCAGGGATGTCCTAGATGCTTTGCTAAGAAAGCTCTAATCAGCTTCATCTGAATTTATATTATTTCAGATTAATGGGCATGGACATGCCAAAGTACATATCTGGCTATAGAGCAGACCTGCTGTTGCTAGCAGGAAGAAACAAGTATTTGACAGCTTATCAATGTTGATTTTTTTCAAACACAGGAAAAATTTTTTCATTTGAAAACAAAAAGACTAATATTCAATTAAGTGCCAGATTTTAGGTAATTGGTACAATACATGGAATGCATCTTTAATTACGTATAGTCACTTGGGCTTCACATGAAATGTACAGATGAATGAGTTACAAACTGATTGAAATGATTAAGGAGACCAATAGCATCCTTTGGCAATACAGCAAGCTAAGCCTTGACAGTTTTAGGACAACACATTCTTAATTCTAACCCTTCTCTCTGAACAAATCAGAGACTCAGTCTGTAATATTTTCTTCATGTGTAAGCGTAAGTTTAAAATTGAACATACTTGTTATTTTTGCAAAATTTGCCTTTGATGGATCAAACATCTCGGTAATGCCAAGAACCTTCAGTGGCTCCTTCAAATCTGTTTCTGCTACAGCTGTGAACCTAGCAAGATAGCAGAAAATGGGGGGGAGAAAATCACTATACTATAAAATATATATAATTGTATATTCAGTGCCAGTGGAAAAATATCTATGTAAAACTGATTTAAATATGATCTGAACACCAACCTAAAATTCATATCAATTTCATTTAACATAAAACTCAAACACCAGGTAAGCAGAGAAGACCTCATCTCTCAAACACTTAATAGGCAAAGTGAGCAGTACATCCTAGCAGCAAGTATGGGTGTTCTCAGCCCCATGTACAAAAGGCATCCATTCCAAAAGAAACTCTTTCTTAGGGTGAGGTGGAGGGGCAGAGTATTAACAAGCTCCTGGTAGTCTGGCTACACCTAGTTCTTGGTTGCAATAACTACCACCATCCTTACTGGTATTAGGGCTGGTCAAGAAAGGGGAGATGGGTGCCTGCTAGTTCACGTTGGGATTCTAAAGGCATGTTCCTATTAAAATGACAACAAACAGAAACAGGTGACTTGGTTATTAGACTTCAGGATAGTACAGGTTTCTTGTGTATTTGTGGGCTCTCTGGCCTGGTGGATATATAACTACAATTGATTATGTTGTTTAAAGCTATGTAAATACGTCAGTTATTAAGCTTTCATTAGAGGACATTTTAGCAGATTTTACCTCATCTTGTAGCAAAGCAACGACAGAAATGAGTAGAATTCTCATCACAGATGGCCTATAATGGTAATTTGTCTGCTTTTATAGGGTATAATAGACAAGCTGCCCTAGATAACTATTGTTAAGAATTCTGTGTGGCTGGTTTAAACGTATTTCCTTACCACCTAGCTTTCGGGCCTGCTTTTCAGTAACTCATGGCTAAAACTTAAGAAATAATAACACTCCTTATCGAAACATGTGGACCACCTTTTCTTTACAAAACTTCATGATGCTTTTATCCATATCATATGATGACATGCATGTGCTTTTCAGAATCATCTGAACAGAATGAACTATGTTAAAAGCCTCTGCAATGTCACAAGGAGCTTGTGGTCTTTCAGAGACCATGGCTGCCTTTTCTCCTTTCCCATTATAATTATCCCACCATACAAAAAGTACCAGGAAAGAAAGAGAGCCTTTGCAAGAGCACAATGTAGTATTCGCACCATGCGATTCCTGCAGAATAAAAGGTGCTTCATGATGGGCTGGGCTTTAGTCCCATGCTGTTTGGTACCCAACACAATAGCCACTGATTAAGCAGCCATATATATTTTTTTCTCTTTTAGGGAATGAGAGGACTTACTTAGGTAGAATCACCTGCACCCTCTTGGGTACCATGAGGTTCATCCAGCTGTCTATGGTCTTGGTGCTGATGTGAGGGATGATGGCTGACAAAGGGGTAGAGCTCTCAGTGGGCAGTGCAATCAGCATGCTGATACTCTCCCCATGGTAGGGCAGCTCAATGAAGTTGTACCATATGTCATTGGGGGTACTGGTCGACCCTAAAGAAATCAGACACAAAGTCAGTGTATTGCGGACAACTTTTAGAAGCGACAGGAGTGGCTGCTGGTCACCGGGGTAGCTTCAGCAGAGATTGAGAACAATTAGTTTGAGAACTTGCCTTTTTCCAAAAATAGCTTCCTTAGAAACAATTATTTCTTCTTTCCCCAGTGAAGCATTGCATTTCTTCAGTCTAGATGTGCTTTACCAGTACACCTTTGGTGTCACTAAAACCACATCGTCTGTGCTGAGAATTTAACTAGTTCAAAAGATTCATGCCTTCTGCAAGAACCTGATCCTTATAACAGGAATGCAAGAATGAACTGTGTTGTCTCAGACACGTTCCTTTGGATGAAGCTACAAGTGCGAGTGAAGAGAAGGGAGGAGATAAGCAGCTTGTATCACTTGCAATATTTTAGGCCCACTCTGTAAATCCACAGCACCCCAGGAGGTAGGGATAACCAGCCCCATAGACATTACATAACGATCGAAGGGACAGGCTACTGAGAAGTGGCAGTGCAACGACTTGAATTGGGGTATGTCTATGTCTGATGTTAAAGGTTCATCTTCTTCCTACTTTACTCCCCTGAACCCCTATGATGTTTACCTATTCCAGTAACTCTAATATGGTTTAGATATTATATGGTACTTCTGCTTACTAATGAAAACCCAAAACTGAGTTAAACCAGCATTTCAAAATGCTGTCTAAAGAACACTCAACCTGCCACATGGTCTGTGGACAAATGGATTCCATATTCCAATAGGTTTAGGAAATGCTAGATACTCAATTTTTGCAGAATCATTAGATATCTCAATACTGTAAAGGCTCTGAGACATTTTTAAGGAAAGAAAACCATTTAACTCCAATTATCCCCATGTTTCCCAAACTAATTTGACCTTAGAACCCTTTAATGCTATGTAAAAGCTTTTTGAGACTGATATTCAAATATTTAATAACTCAACAACAGTGCAAGCACTGACTAATTAGAGTGGATGAAATCTCGATGGGGTAGGCATCAGCTAGAAGCCCAGCTCAGATATACAGGGCCCGGGGAAGCTGTTAACTTCCTAAGAAAAGAATTTTCCACAAAGCATGTCTTAGCATTCTATGAGAACTTTAAATTAGGTACTTACAGTAAAGAGTTATAATCACTGACTAAATGAATGGAAACCCACCTGTTTTATTAAACACTTCAAACTTTTTAAAAAGAACTCTGTGACTTTGGTGAAGTTATTTAACCTCTCTGTGCCTCTTTTATCTAGAATGGAGTTATTAGGTATATTAAAGGTATGATTCTCTTAGAGTCTCTGTGATGATTAAATGAGAGGAAAAAGATACACAAGGTACTCAGAACAGTGCCTGGCCCATGGTGGCCACTCAATGACTGTTGCCAGCCCCCTCCCCAAATGAACCAGAAGAGCAACATCGTGGACACAGAGAGAG
Organism: Tamandua tetradactyla; assembly: GCF_023851605.1. Taxonomy (NCBI): domain Eukaryota; kingdom Metazoa; phylum Chordata; class Mammalia; order Pilosa; family Myrmecophagidae; genus Tamandua; species Tamandua tetradactyla. The sequence continues at coordinate 199,725,649 of NC_135329.1, forward strand.
TTTCTTTCATGAAAGAGCAAGAGTTTCTCATGATTCTCACTGGCCTTTCCTTTGGGGATGACCTCTGCCAATCACTTCCTTTGAACTTCAATAAGCTGAGTTTTCCATATCAGAAAGGGGAAGGGAAGGAGGGAGCGGAGACCAAAAGATAGAAAGAGCAAATTTTCTTTACCTTTGTCACATAAAGAGTACTTTTATCCTTAAAATAGGATAAAAATAGTGAAGCTATTAGAATATATGACCACAGTATGATACGACAGCAGCTTCTCCTTAAGTATGCAATATGTGGGCAATGTGTAGAATTGCTTAGTGTATTCTCTCCCCCCACCCCCGAACCCCCTGCTGCATTTCTCTGCTGGTGAGCTGGGGAAGCCTGCCTCCTGTCTTGGGGCTATTTAAAGCATCAAAGATAAGATTCTTCATCTTTACTTTTACCCTGTGTAATAAAATGCCTCTGCGGAAACTGAAAAATCAATAAGGAAGAGAGAAAAAATACCTCCTAATGAGCCCTTTAATCCTCAAAGAAGTCCCTGTTCTGGCAGCGCTGATTTTTAAAAACTCCGAAATTTGGGAGGCAGTTAATAAATGATTGCTCCAGGGCGTGAAATAAAAGCCTATAGGTACTTCACTACCTCCACAAATGTTAACTGTTCTTATAAGAAGAATCGGGGGCATTATTGATGAAAGATTATGAACCGGGTGTGTTATGACCAAGTAGAAGAGAGAGGGCTTCTACCTTACTTTTCCCCAGTAAATCCATTCTCTACTGATGAGGGCCAGCCTCTTGGACATTAATAAACATTAGCCATTTTGCATCCAATCACATCTATTCTCCCTGGGCCACTTGTGCTCCGATCATGTGAGCTGATGACAAGTGTCACCATCATCCATCCATCTACACCCCTCACATGCTCTCTTTACTTTGAGACTTGAGAAAGTGGGGATAAAATTACACCTTTTCCTCTACTTCCACGTAGTCACAAAAGTGCTGTTTTCACAGAACCCTTTTATAGAGGTCAAGTGTGGCAGTTAAGGACTTGAGTTCTGGGTCTGAGTCTTGGCTGTACAGCACGTAGCTCTGGAACCTGGGCACTACCTAATTCCAAGTCTTAGTTTCTCTACCTGTGAAATGGGGTAATAGTTCCTACCTCATGAAGGAGGTGGGACAGTCAAATAAGATAACATGCGCACAGCGTTCAGAGCAGAAACTTTCATCTATTGATGTAAGGAGCTTTGTGAAAAACCTCCCTTCTTGAATGTTATGTCACTGCTCAGCCTAAACGCAGAATCACACTACCCTGGGAAACCATGCTCTGAGAGAAAGAATCAAGAGAGGAAAGGGTACTTGGGAGCCTTGGGGCATGGAGCCTGTCATTGTTCCAGACCATTTCCCTGTAAAACGCCCTGCCCAGGCTCTCTGTTCTTTATCATCTAGAAAGTAGATTAAATGCTCTTTAGGGAGGACAGGAATGGTACAGCGGTTCATTCATTCTGAAAAGAAGAGATGAAAAAGAAAAAACAAGTCTTTTCTTTTAAATGATCAATGACACCTTTAATGAGAAAACAACAGGTGAAGAGTCAAATATTAAACATCTGGAGAAGATTTAGAGCTCTGAGAGTGGTGCTTCTAGGATGAGCCCCTCTTCTGGAAAGCTCCCTGAAGTACCTGATTCCCACTTTAAGTCCTGCAAGGGAGGAGGTAACCAAGGTTTTCAGAAACGTTAATAACTCTTCTTGGCTTGTAAAAGCGGAAAGAACATTTGAAACACTTATCAGGAAAGCTTTATAGCTGAAAGTCCCTCTAAATACCTTCTACTACAAGTAGCTTTAAAGATTTCCTAAACTCTTAAGGAGCTGTTCAGACTATACTTCAGTAGAAACTGAAATACATTTTAAAAACGCAACAAATAGATGTCATTGTATTAAGTTCTCTGTTTTTTAGGCTGGAGTGAAAAGGTATTTGGGGGCAATTGATGGAGAAGAAGTTGTGGCTTAAGCAACTCAGTGAGTACCAATGTCATTTGCTGAGCTAAAGGAACAATGGGGAAGAACTCTAAGGGGAGGACAGGAAGATAACGTGTCTGGGGAGCTAGAACTTAACAGGCAACCGAGTAGTTCTATGGACAAGCAGATAAGAGTTGGAAGCTCAGAGGAGAGATGTGAGCTGGAAATACAAATTTGGAAACGCTTTATGGCTGTTTTTTTTTTTAAATAAAAATGTCTCTAATATCTAATTTCATAGTCAGAAAAGCAAAAAAACGTATAACTTTGACTCCGCAATTACTATTCAAGGAAATTACCATTAGAAATACTAACACAAGTATCTAAAGATTTATGTACAAGGATGTTTACTGCAGTGTTATGATAGGAAAAAAGTAAATGTCCATCCATGGAATATTAACCACTGATAAAAGGATCAGAGAGATACACATGAATTGACACAGAAAGTTTTTCGTTATATATTGTCTAATGAATAAACCAGATTACAGAAAAGAAATTACAAGGTGATCCTATGAATGCAAAAAGCTTAATTATATATCTATTGAAAAGATCTCAAATGATATCTCTAGAAGTTAATAGGGATTTTTACTCTGAGAGATGAGATTATAGAGGAACTTTAACTTTCTTATATACTATTTTATTAAAGTATTTGCAATGAGCATGAAATACACTATTTTAAAAAAATAGAAAATTTCTGTCCTTGAGGTGCCTATACTTTATGAGGCATCTGTCAAAAGGGTTCTCCCCGCCTCTTCAACTTTGCCTCCTCCCCTTAAATGGTATGAAATGAATCTCACCCATGAGTTTGATGACATCGTGGAGAAGGAGTCAAGAAAACAGATCAGTTGAATGAATGTTTCAAACAAGTGATCAACAACCAGGCTTGGTGGAGAGGGCACCCGGGCAGTGCATTTTGGTGAGCTGCTGGGCGAGCGGGGCCTCCTGTTGGGCTGCCCATCTCTGAGCTCCTGCTGGGCACAGCCAGATGGGACAAGATACAATGAAAATAGCTGGTCACCGAGCAGCCTGCAGCCATAAAAATAAAGCTGGCTTGGGGCCACCACAGACTGCTATGTTTTCTTGACACAGCCACATGAAGACAAACCTGCCAAGTTTTATTGTGAAAATCAGCTTTTCTGGCCAGAGCAGGAAAACAGGGACCTTCTGATGTGCACGAGCTCTGCAGCACGGCCCACGGAAGGGGCTGGCTTCCAACTCCAGTTTACTCAGCAAAAGCCCCATGGCAGGCACAGGAAGGAAGGCAAGAAGGACGACATCAAACTGTTGACAGCATCTACTGTGGGTTGCGGCAAAGGGTGGGAGAAGGGGATTTGCAACTTCTGTTCAATCCAGTACAGATTAGGCAGCGCCCCACAGGACACAGGACTCCACACTAACCAGCAGAGCCACTTACAAAGCACAGAGAGAGTAGAGAGACAGCAGCAGGGCAGTACCCTGGGGCTACAACCAGTGGACCACCATTTCCAGCAGCCTGAGGCCAAAAGGGGAGAGGGGAGGGAGCCGTGACCCAGGTTGTCCTTGCAGAACTGGAAGGAACCACAAACTGGCTGTTGGAATCGACCCCCCAGGCAGAGCTGAGGCCTTTGCTGAGGGACGCAGTGGCATGGTCATTCTGCAGAGACAGAGCTGGGAAGCCAAGGCCCCAACCTCTGCCCTCCCTCACTGCCATCGCCTGTTGCTTGGCCCCACTGGTCCATCAACAGGAAGTCAGAGAGCTAGGGAGCCCACTGTCGGAGCCTCCTGGGGGTTCAGGACAGGGTGTGGGGGGAGTGAAGAAGGGACGGTATGAATCAGGGAAGGAGGAGGGAAGACAGCCAGTACACTAGTTCTAGAGAGTCTCAATTTTTGCCAGTAAGAATGTACTTCTGCTTTCAGTACTTAACATAAAACACACGCACAAATCAGTTCTCAATTGAAAAGCTACCTTAAGACATAACCCACTTCCTCTCTCTGAGAACATCCTATGTAGCCAAGAAAAGCATTTCTTTAAAAACACACCTTTTCATCTTCCAGGGGAATGTCTATAGAATCTACATTTTAATCTTTATCTATTGGCTTCCTTATTATTTTTCCAGTAATAGAAACATACAGTAAATGAGCCCTGACTCCCCATTTTCAATTTTTTTAAATTAGAGTGTGTACTAAAAGTCAGCCTCCAATAAGATAGCTTTGGTTTAGATACAAGTTGGTGGGCACACCAGTATTCCCAGGAGGTCCCTGCGGATCACGGCACCTGGGAGCAGGAGGGCTGGGGTGTGATGGGCAAGTGGGGGTGACTGTTAGTGTAATTAGCATGATAACGTTTAAGGACTTTTAAGGACATAATATCTGTTCAAACAACATTTGTGAGGGAAACGCAAAATTTTACCCAGAGGCTTGGTGACTCATAGCAAGAAGGAAAGGAGACTTTGTTTATTGTGTCCCTCACATAAGCCATTCCTTGATTTAAAGAATTAGACAGCTGGCCAAATGTAGAGCTGTGCCTGAAGCTAATATACACTAATTACCCAAGGGTAATATTCAGAACCCACATGTCCAGGTATAGAACGGAAACATAAAAGCTAACGTAGAAGAAAAAGGATTTATTTAAACTGGATCAAGGGTGCCTCAATGAAACAAGGTATGAAAAACATTTACTAGACTTACTTATCTATGGTAATGGAAATAACAGCAGAGATTGGTTCCCCTGCCCCAACTGTAAAAATGATACATGTTCATTAGAAAAAAAACAAGCAAAGTAAAACAACACTGCTTTTGTAATCCTACAACTGTTAGCATTTACTAAACATCCTCTAAGACATATCTCTATAGACATATGAATTTATATAAAGTATTTTACGTAAATGATATGAATCAGCAGCTGCTATTCTATAACTTGCTTTCTGAAATAAGCCATGTTTATTTATATATATTGTACATATTTTTATTATACATAGCTTTCTACGTCTGTAAAACTAAATTTAGTTATATGTGTTCCACTATATAATGCATATCTGGTTTCCATTTATTTGCCAGTGTGTGATTATCTTCAGAGTATAAATTCCTTTGAGTGGGGCTTGGAAAAAGTTCATGGGACCAAAACTCCTTGTCCCCCAAGACCCTGAGAATACCCACTTCCCCCCTACAAGGGCCATGACTGGATTTTACCAATCTTTGTAATTTTTGCTAATCTGACAATTTTTTTACTTTTTTATTTTTAATTTGGTAACGTAAGATTACTAATGATGAGCAGATAATGCCTTCATTTGTTTAATACCCATTTACATTTCTTATTTTATCAATTGTCCTTTTCCTCTTTAAATCATCAACATAAAAGCCTATATGTGGGGGTGCAAGAGTAGTTCAGTGGTAGAATTCTCACCTGCCATGCAGGAGACCCAGGTTCAATTCCCAGTCCATGCACTTTCCAAACAAATGAAAAACCAAACAAACAAAAAATTCAACAAATGGTGCTGTGATAAGGGATTAATCACATGGAAAAGAATCCAATGTGACCCCTACCATATAGGATACCAAACAAAAAAGAATTGGTATGTACAAAAAGACTTACCATATACACAAAAAGTCCTTGTTTTAAAAACAAAAAGTTGGATTTGTTACTGGAACAAAGTTACAGCACTCAGTGAATGGCCTTTCTATCATTGGCGCATTCAAGAACCCGGCCTCGTCAAACATAAACTTACCAGTCCGAAACACGGAGAGCTGGGCCAGCATCGGCACTTGGTAAGACTTCCCATCAGCTGCCACGAACGTACGTTTCTTAGTGTTTTCAGGTTGAAATCGTGATTTCCACAAACCCTTAAAGTACATGGCATTGACAAGGACCAGTCTGGTGAACATGCTATCGATCCGGTCTGGGGAGAGGAGACTGTCAATCATACCTGTAAATCAAAAAAATAAAGGAAAAACCATCAGGATCGGTTGCCAATTTGAAGGCACAGGGCCCCTGTTGATCATGCAGACTGAAAAAATCAAAGGGAAGAGTGTGAAAGATTTTTTGAAGAAATCTCTTATTTTTTCCTCACTAAAAAGTAAGGTTGGAAAATAAACCCCCCAAATCAGAAGATTTCAGAGATCCTCTAGTTAGACAGCTCCAAAATTTCATCAAGAAATTCTTCTGGAGAAGCCCCACATTTTAGAAAATTTTATTTACTCAAATATAAGCTATATTTAATAATTAATTTCCCTTTTTTTTGCTAATAACTGACATGTATGACTGCCAGTGAGGGCTTTTGGTCCCTATAAGAGAAGCAGTTTTTGTTTGGTTTTATTTATAGCTGCTGGGTTGATTTAATCCCAAATGTAAAAAAAATGTTTCCACCCATGCAATATTATCAAAGGAAACCACAATAATTTTGCTTATGATTTTAGAAATGCTGAGCATTAGGGTTTGGAATCTCTGATAACCACAAAGCCTCATAATTACTTAATGAAGAGTCAAACTAAAAACCAGTGTTTATATTTCTGGTTGGGCACTGAACTAGGTGCTAATATTACAGAGGAAAAGAGAAGAGTCCTACAGGGACTCCTAAGTGCAGGAAAAGGCTTCTCTGTTCCATATTCTTTCTCTCAGCAATGAAGGAGCAAAAACTATGGTTCCAGCTTCAGGACACTCTTGTGTGACTACAAAGATCCTCCTGAAAGTGTTAGTTGTGGTTACAGTATTGCTTTTTCTTTTAGGTTCCTATTTTTTTTAGTCTTTGATGATTCAGCTGTTTTTTTTTCTAATAGAGTTCTAATACTCAAAGCTATTAAAAATTAGCCTATGTATGTTTAAAAACAACAACACCTGATACAAATATAGGTTATTATATTTTAAACATCCTTTTTTCTGAAGCAAGGATGCCTAAATCAGCAGAGAACGTCTGACTGAAGCTCAAGAAGATTTTGATGCACATAGCAGACTTCTAAATAATCCACAGGAAATAAGCACTCCTGGAACTTTCCCACCCATGGCATGCGGACTAAGAGGGTCGTCGCCATTGTTCGTTGAGATCACAAGGGGGCGCCAATGCCACCTTAAATCAGGATCTGGAAGAAAAATCTGTATGCTACCGATAGACAGCCGTGATTACAGAGAAGGTGACTCTCTGGAAGGCAAGAGTTAGATCCTATGTGCTTCGGCGATAGCAAACCCCTTGGAGGTGGTTCCCCAACAGTGAATGTCATTTCTTGCCTTTGCTTGAAGCATTACCCAGTCCAACCTCTGCTTGCCTTTCCGACAGCTCTAAGGTCTCTTCCTAGAAACCTTCCCTGACTCCCCTCCCCACTCCCCAGCTCCCAGGGGAGGCCTCTCCTCTCCGCTTCCATAAAGCCCAGAGCTCGGCACAGCCATTATGATTGAGATGTTTCATTCTAGTCAATTTAAAATCTCTCTCCCCCAACTAATCTGTGAACTGAAGGAGAGTAAGGAGTATCCTCACTCTCTTATGCTTCCTAGTGCTATGTTCTACATACAGGCAATGCCCAAAAACTGTTTGAAGAAACTTTTTCAACCTTTTATTGTAGAGAGAAATAATGCCTCTGCAAGGAGCCACAGAGTCTGCGGAAGTGCACAGACGGGAGCGCGGAAAGTCAGCCGGCCATGTTCCTTGGGCATGCTACCCTCACCAGCACAGCCCCCCCGCCCCCCTGCCGTGACCCACAACTCACCCCACACCCCACGCATCTGAATCCTGTCACCTGCTCCCGTTCCCCATGCTCCAGTGGTCCTCACCGCACCAGCCCCCAAAGCAGGTACCTGCCCCACACCCCTACCCCAACCCACCTCTCCTGCACCCTCTCCTGCACCCCCTCCTGAGCACTACCTCCTTCCTGCTCCCTGCAGGCTGTTGCCAGCGCATTAAGGTTGCAGGCATTAACTTCCATACCCAGGATAGCCCAGCCTCTGCCCATAGTATATCACACAGCCTCACCCCACCCTCCCTGAGCTCAGCCCATCTTTTAAGGCCCTCCCAGGCTCACACATGCACATGGGCTCCCAATCACGTCATTCAGCTCTAGGAACTGCAGTTGCAGCAGTCCTACAACCGCACATGCCCACAGCAATCAGCCTTACTTCCCAGCTCTGAGAAAGTGCCATCCTGCGCAGCCAAGACACATCTGACCCCAATCCACAAAGGCCTAATGCCAACCTGCTGCCACAGCTCTACGCATACGTGCAAAGGACCCAGTGCTTTAGACCAGTGCACACCAGGGTTACGCCCCCAGATCAGTGCATCCTCCCTGGCTGCTGGGCGCCCACGTTCACAAGCATCAGCCTAACATTCCCAACCTGCGCCCTTCCCTGCCCTGAAACAAATCATCTTACTGAGTGCTCCACCCCATGCCCTGTTCCCTACCTACTGTATAACCATCAGGCAAACACAAGGCCTTAGACTACTGAAAGAAATCAACTCCCAAAGTAAATCAATCAAAATATTTACATGCGACAAAGACAGCAGAAGATCACTAAGCACATCGCAATGCAGATAGATATAGCCCTGCCTAATGACCAAATTAAAATACCAGAGGAGACATAGAAGCTGGAATAACTAATCAAAGATGTTCATACAACTCTACTTAATAAAATAAATGGGATAGAAATTACATAAAGGAGGTCAAGAAAATAGAAAGAGTACAATGAAGAATTTCAAAGAATAAATAGAAAAATAGCAGAAACCACAGAGATTAAAGACTCTGTTGACCAAATAAAAAACATACTAGAGGTATACAACACCAAATTTGAAGAGACAGAAGAAAGAATAAGTGATATAGAGGACAAGATAACTGACTTTGAAGACTCAAAATAGCAAATGGCAAAAAAGATGGAAAAAATCAAATGGGAACTCAGGAAAATGACAGACAAAACAAAGTGCACAAATATAAGAATCATTGGTGTCCCAGAGGGAGAAGAGAGGAGTAAAGAGCTAGGATGAGTAGTTGAGGATATAATAGGGGAAAACTTCCCAACTCTCACATAATAATAACTTTGAATGTTAACAGACTAAACTTATCAATTAAAAGATAGATTGGCAGAAAGGATTAAGAAACATAATCCAGCGATATGCTGTTTACAAGAGACTCATCTTAGACACAAGGATAATGAAAGGATGGAAAAACATTTTCCATGCAAGTTGTAACCAAAAGAAAGCAGGAGTAGCTATACTAATATCAGACAAAATAGACTTTAAATGTAACGACATCATAAGAGACAAAGAAGCACACTATATACTAATTAAAGGGTCAATTTACCAAGAAGACGTAACAATCATAAATGTTTATGCTCCCAATCAAGGAGCACCAAAGTACATGAGACAGACGTTGGCGAAACTGAAGGTAGTGATAGATGTTTCAACACTGATAGTAGGAGACTTCAGTAAACCACTCTCCTCTATAGACAGAACAACCAGACAGAAGATCAACAAGGAAATAGAGAAATTAACTTGATAAATGAATTAGACCTAACAGACATATATAGGTCATTGTACCCCAAAGCTCAAGGTTATACATTCTTCTCTAGTGCTCATGGAACATTCTCCAGGATAGACCATATGCTGGGGCACAAAACAGGTCTTTAATAATTTAAAAACCTTGAAATTATTCAAAGCACTTTCTCTGATCGCAATGGGATGAAGCTGGATCTCAATAACTATCAAAGAACAAGAACATTCACAAATAAATGGAGATTAAATAACACACTCTTAAACAACCAGTGGGTCAAAGAAGAAACTCCTACAGAAATCAGTAGCTATCTGGAGATGAATGAAAAGGAGAATAAAACTTATCACAACTTATGGGATGTGGCAAAGGCTGGGCTGAGAGGGAAATTTATTGCCTTAAATGTCTAAATTAAAGAGTAAGAAAGAGCAAAAATTAAGGACTTAAGAGCAAATCTGGAGGAACTTGAGAAAGAACAGCAAACTAACCCCAAAGCAAATAGGAGGAGGGAAATAACAAAGATTAAAGCAGAGATAAATGAATGGGAGAATAAAAGAACAATAGAAAGAATCAATAAAACCAAAAGTTGGTTCTTTGAGAAAATCATTGAAATTGATGGGCCACTAGCAAGACTGACAAACAAAAAAAAGAGAAAGGATGCAAATAAACAAAATCAGAAATGAGAAGGGGTGCATTACCACAGACCCTGAAGAAATAAAAGAAATCCTAAGGGGAAACTTTGAACAACTATATGCCAACAAATTAGACAACTCAGATGAATGAACAAATTCCTAGAGACACACAAACAAGCTACACTGACTCAGGAAGAAATAGAAGATCTCAACAAACCAATCACAAGTAAAGAGATTCAATCAGTCACCAAAAATCTTCCTACAAAGAAAAGCCCAGGGCCAGATGGCTTCACAGGGGAATTTTATCAAACATTCCAGAAAGAACTAACACCAATCCTGCTCAAACTTTTCTAAAAAACTGAGGAAAAAAGAACTCTGCCTAACTCTTTTTATGAAGCTAATATAATTTTAATACAAAAACTGGGTAAAGATGCTATAAGAAAGGAAAACAAATCAAATCCAACAGCATATTAGAAGAATTATATACCATGGCCAAGTGGGGCTTATACCAGGAATGCAAAGATGGTTCAACACAAGAAAATCAATTAATGTAATACAGCACATTAGCAATTCAAAAAGGAAAAATCTATGATCATCTCGATTGATGCTGAAAAAGCATTCTACAAAATTCAGCATTGTTTTCTGATAAAAACATTCCAACAGATAGGAATCAAAGGTAACTACTTCAATATGATAAAGGCAATATATGAAAAACCGATAGCCAGCATCTTACTCAATGGAGAGAGACTGAAGGCATTGTCCCTAAGGTCAGGTACAAGACAAGGATACCCACTGTCACCACTATTCAGCATTGTGCTAGAAGTTCTAGCCAGAGCAATCAGGCAGGGCTAAGAAATAAAGGCATCCAAAATGGAAAGGAAGAAGTAAAATTCTCATTATTTGCAGATGATATGACACTATACTTGGAAGATCCTGAGAAATCTACAGCAAAGGTACTTGAGCTAACAAATTCAGCAAGGGGGCAGGATATAAAACTTCTGTGCAAAAATCAGTATCATCTCTGTATACAAGCAATGACCTAGCTGAGGAGTCAGTTAAGGAAAGAATGCCATTCAAAATAGCAAGTAAAAGAATCAAATACTTAGGAATGAACTTAACTAGGATGTAAAGGACTTGTACACAGAAAACTACATAATATTGTGAAAAGAAATCAAAGATCTAAATATGTAGAAAGACATTCCCTGCTTATGGATATAAAGGCTAAAAATAGTTATGTTGTCAATTCTCCCCAAATTTGATCTACAGATTCAACAGAGTACCAATCAAAATTCCAACAACTTACTTTGAAACTTTGGAAAAGCTAACTACCAAATTATCTGGAAGGGAGAGAGACCCTGAATAGCTAAAAGCATCCTAAAAAAGAAGAACTAAGTGGGAGGATTAACATTCCCTGACTTTAAAACCTATTATAAAGCTACAGGGGTCAAAACAGAATGGTACTGGCACAAATACAGAAACACTGACCAATGGAATCAAATCAAGAGTGTAGAAATAGACCACCAAATCTATGGTCAACTGATTTTAGACAAGGCCCTCAAATCCTCTGAACAGGGACAAAATAGTCTTTTCAATAATTGGACATGGAAGACTGGATATCAATAACCAAGAGAATGAAAGAGGACCCCTATCTTATACCTTACACAAAAGTTAACTTTAAGTGGATCAAACACCTAAATATAAGAACTAGCACCATAAAGCTTCTAGAAGAAAACGTAGGGAAACATCCTCAAGACCTAGTAAAAAGAGGTAGCTTCCTAAACTTTACATCCAAAGCACAAACAACAGAACAAAAAATAGATAAATGGGAACTCCTCAAAATCAAATGCTTCGCACCTCAAAAGACTTTGTCAAAAAGGTGAAGAGGCAGCCAATTCAATGGGAAAAAATATTTGGAAATCACATATCAGACAAAGGTTTGATTTCCTGTATATACAAAGAAATCATACAACGCAATAACAAAAGAACAAACAATCCAATTATAAAATGGGCTAAAGATATGAATAGGCATTTTTCTGAAGAGCAAATACAGTACATGAAGAGTACATGAAAAGATGCTCATTTTCATTGTCTATAAGGGAAATACAGATCAAGACTACAATGAAATACCACCTCACACCTATAACAATGGCTGCTATTAAACAAACAGGAAACTATAAACGTTGGAGAGGATGTGGAGAAACTGGGACACTTAGGTACTGCTGGTGGGAATGTATAATGGTGCAGCCACAATGGAAGACTGTTTGGCCATTCCTTAGGAAACTAAATATCAAGTTGCCCCAAGCCCCAGCAATAGCACTACTTGGTATCTACCGAGAAGAGCTAAAAGCAACAACACAAACAGGCATTTGCACATCGATGTTCATAGCAGCATTATTTACAATTGCCAAGCAGCATTATTTACAATTGCCAAAAGATGGAAACAAACCAAATGCCCGTCAACAGACAAGTGGATCAACAAAATGTGGTATATATATATATACGATGGAATATTATGCAGCGGTAAGACAAAATGACTTCCTGAAGCACATGACAAGATGGATGAGCCTTGAGGACATAATGCTGAGTGAAATTAGCTAGACACAAAAGAATAGATACTGTATGATTCCACTTTTATGACCAGCATAAAGGAATAATCAGAGGCTTATAATACAGAATATAGGGGACTTAGAGATACATAGAAGCTAGAGATGGGTGAACCCTTAGCTAATGAGGTTGAACTCCAATGTAAGGGAATAGATAGGAATGAAGGTGATTCACTAGTGGGTCTAGAAATAATATTACCATATTAAAGATGAACAAGATTGAAAGGGGTTGTATAGACCTACATGTCCCACTGACTCACACTAGAAATATGAATGAGTTCTCATAAGAATTACTTCAAAGATATGATTCTTGTATAAAGAGGGTTTAAGTCCAGGGTACAGGGGGAAAACTGCTATTGCATGTTACAAGCTATGTTCAAAAGGAAACCATCAGCACTACCATAGCAACAGCAGAGGTAAATAATGGGGTGAGAGACAAGAGTTAAGAGGAGGTTTAGATTTCCTATTTAGCGAGGGTGTGTTTATTGGTTTTCTGCCTCTTGGGAACAATGAGATTATCTGAAATTGAGAATGTTGATGGACTGTGGACTTTGGGCCCTCTACGTGATGCCTGATGAATGCAGGTGGCTGAAGGATGCACTAACAGAAAAGCAGATTGGCGAATGATGGTATATATTTATGAACAAAGGTTGTGCTGCTACAAAAAGGAACAGTGTTGTGAGGCATGTGACGATGTAAATGAACATATGGGACATTTGGTGAGACAAAATAAGCCAGAAACAAAAAAATAACAATGGTATGGTCACCTTTGGAATATGCTTATAAGAAAACAGGGGCCTTAGATTCTAAGCTTTTAGGACAGACACAGTAAGTCTGGAGTGGTGATCATTATTTCTGGATTTTGAGAGGCTGTTATATATATATATATAACCTGATATTTAGAGATAAGAATGAAGCCAAACAGGTTGGGGTTAAAATAACTCAGAACATAGTGTTAAGGAAGACAGTGTCTATATTTTAGAGCACACATACTCTTTGAGACAAACAGAAGAAAGGTTTATTTGATCTGGAACTGAAATTTTCTGTAGTGCATAATCTAATTCAACCTATCTGTAGAGATCATTTGAACAAGTGAAACACAGGAAGCACAGAATAAGAAAGAGGTCCTTTAATCCTGTATAGATTATTGTAATGCCTGGAAACATCCTAGAGTACATTAAGCAGATAATCAAAAAGTATTGGCAAAGTCCCCTGGGGAGGGGAGACAGACTATGGCACTATTAAATCTTACTATCAGGAATCCCCTGGTACTGTGTCAAACCTTAGGGATACCCAAATCAATAAGCCATGCCCTCGATCATGAGGCTTACTATTGTGAATCTTATGTACTTAGCAGAGAAGCTTAGACCTCCTATAGGTATGCCTGACAGTTACTTCTGGAGGACCTCTGTGCTCAGATGTGGCCTCACTGTCTCTAAGCCCAACCCTACAAGTGAAATCACTGCCCTCCGCCCTACATGGGACATGACATCCAGGAGTGAAAGTCTCCCTTGCAACGTGGGAGATGATTCCCAGGGATAAATCCAGACCTGGCACCGTGGGATCAACAATTACATCCTGACCAAAAAGGGGAAAAGAAGTGTAACTAATAAAGTATCAGTGGCAGAGAGAGTTCAAATAGTGTCAAGAGGCTACTCTGGAGGTTGCTTTTATGCAAGCTTCAGGTAGACCTTGCTAGCTATCATAACCTGCCAACCCCCAACCAGGACCATTCTAGCCAATCCTAAAGAACACCTAGAGCAATATATAAGATCACACAGGGGTTCTAGGCACTAGAGTAACTTTCTAGAAACCTATAACTTCCAGATGGGTCCCTAGTCCAGACAAGTCCTGAAACCCAGCCCAGCCTCTCCAGAACATCAGATACTTCCATCTCCCTACCCCATATTAGTGACAGACTCTTCCAATATAAAAAATTTAGAATTGCTGTAACCCAAACAACCCCAAAGAGAGGTATGGAAAGATCAAAGTTGATGGTGGAATTATACATGGAAGACAGGATTTAACAAATAAATATAAATGCTGAATCATTAAATTAACATCTCTTTTAGTCTCTCCAGTATTTTAGAGCAGATAGAAGTAAAAACCTAAAATTGTGAAACTGCAACCCATGTCAAAGTCTAAAATATGTTCTACAACTAACTGTGGTGCTGTGCTTTGAAATTTATAGCTTTTTTGTATATATGTTATCGTTCACAAAAAAAAAAGAAGGAAAAAAAGTCAATTGTGGGCGGGCCGCGGTGGCTTAGCGGGCAAGAGTGCTTGCCTGCCATGCCGGAGGACCCCGGTTCGATTCCCGGCCCCAGCCCATGTAAAAAACAAACAAACAAACAAAATATAATAAAAACAAGAAAATGTTTAAAGATGTTTCCCTTTCTTCCTCTCTTCCTTCCTTCCATCCTTCCTTCCTTCTCTCTGTCTTTCCTTCCCTTCCTCCCTCTCTCTTTAAAAAATAAAAAAAAAAAAAAAAAAAAAGTCAATTGTGATGATAAAAAAGTATTTAAGCCTGCTAACCTCCTATATTCTGGAGTAGCTAGAAGGAAAAATACAAGAGGATCGTATGGTAGCCCATGACAAATTCTGGGATCTGTCTGTCCTATAACCACCTGTTGAAGAGTGCTTTGGAAACTATTGCTTTTTATTTCTTTGCTTTGTATATATGTTATACTATACAATAAAAAAAGTTTAAAAAAAAATAAAGCAAAACACTGGAATTCAGGCACAGAGAGAAGCCATGTGGAGGAGGAAAAGCTGGAAGTCAGTGGAAACCGGGAGAGAAAGGAGATGATGCTGTCGTGTGCACTGCCTTGAGACAGAAAAGCAAGGGCCAGGGATCACCAGCAGCCAGCCCAACAATGCCACAGCCTCCAGGGAGAAAGCATCGCCTTGATAACTCCTCAGTTTTGGACTTCTCTTGGCCTCAAAACCATAAATGACAAATTCCCATTGTTTACACCAAAAAAAAAAAAAAGTGGTTATGTTTCATTTTTTTGGAACTGATGATAACCTAAAAATACTTGACATATATACTGTATATAAGCAAAAATGTCATGTGATTCAGATAAATTATAAAACCTCAAAAAAAAGAAAGCCTCTGATTTCCAGGAAGAGAGCTAAAATATAATAAGGGGACATGAAATTAAGAGAAAATAGAAAATAATGAAAAGAAAGACCAGGCATGTAAAGTTTAGAGGCGAGGAGGTACATGGGGGCATGGGAAGCCTGTCACCAATAACCACAGTTAACTGTCTATGTGTCCATCTATTCATCCATCCTTAGATGCCCACATGTGTCAGGTACCCTTTTTTGGTAAGAAAATGAAAATGAACTGTGCCCTCAAACAGCTTTCAATTAGAAGGAGAGGCTGAAATAAATGACTCAGAAAAAAATGCAAAGCTACAGTTGTAGCAAATCCCTTGAAGGGAAGTTTCTCAGGACTAGAAGGGCAAATAATGGGGGATTTGACCTGGTCAACAAGGTCAGAGACAGGTGGATTTCTTAAGAAAGTTATTCTTTGAGCTGACTGTTATAAAAACAGCTCACACTTGTTTACCATTTACTAAGTGCCAGACACGCCGCTAAATGCTTCACATATATTATTTATAGCCTCACAACCACCTGAATCTTGCTATAACTCTTCTAACAGGTATATCTCTATTATGTCTCCACTTTACAAATGAAGAAACCGAGGCACAGGGAGCTTAAGTATCTTGCCCAAAGCTACAGAGCTGATAAGGGTCAGGTCTAATACAAACTCAAGCAGTCTGGGTTCAGAGCTTGTACTTTTAACTTTGATGCCACTCACAGGATGGGATAAAAATTGAATAGGCATTCACGGGAGGAAGCAGGGAAGGGAAAGCATTTCCAGCAGCAAGGATGTACATTGGGGTCTTAGCAACAGGAGAGAGATGGTGAGCAGGAGGGTCTGGGAGGAAGCCTGCATGCCTGGAACAGAGAATGCCAGGATGAGGAGCTGAGGCTGCAGAGAGGGTGGTAGAGGCAGACCCGCTGGGGACAGCACACAGCACTCACACACTGGGACCAGCCTCGTGGGCCAGCCTCTCTAGGAAGGTATTAGTCTCCCTAGGGAATGGACTCGGCCATCTTTCAGATCGAGACTGTTGGATCTCCAAGGTCCCACATCATTGCACAAGGGGGCAGTTGAGTCGGGGGGCAGTTCAGAAATTTGTGGGAGTGCTTTTGGGAGAGTGGGCAGTGGCCAGAGATGCTGCCTGTCCTGCAGTGTTCAAGAGTCCCACACAACAAAGGATTGTCCTGCTTCCTGCATGACCTTCAAATGCCCCAGTGGATATTCACGTCAGCGAAAAAACCTGCTTGTCATATCATCCTGTGACCCCAGAACCTCACTCTTTTAGGTAAGAAAACAAAAATGGAGTGTGCATGTAAACACAAGGTATTTTTTGTATGCTTTTATTTTCACCCAATTTGCCAGGAATGCAACCAGCATGCAAATCAAGTGGGGGCTGCCCTCTATTCTGTTTAGAAACTGAAAGTTTTGCGCCATTTCAGAAAAACTGTGTCAGCAGTGACAACACAACTGTGGTTTATGTGTCACCAGCACAACACACCCATGAGGTCTACTTCTTTAGCTTTCAATACATAACTATTCCAAGAATCTGGCTACATTGCCATGTGTTCAGGGGTAGCTTCACCCAGTGGTTGACCTACTGAGTACATAAATAAGCTATGTTTCTTTTCTTTTCCTTTGTTTACACTTTGGGCATTGTATTCATTTTTAAAAATTTGTGTATGTATGTGTAGATTATATGAGCAATGGATTTCACTTCAGGATAGTACAGTGACTATTAGAAATATTTGTTTTAAAAAGAAGGAGTTGGGTCTGAGCATGCTGAAAAGCACTGCTGGAGCTAATCACTCATTCCCCCCACCTGCACCGCCCCAGAAGAAGTAAGCAATTGAGCGATATGACTCATAGTAGAGGGTTTGAAACTGTCTGTCAGGCAGTAAACAGTGTGACTTCATATTACTGCCCTACAGATAAGGACAGGCACAGTAACAAAAGGGTGCGGTGACATCTGCAGTCTGAGAGCTGTCCAACCACGGTCAGGACCAGGAACCAGCCTGGAGCTTCCTCCCACTGCCCTCAGGCCCTCCAAACCTGGCAGCCCAAAGACACCACCAACCACCCTCTCATCTGCTGGACCCCGATGGTCCTGCAGCTTAAGGAAGGCAGCCAGGCTCGCCTGGTCCAGGGCCCTGTGGAGAAGGCCTGCCACGGATCGACCAAGCCACCTGGGTCCCTGCGGCCAACCAGAGCCTTCCCTGTCCGCTGGTCAGTGGCCCTCATGGGGCTCCCAGACATTCCCACATGTAAGAACCGAGACGGGGGGAACTTGTTTTAATGTCGATTCCTAAGCCCCGGCCTCAGAGATTTTGCTTCAGGGCCTGGGGGTCCAGGGATGAGCATTCTAGAGGTAATTCCCCAGTGGTTCTGATACAGACATTCCAGGAATGGAGCTTTGGGAAATGTATCCTGAAAGGTCAGCTTTCCCCCAGATTCTGTCTTTGGGGTGCTTCTCCCTATTCGGGCTCCTCAGCTCCCCCTCTCATGGCTTTACTGCCACGTTCAATGGCAGTTTATGAATAAAGAGTCCCAAATCTGTATCTCTAGCGCCAGCTTTCCTCTGCTGCTCCAGGTCTGCATCTGTTCTCAGACATTTCTCCCTACACCTCCAGTTTACGAACTTCACAGGTTGAAAACCCCGACATGAGAATCTCCTCGGTTCAATGGGAGAAGACGGGTGTAAAGGGGTCGTCGTACCCGCCGGGCAGAGTGGTGTAGTGGAGGGGGCCGTGAAAGGCGAACCCTCCCAGCAGAGGCGTGCCCACTTCTTGGGGACGGCAGAGGCAAGAGGCAGGAAAGGCTGTGAGAGAATCAATCCCAAATCTTAGAGGATGAGGAGGACATTCTAGGCAAAGGGGGAGACAGATGCAAAAGCTGTAAGGGATGGGCAACAAAACCTTCAAAACGAAGAGGAGCCTGTAGGTGAGAACCCTGAGGAGACAAACACGAGAGGAAAGGAGAGTTGGGGGGCGGGGGCTGATTCCCCTCTTTGTTGCAGGTTCTACAGGGAGAAGCATCCCCAGGGGATTCTGTAAGCAGCAGCCATGCTCCAGGGGCAAAGCGAGCAAAGGAAGAACATGGTCCAAGGGTCCGGCCTCCAGCCGCCAGCCGGACGCCTAGCACCTACCTCACGATTTCATTCACCGAGTGTAAAACCACACACAATAGGTCCTGGGAAACTGCGGTCACTCACCCCTGGTTTCGTTTTGAACCCACGAATTGATGGAATCACAGGCAGAGGGCGGATCCTCGAAGTTCACGCTCTGGACTTGGCACTGAAACACATCTTTGTTCCTCATGACAAAAGGTGCTTCCATTTTAAAGCCATTCTTAACAAACACCGCGTTAGCCACGGTCACGATATCTTTATTTTTCTTGGAGGCGATGGCCTTGTTGATCTTCTTTAACACTTTACCGACTCCTAAAGGAGAAATCAGAAAACACAATCAGATGTCCAGAAGAATTCAGGAAGTTTTTTTTGTTTTTCCTCCTTCAGTCTCTTTTGGCAAATAAAAACAGTACAAGCAAGATTAGTTTAAATGGCAGGAGTCTTTTGCTTTCTCACTGGCCTTTTCTTTAAAAAAGTGAGGGCTGGGGGAGGGGTGGAGAACAAAATATGTATTACAATTATTTGCGACTGAAGGAGATAATCATAAGGTATTTGTAGCTAGCATCGACACATGCAGTCTTGAAGCATTTCCCACTTCTTCCCCACTGGACCTCATCCTCCAGGCAGCCCTTCTGGATAGCAAGTCATACTCCAATTATGTAGCCAGGCAGGGAAAAAAAAAAATCAAATGAAACATTTTTATTTTCTATTTCTCGTATCCTATCTTTATTTTAAACTCTAAAGCACTATTTCTTTCCCTGCCAAAGATTTTACACTGCTATTTCTTTTCTCTATTTTGGGGGAAAAAAATGAACAAAATAAGCATTAGGATGGTTACAAAAAATTGCCATGTGTCGCCACCCAGAACAATGATTTTTACTTGATATAGCACTCAGAACAGCAAGGAGATTAATTTTATGGTGATGGAAGCTTTATCTTACATGACTCATTCATGAATGCTCCATTTAGTTTTAGTTCATGAAAAAGAGAAAAACAAGAATGAAAAGTATTTCTATGGAAATCTTGAATTATAGTTCCTTCTTAACTGCCTGGGGTCTTTCTCAAGATGACAATGCCCCAAAACAGTCCTGCTACAGTCACCTTGATGGTCTCCCGAAGTACCTGTTACCTCCTTCTTCAGATTCCCTAAATAAGGGTGGGGTAAGGTCTTACCAGGGTCAGCAAAGAGGGGACTGGCAGGGCCTTACATCTTACAGGGCCCTTGCTTTGACTCTTCCTGAGTCCATTCTTCTTGACTGTTCTACGGGGCAGGTACTGCAGAGTTATTAGTCCCATTTCACAAGTAGAGGAATTACAGCTTCCAGAGGCTAAAAGACACTTTCAGGGCCGAGTTCCAGCATTCAGTCCTGGTGGCCAGACGGCCTGGAAAAGGTTAGGGCAGCTCTGCCCTCACTGCCCCAAGCTGTCCTGCCCCCTGGCCTCAACAAGAGCCTCAATGCTGAGAGCTCCCAGGGGCAGAGTCCCCACAGTGGCCTGAAAAATTGCCCGGGCTCCTCCTGGACGAACTTGTCCTGCAAACCAAAGCTACACTTCACAATGTTACTGCTAGCCATTCAGGAGGAAGACGGGCTGGATGGAGGGCAGTTTCCAACGTGCCAATGTTGTCGAAACTCTAGAAACACTGACTTAATATTCACGCAGCTCAGCATTACAGCAAACAGCCAACTCCAGGTGCTATTCTGGAACTGCATTCGCCACCAGGACCTGGAACACACTGGACAAGGCCATAAATTCTAGCAGTGATTCGCTATGAAGTTATAAATCACCAAGTGTTTTCTGAACTTCCAAGCGAGGGGCAGAAATGTGTGTTCCAACTATTTAGACTTTTCATGCTTCCAACAGGTGAACAAACTGCAAACTCATGCAAAAGTTTAATGCCACAAACAAAACAGTACAGCTAGACATTCAGTGCTGGGGGCATTGGAGGCTGTACTGAAAACAGGGTGAAGCATGTAAATACACAAATCCTGAGCATGCTCATCCCACTCTCCCAGCTAAGGCATCAGTGCCGTCAAGATTCTTTGAACTTTACAGCCCATAGGCAGGTGGAAAATGACTCTAAATTAAGAAAGGCTGAGCTAAAGCAAAACAATGGTGCTAGGAGATCTAAGCTCTTAAATTTAAATAGGTAATTAAAAGCGATTTTTCTTTCAGTAAAAGGGAACCTCTTCCATTGTGCCGTAGATTTTTTTTTCATAACTTTTTATTTTGAAAGAATTACAGATTCACAGAGGTTACAATAAAATGTACAGGGAGGGTCCATCCATCAGCCTTCCCGATCGTAACATCTTATAGAACTACAGTTCAATATCACAATTAAGAATTTGACGTTGGTGCAGTCCTCAGAGCTTATTCAGACGTCACCAGTGGTACACCTGCTCATGCGTGCGCGCATGTACATGTAGATGCATGTGGTGTGTATGTGTGTGGCTTTATGCAATTTTAGCCCCCAGGTAGATCCCTACGGCCACAGCCAATCAAAGAGACAGAAATGCTCCATCACCACATGGACGAACAGTTCTCCTGCTGCCCTTTATAGCCACACCCACTGGATTCCCTGGCTTACAAGCACATTCACAACTGTAACTCATTTGTAGCAATTTCTTTGCAGAAATGAGAAAATTCGGCCAGGGAGAGATCAGGTGAGTGACCCCAAGCCCACTGCTCCAGAACAGAGACCAGAATGCAGCTGTAACTTCTCATGCCCGGACGTCTCCTCCTTGAGAACAGATGGTCCTAAACCCAGAGGGCCTCCCTGGACGCTCCCCTGGCCTGTCTGCTCGCGGGACCACAACGGAAGATTAGGCGAGGAGGGCCCTCCTGCCATCGTACCGTTCACGCCGTATCTCAGCACCGTGGTCAGCTGCTTCTTCGTCCTGCCGTCAGCTCCCAGCTGGAGCATCCCCAGTACGGACGCAATCCCATGGGGGGAAACGACGATGTTTTCATGAGGCCGGGATTTGATAATCTGATTGAAGACCTGGATGCCTGTGTCGGAGCCAAGTTCTTCCAGAGACACGGCATTGAACCGGGAGGAGACCATCGGCAAAGCCACTGTGGCCAGTAGGAAGAGCGGAAAATGCCAATTCATGGTTCCTTCCGGCGAGGACAACCTGAAAGATTAGACCAAAAATATTTTAATTATACTTCATTGACCACTTTGGGGAGGGGAGGGGAGGTGTCTGTACCAAGCTAGGTATGAGCGAATGAACTCAGTGCAGCTGGACGCCAAATCAACATACTTACGATAGAATCGTGTAGATTAACCTGGATTTCAATGCACATGCCATGGGGAAGGGGAGGGAGAGGAAGCAAAAGTCCATTTAAGCCCCTTCTCTGTGCCGAATGCTGTTCTAATCATTATTTAATTACCATAAGGACCCTTCACTCAATTAAACCAATATTTACCGAGGCCCTACTATGTGCCAAGCCCTTTTCTAAGTGCTGGCAGACAAGCATACTCAAGACAGATGAGATCCCTGCTTAATAGACCTTACATTCTAGAGAGGGGACAGAGACCAAATTAGTAAGTAAATAATCTCAGAGAGAGATAAGGGCCATGATAATAGAACAGAGTGATGTGAGCAGAGGAAGCGGCTGGGGGCAGGGGCGATAGCAGAGAGGGCAGGCAAGCCACCTGTGCAGAGGGACGGTGTGATGAGCCCTGGAGGAGGAGGAAGAGCCCGCCCTGCCCCCCTCAGGGCAGGGAGGGGCAGCCCAGGCAGAGAGCACAGCCTGGCAGTGGGAATGGACTTGTGTGTTAGTGGCCAGTGGGGAGGAGTAAGGCAGAGAAGGGTGACGGAGAGCCAGGTCAGGAGGCATCTGCAGAGCACAGGAAAGCATGTGGCTTCCAATCCAAAGGGCAGGAGAAACCATGGCAGGGTTTTAAACAAAGGAGTGCATCCCCCAGGTTGGTGTGAATTATATCATACCCACGGGTGCCTGGTATTTTTACCCAAAGCCTATCACATTGATTTTAATTAACAATTCTTTAATTGAGAAAGTAAGTGACAGCCTTAATTCTACAACAGGGACGAACAATTGGCTACCCTGAAATTCTCAATTACCGTGATTTGTTTTAAATAAGCCGCCTTCCTTGCCTATCGCTTACTGAGCTTCCTTTGGTATGATGAGTAAGAGGCAGGAACTTTCCATATTTTATGGAAAAAGCAAATGCTTTCAATAAACAAGAATTTTGAAAGTGGCAGCTGGTAAAACAAAAGCAGAACCCATGATGTTGCGGATTTGCTTCCTCCCGTATAGACCCGAGTTCCTGCTAAGCACGAGTTTCCCACAAAGCCAATTTGGCCCTCTTGTCACGTGTGTTTACATTACAGCGCTGAGGGCGCTGGCAGAGAATGAGAGAGAGCAGAGCCTTCTAAGAGACGGCTGACCTGCAGTGAGAGGGCACAGCCTCCATGTGTGCTCCGGGGAAAAGAAAGGGCACAAGAACAAACATTCAGTGAAACTGGCATTTGGTGTCTCTTTCCCTTCCATTTCGTGATCTTTTTCTTCTTCCCCACCCGAGGTCACAGATGTTCAATAAATACTTGCAGAATAAAACCTAGTGGCTTATGAGCACTTTCTGTTTCTATGAATTATTTTTAACCACCTCAAAACAGTGTTACTGAGCATGGCTCAGAAAGTAACTGTATTTAGTCCTGAGCCTCGCTGTTAACTCAAAACATTCTCCAAGGAAAGGAACTGCATTGGGTTGAGGAATATCAGCAGAAGCCCGATTCACCGTTTGGCTTAAACACACAAATAGGGTTACAAGGAGAACTAGTACGGCCATCATTCAAACGGATACCACTATTTTCTTATACATTGCAAAACACATTTTTAAAAAATGTAGAACATTCAGCGTTTCTGCAGAGCTGAACTGTGAAATAATTTGGTAAACTCTGTCTAAATTCAAAGCATGTAAGGGACCTATGTACGTTCGCTCCTTCTTGGGGCTTTACCACGGCTGATGTAGTCTATTTTGATTCTGGTACCCAGGACTGCCTCTAAAAACAAACCTGTCCTCCCCAGTCTCCTTTCCAAGACTGGGCTTGGAAAGCTTCCAAATTCTGCCTATGGAAGTTTTACTAATTTCCTCTAAAAACTAGGAATTGTTCCTTCCCTATCTCCTTCTCTCCCTTTTCCTTCACTCTCTCCCTTTTCACCCTTTCTCTTTCAGGAATTACATTTCCTTTTTAAAATTTAATTAACCACATGTCATCATAAGTATAAAACAATCAGAGTAATCTTTGTTAGAAATGGTCAGATACAGAGGCCAGTACCAACTTCGTTAATCTGAATTACTGACTCTCTCATTATAATTTGTTCTGGCATCTATGCCCCTTCAGTGTGCCATAACCTACACTCCCAAGCCTCCCAAAGAAATCCTCCTGGATTAGCAAGTGATTGAATAAATATTTGAGTGTGCACCCTCACAAGTTATTTACTGAAAAAACATCAACTTGGTTTTGCCTCTGATGTCCTAAAGTTGAGTCACCTAAACACTACAGATATATGTAGAACACTGTAAAATATGTAGGAAGAATCAGGAATAGTAAAGAATCTAGCAGCTCTAACGTCTTGAAGTCAGCAAGGACAGTCTCCCAAATAAACACCCAACTTACTTTGCAGAATTTTGCTTGGTTATGAGTTTCTGCTAAAAGAACAGTCTCGTTCTTAAAGTGAGGGAAGGCTGCCATGGGTGTTTTTCTTGGTTTCAGGAACTTTGGGAAAGTTTTGAGAGGTGCCTGCCTTTTTCATAAGAATGTATTGGGCTATTGTCAGAGCTGTGTGGAACTTGGAATAAGAGGTATTTTGATGGGTGTTCTGGGAATAACTTATTCTTGGACTCAGTTTCCCAGGCCAAAATGGTCACGTGTCTAAACTCACCTGGCTCATGTACATGTCTGAGATTTCTCTTCAAAGTTCAGAAAGCCAAGAGAATAGCTGCTTGTTCATAAATTATCTTAGGTTTATATTACTTCCCAAATAGACACTCCTATATGGGAAATAACTGTTGGAGTTATCACCCTTTGAAGTCTAATCTTCTAGAACAGAGTCCCATTATGGGAAGAATATAACAAACCCTTATTTCTTGTAAAAATAAAAAAAAGTCATACCTTAAACCCTCAAACAAGGAAGAAAGAATGATGGTGTTGCCCAAATGTATTGGGCAGCATCAATATGGAGAATCATATATTTGTTGAAATGTTTCCATTTCCTGAACAATGTTTGCACAAAGTCATCTCTTTTGTTTAGACCATCCACAGAGAGAAATCACAAACATGCAGAGGCATGTCTTTGCAAATGTCAAATTTCTCCTTCCTCATGTACTTCTGGTTTCTGTTATGCCAAACCCTTCCACTCTTCCAGTATGGAGAACATTTTTGAAGTAACTGGGTACTGCTTCAAGCTTTCAGTGAGATTTAATGTAGCAAATGATATACTGGTAGTTTTGCAAATTCCAGAACACAAACCACACCCCTACTGTGGTAGTTAGATTCAGGTGTCAACTTGACCAGGTGGAGGTGCCTAGTCCTATTACTGTTGACATGAGCTAACGGCATGTAAACGTCATCTGTTGCTGATTACATCTGCAGTTGGCTAGGAGGCTTCCTGTTGCAATGAATGATGTTTGATTTAATTGGCTGGTGCTTAAATGAGAGAGCTCAACGTAGCACAGCCCAAGCAGCTCAGCATACTGCATCTCAGCACTCGCAGCTCAGCCCAGGCCTTTGGAGATGTAGAAAGGAATCACCCCAGGGAAAGTTGCTGGAAACCAGAGGCCTGGAAAGAAGGCCAGCAGAGATCGCCCTGTGCCTTCCCACGTGAGAAAGAACCTCAGTTGAAAGTTAGCTGCCTTTCCTCTGAAGAGCTGTATGGTAACTAAATAAATACCCTTTTATTGAAAGCCAATCCGTCTCTGGTGTATTGCATTCTGGCAGCTAGCAAACTAGAACACTTACATTAATGGATTCACCATTTTCCAATGGCAGAAACTAGACAAGCCCACTCTCTATGAACCCAATGACTTCAAACATGATGTCTACACAGATGATACTCAAATCTGCAGCTCAAATCCTCAATTGTTTTCTGAATTTCAGAGCCACACTTTCACCTGTTTGTTACCTGTTTTCACCTGATCACTCAGAACATTGTCTTGGCCTGAAAAAAAATATTTCCATCAGTGGGTTATGGACAACTCATCTATGATGCTCGCTGACTCTCCGCTTAGGTCCTATTTTCTGTGGCTAGACCTTGGCCTTTCCCATGCCTGTGCCTTTGCTCCATGGCCCCTGCCAGGAGTCCCCTCTCCCCTCTACTCTCCATCTATCCACAGGGGCGCTTCCCCCAGCTCCTTCCACTGTCTGCTAGAAGCTTTCCCTGACTGGGAAGAGATGGGCTTACTCCATCTCTTAATTCCTACAGCATTTGCTACCTGCACCTCTCATTTTAGTTGTTTTTCAAGTATATTTTTTCCTTCCCAACCAGACTGGAGCTTACAGAAAGCAGAGCCATGGAACTTAAGAATTCTAGTGCCCATCGGGTCTAATTTCGGGCTTTATCTTTGATAGACACTATATCAGAGGTTGACCCACAATCCAAATCAGGCTCTTCAAGTGTTTGACTTGGAATACAGGGAGTTCTAATCTGAAGTAACTAAAAATCAAGAGGTGTCACATACAATTCTGGATTGAAAAAGAACGGAAGTTCTGGGAACAGTGGGCCCTTATTTCCATGGCAAGCATCTTGCACAGCAACCGTTCCCAGGGCTGGGATGCAGCATGCTTTCCAATAGGCCATGACTCCCTCCTTCCCCCACTCCACTGCCACCCAAGCCTGCTCCCTGCTGAAACACATCCAGGCAGCCCCAAATCACCTCTCCCATTTGTGTTAGCATTTGCAACTAGACCCCTGTAATGGACCAATCCTAACTGATCAGATAATGGGAGACTGGTCGGGCTGGTCACAAAAGATGAGGCTTGTTTCCACTGAATAAATTCTTTTTTACAAAATAAAGTATGTTTAAAATATAGCACACAAGAAAAAGATAAGTAATACAGTATCTGTCAGCTCTATTTGACATAACAAATAAATTGTATATGAACAGTTTGATGAAGGAAACAAAACTTGGGGAAGGTTCTCCTGGTTCCAATTCTTAGATGACTCACATCTGTTTTAGCTTGACCCAGCAGAGTCTAAATAGATGAGAAGTGCTCCATCCCTTCTCATCCTCTAAAAAAAAGTTTAAAGTTGTGTAATTTTAAAATTAATACATTAAAAAAATCTTTGTTATCAAGGAAGATTTCAGACATATGCAAAAAGATAAGAAACCCTCGAAACTGTCATGGTCAGGTCCATGTATCAACTTGGCCAGGTGGTGATACCCGTTTGTCTGGTCAGCCTGTCTGTTGCTATGAGGATACTGCATAGAATTAAATCATGATCATGTCAGCTGCATCCACAGCTGATTTCATTTGTAATTAGCCAAGAGGAATGCCTTCTACAATGAGTGATGCTTAATCTAATCACTTCAAACTTTTTATGGAGGATTCGGAAGAGACAGGCTCTCTTCCTGCTTCAGCGGCAAGCCTCTCTTGTTTAGTTCATCCAGACCCTCCATTGGAGTTGTCAGCTTCACAGCCTGCTCTATTGATTTTGGACTCTATGTTCCCACAGTTTGAGACACTTTTATAAATTTTATATCTACAGATGTTTCCTGCTGATTCTGTTTCTCTAGAGAACTTTAATTAATAGAGTATCCAACACCCAGATAAATAACCAACTCATACTTATTTTATTTCTTCTAAACTCAAAGATTGTTTTGATGCAATTCCTAGATACCATAAAATACTCAAAATATTTCAGCATATGCTCTAAAGGGTTTTAAAAAATATATAACCACAATATCATTAGCCAAAATTAATAACTCCTTACTATGTTAAATACTTAATCATTGTTAGAATTTTGATTCTTTTAATTTTTTATAGTTCATTTGAATCAAGAGTTAAATAAGATTCATATATTGCAATTGGTTGATATGTTTCTTGTCTTTTTTTGCCTTAATCTTTCCGTAGGGGCTCTATTTTTAATTTTACCTTGGAACTTATTTATTGAAGAAACCAATTCTTTAGTCTTGTAGAGTTTTCCATAAGTGAATGCATCCAAGTGATGCTGTTTAGTAAGTTCCTTTGTCTTCCTATAAATTGGTAGTTAAATCTACAGAAGTGTCCACAAACTATGGCCATGAAAAGATTCGGCCACATCTGTTCGTAAGTTTTGTCTATGACTGCATCATGCTACCAGATGGCAAGTTGAATAGTTACAAGACAGTTGTTTAGTTGCAACAGAGACCACACGGCCTGCAAACCCAAAAACATATATTATCTGGGCCTTTACAGAAAAAGGTTTGCCACCCCCTACTCCTAGGGCTTGATTAGATTCAGTTCCATCTTCTTTTTTTTGCAAAGATATCTCAAAGGAATGTTGTTCAATCTGCTGGAATCAGAAGACACATATGCTAGACTTTTTCATGATGATAGCAAGAATCTGATTACTGCCTAAGCGCTTTGGCTTATTAGGGGTTGCCAAATAGTGCTACTGTAATTTTAACTTTCCTTCTTTTTTTATTAGTTAGAATACTTCCAGAAAAAGAAATTTCCCATAACCAACTTATTTGGTTAGTCTGAGGTACAGTTTGTACAGCAAAGGCAAGATATTTACTAGATTCATGCCTTATATCTAACAGTTCTCAAAATAATGAGTTAATTATCAGCATTCTTAAGGTGACCAGAGGGTTTTCCCCCAAGTGTCATTATGATCTCATGTTTTCAACACATTTTTAAGGGTCTCAATCCACTGCAAAAATTATTCTTATCATTGCTCAAAAGGAGCTTGAACCCTTTTGATATGACCTCATAGTCTTGACGGGTTCCTTGTTTTCTGGTTTGATAAGATATTCCAAGTTCATTTTCTACAATTCCTATCCCTGGTGAAGTCGGCCTCTTCTCTAAGGAGTCCTGCCTCCTTTGAGTGGGAAATAGTATTTAGATACCAGTATCTGAGCACTCTTAGCTAGTAAACTCTAAATTAGCTATAGAAATACTGGGCAACGGTGATGTGGAAAATCCAAAATCCATTTGCTTCACTCTCAGAACTATATCCAAACACTGAAATTCAAATCAGGAAGTTTGAACTATTGACATTTTATTCGTGTCAGTATATGAATTTGTTTGACTCCCATGGCCATACTGCCAGAGAAGGCACAATGGATGATGAAATGATGGGGAGTCAGGTGGATATTAAAAGTCTGGGGTAGAATAATCCAAGGGGTTCACCCTTACATGAATACAGTGAGTTGCCTAAATCAAGCCCATCCTGGATGGGCTGAAGCCTGAATAATGCTGAAGCCTGGAGGGAACAACTGGCACACGGCATGACAAGGAGTCTTCCCCAGCGTGTACAGGGTAGGATGGCATGGCAACCA
Organism: Tamandua tetradactyla; assembly: GCF_023851605.1. Lineage (NCBI taxonomy): Eukaryota > Metazoa > Chordata > Mammalia > Pilosa > Myrmecophagidae > Tamandua > Tamandua tetradactyla. The sequence continues at coordinate 199,755,071 of NC_135329.1, forward strand.
GTCTCCTCCCCTCAAGGTAAGGTGAGGATTTCTCATGGACTGGGAAAGCTCTGCCATCCTCCTGTTCTCTCTGTTTCTAGGATCCTGATTCTTAGACTCTAAGACCCCTTATTATTCTGCCTCAGGACTTACCATTTCTTCTAGATGGGCTACAGGAGGTGGAAAAAAACTTCATATCAGGTTACATGAGAATCATGATATATCTCAGCAGTAATTCTTGATGGGACTTCCTCAAGAAATACATGCCTAGCAGAGGTGTTGGGCTGCCAAACTGTGGCTTCTAAATGAACTTAAGTAGGACTGTTATGCCCAGTGAGACCAAATGTTTCTCACCAATACGTTGCCAATAGGCAAAGATCTAACTGTTATGGGTGTTTGACAGGAGACATTGTAGAGACCCTTGAGGAGCTGAAGGCAAAGCGACAGGAACTGGTAATGCACAAGTAATTGGGCTTAAGTCCCCAAAATGGTCCTATGATGACAAGATAAGGACTCTGGTCTATCAAACCTCTATGAACATGACTGAAATATGTTCATCAAAACTTATATTCAATTCTTAAAGAATCGACTGTGTTTTCTTTCGATAGCAAATTAGATGAATACACAGACCTACGTGCGTCCTGATACCCTTAGGAAGTCTACAGAGTGTTGTCAAAATGAGTCAGCATCTTTGAAACTTAGAGAAGAACAAACAGGAAATGCCAACTGTACAAACTGACAGCAGTTTGGTGGTTTCAAAGTATGTACTCTTAGACTACCAGATACAGATTTGAAGTCCTATTTGAATTTTTTCTTAATTTTTTTTCTGACTGTCAGACTTCAAAACACATGCTCTTTCCATGACATTAATTAATTCAGTCAGAAAGTAACTTAAAAATGCTTAGGGAAGAGAAAACCATTTCCAGCCACTTAAATGTATGACAACCATGTCTACAATGTTTCTCCAATGATAGGACACATTTAATTATTAAGTACCATTTAACAGACATCCAACTTTTCATCACATATTATTCATTCAGAAGTCTCTTTTGTCGGGGAAGGGGAGCAAAGGAGGAGGAGAGCGAGAAACGGGGCCTTGTCAGTTGTTCATCTTTTTAAGACACAAAATTATGGACCCTTTATTCAATTATGGGCCCTTTATTCTATTTTCTGCATAGTTTCAGGGAAAATTCAGTTACATTACAAATTCTGTCATCCACCAATCAAGAGATCCAAGGCAAGTCATAATCTTTATCAACCTCAGCTTTCTCCTCTATCATATTAGAAATCAGATTTTATTAGGTGACTATGGGAATTAAATAAGCACAGATAGACAGTAATTAACCCAGGAGGTATTCAATGATGCTGGCTCCCTCCCTCAATGCACAACTCCTGAAACAGTCTAATTCTTATTTTAATAGCTGTTTAAAAATCCTCAAGGGTTTAAGGATTCAAATGCATGATTTCATAGTCCGACTGCCAAGTGATAATCCAAGTTAGAGTCTTATTAATCAACAGTTCCCAATTTTTAAATAATTAATACCCTTTTTAGATACAGGAAAGTATTGCAGACTACTTCACGGCTAGCTATATTTTTAGAACTTGTTGAGTAAATATATGGTAAAAAGTTATCAAGAATTCATTAATACTTTAATAAAACATAAATTGCTTTTATCATTAACATCTAGATATACTTCCAAAAAATCATATTTTGAGATATTCCTTATTTAGTTTATACTCAAAGCTGGACCAAGAGCATGACTTCTGTGATTTTTTGCAGTAACTGCGATATTATCTGCAGATCCACAATTCATAGGTGAGAAACCAATGTGCTCTTGACTGATGCTAGTTAAAAATTAGTAGCAAGTGCAAAACAAAAACAAAAAACAAACAAAAATTCAACAAATGTGCTGCAATAACAGGATACTCACATGGAAAAATAATGAAATGTGACCCCACTATATAGCATACCAAAAAAAAAAATTAATAGCAAGTGTTGGAAATGTAAATTGATAAAAAAACCTTTCTGAAAGGTGATCTTTAGTACGTATAGTCTTAGAAATACTTATACCTGTTGGCACAGGAATTCACCTTCTATCAATCAGTCCTAAGGTAATATTCAAAAAGAGCTGTATCCAAAAATGCTCACTGTGGAGTCACTTCTAATAGCAAACTGAACATCGCAACCTAACTTTGCAATGTAGTGGACACTGCGGGTTACCTCTTGGCAGCTCTGTGCGCTCTCCTCCGGCTTTCTATGCCCTTTGCTAATGGTCTGTGCTTATTAAGTCAGGAGCTTGCTAATGAGCAGGTGCTGGAGCTCACTCTCTTAGGGAGCCTTAAGTGGCTTGGAGTTTACTGCACTGTTCCCCTGCCCCGGAGGTGAACAGACAAGGCTGTCTGGTGTGGGAGTAAAAAGCCCAACTCTTTTGCCTCCAGGAGGAAGACACTACAAAGGATAACAGACTCTCCAGAGCTCCCCTGGGCTGAGTGACTCTGGGCTTCACCTGACAGCCATCCCTGCTTGGCCCCTCCCCTTTCATTCCCACTTTCCTGCTTCTTGACTGTTCCACCTGGGAGCACGTCCTTAGGGAATCACCTACACTTTATCCTTGGCTCACCATTCAACAAGGAGGAACAGTTAGTGACATACATCTAATACAATATCATTCAGCAGTTAAGGAACATATCTTAGAAGAAAACGCAAAGATATGGTAATATATTCTGGGTGTATTTTAAATGAGAAAAGAAAAGTATTTATGGTATGATTAATTATAAAAATTATACACAGGCACAGAAAGGAAAAGACTAGAAAGACGGATACGAAGATCTTATCTATATAAATACTTATTTCTGGTGATAGGAGTAGGAGTAGAATCTATGATTCTTTATGTTATCCTGTATTTTTAGAAAAGTCTGCAATGGACATAATGAAACACTTATGTTTATAAAACATAAGCGGCAGGAAATTAAATTCTGGATTAGTTGAATGCATAAGCAGAGAGAGCAGAGAAAGCTACAGAGCACAAGAACAGTGGTTAAATCAGAAGATCAGTAAATTCTATCAGTAAAAAGCTGATAGGTATTGGAAAAGGTGAAAGAGTTGAGAAATATTCTAGTGGGATCCTTTTACATACACTCAAATGAAGGTTACAGCCCCATTACAATCCACAGGCCATTTGTTGTTGAGTTTTTTCAGTAAATAGTTTATTTGGATGAACATCATTTGACCTATTTAAGAGACTAAATCTACATATTAATTACCTTGATCTACATACTTGATATCAGATAGCACATTAGATGGCAGGAATTTCAGTTTATCAATGCTTTATTCCTTGCATTTAGCACAGTCCCTAATATAAATAAAAGTTCAATATGTTTGTGAAATAAATTGCAAGTCAATGAAAATTAACTATTCCCATTACTGTTTTAGGTAGCAGCAGCAAAACTTTTTTTTTTAATTCCCATTTGCTTAAAGCTTGTGGAATACATTCTTAAGTACTCAAGAATAATGGCAATCATTTATGAAATGTCTACTATAGACCAGGCACTTTACCTGGGGCTTTAATAGCTGGCTCAATTTAGGAAGTAAATTCAATATCTAGCTCAATTTCAGAAGTAGGCCTTAATATTTCCATTTTTTGTAGGAGAAAAACTGAGGCTCAGAAAAATCAAGTAACCTTCCCAGATCATACAGATGGCACACGATGCTTCAAAGCCACCACCTTAGCCAGTCTGTCACGCTGCCTAAAAGGGACACTCAAAGAAACACTGTCTTCTTTCTCCCTCCCTGTCCCTGCGTAAATCATCAAATACTTGGAGTAAACAACTGACCACAGTTTTGCAAGACACCAGAATTGAACATGATGTTTCTTGCTCTAGAGCAGTGGTTCTCAACCAGGGAAATCTGGCAATGTCTGTAGACATTTTGGGGTGTCTTAGCTGTGGGGGAGGTGAGAGAGGGCCTACTGGCTTCTAATGCACAGAATCAGGGAAGCTGCTTGTTCTAGTTTGCTAGCGGCCAGAATGCAATATACCAGAAACAGAATGGCTCTTAAAAAGGGGAATTTAATAAGTTGCTAGTTTACGGTTCTAAGGCCGAGAAAATGTCCCAATTAAAACAAGTCTATAGAAATGTCCAATCTAAGGCATCAAGGGAAAGATACCTAAGTTCAAGAAGGCCGATGAAGTTCAGGGTTCCTCTCTCATTTCGGTGTGATTAATTTTATGGTATTCATAAAATAAAATAAATTTATGGTATGATTAATCATGGTATGATTAATTTTAAAAATTATACACAGGCACAGAAAGGAAAAGACTAGAAAGACGGATACGAAGATCTTATCTATATAAATACTTATTTCTGGTGACAGGAGTAGAAGTAGAATCTATGATTCTTTATGTTATCCTGTATTTTTAGAAATGTCTGCAATGAACATAATGAAACACTTATGTTTATAAAACATAAGCGGCAGGAATTTAAATTCTGGATTAGTCGAAATGCATAAGCAGAGAGAGCAGAGAAAGTTACAGAGCACAAGAACAGTGGTTAAATCAGAAGATCAGTAAATTTTAATAAAAAGCTGACATGTACTGGAAAAGGAGAAAGAGTTGAGAAATGTGAACATGGTATCATCTGCTAGCTTCTTCTCCTGGCTTCCTATTTCATGAAGCTCCCCGGGAGGCGTTTTCCTTCTCCATCTCCAATGGTCTCTGGCTGGTGGTCTCTGCTTCTCGTGGCTATGTTGTTCTGCTCTGCTCTTTCCTAATTTCTCATTCTCCAAAATGTTTCCTCTTTTATAGGAGTCCAATAAGCCAATCAAGACCCACCCAAAAGGGTGGAGACACGCCTCCACTTAATCCAGCTTAACAACCACTGTTCATTAAATCACATCTCCAGGGAGATGATCAAATTACAGTTCCAAACACACAGTACTGAATAGGGATTAGAAGAAATGGTTGCCTTTACAAAATGGGATTAGGATTAAAACATGGCTTTTCTAGGGTATATACATCCTTTCAAACCAGGATACTGCTAAACTTCCCACAAACACATCTTACGATGCACAGGGCCAGGTCCACAGCAAAGTATCATCCGGCCCAAAATGTCAGCAGTGCCGAAGTCAAGAAACCCTGCTCCAGAGTACAAGGCAGCCCCCAGCCACACTCCCCACTAGATACCACCAATTTTCCTTAACTTAAACTCACAGCCTCAGTCTGGAGTCACACGGCGGTTTCTTGTCAAAGCAACAACAGCCCTGACACCAATTTACACTGCAGCTCTCCCCTGGAATCTCCAATCCAAGGCTTCCCGAGGTGGGAGAGGATTACTTTTATAAAAGCCAATTACTTTTGTGAATCCTGTGTTACAAGTAGTTAAAAAACCTTTGCCCCTACAGCCCAATGGTGGTGGTGGTGGGGGGGGGGGAGCTGACTTTAACCGTATAATCACATTACTAAATTGCTGTTTACATTCATCTTTATATATTTAGTTTACAAATGTTCTGAAAGCAGATGGGACATACAGCAAAGGAAGCTAAGGCGCCCCCTGGGCGGGGTGGCAGGCAGTGGCCATTTATGGTCTCTTTGTAGAAGGACAGCGTGGGCAGGGATCTCAGGGTAAGCTGATGCAAGCGGACAAAGGAGGAGAGGGTTGGGATCCGGCAAGAGGGTTCCAGACAGAGTATCTCAAGCCCAAAAGAGTCTGTAAGAAATAATTAAGAGGAGCTGGGGGGCTGCACTGGAGTTGAAATCCTGGCTCTGCTACCAATTGACTATGCTTGTTTATCAGTATTCAACCTCACTGGGCCTCCGTTTCTTCATCTGTTAAATGGGTATGAGGCATGCCTTCCTTATGGGTTGCTGTGAGGACTGAAAAAAAGCAGTACATGCCTTGGTTCCTGAGGGCTGTGCCACTAGGAGGAGGGCTGGGGACCTGCCACCAGGTCCAGGTCAGGGCCCCTCCTCCACCTACAGTCCCGAACGCACTTTCCTCTCCTGCAAAATGTTTAAAAATTCTCAGTTCTAAATGTCAAAAGGTATTCTACTACCCACCTTTTCTATTTACTAGTGGTCTCTTTTCAGTTGTGGGTCATTTCCTTTAGTTCTTTGCCTTAGGAGACACTCAAGGGTCTAGTGTAAGACTTCATAAGAGCATTACATTTGGTCAAACAAGTCCTCAGGGGAGGATGTACTGGGTGGCCTCATCCTCCCGGGGCAGTGGTACTCCCTGCACGATGGCCTCGTCCTCCCGGGGTGGCACCTGGTCTGACAGAGCCTGGCCCCATACACCCCAACAAGGGCTCTGGTGACAGGCTCAGGAAGTGTCTGCTGGTCACTGACCCATTTAGGAAACAGGTAATAGGTTCCAGCGACTTTCCTTGTGTTCTTTCCAAGACTGCCAAGTGCATGAACAGGAAGGGTATTTCTTAGCAGCCTGAAACTGAAATTGGGTGGGCTTAGACTGGAGGGGTTTAAAAAAAGTTTGATGAGGTGGAGTCAGACAAGCCCCGGCCTCTGCTGGTGGTAGAAACTCAATGGCTGAGGTATGCATTTAAGCCTGCTCTCCATCACTGCTATTTTACTTGCTTAGTTGGAGGAAATGCCCAGCACTAACAATGCCTCACGATTGCCCGAAGGGGTCATTTAGAAATAATTCTGAGCTACACTGGGAAGCCTATGATGATGGAAAATGGACAGAAGGAGAAAAAAACCTTAAATTTTAGCCAGCAGAGCAGACTCTAGAATACAGTATTACTTTAAAAAAAAAAGGTGGGGAGGGGAGGGTAGAAAGACTTATAGAAGTTCCCCCTCCAGTTTTCATAAAAATTCTAGGTTGGAAGGAAAAACAAACGATATCCTTACCCCGGTAAGTGGGCACCAGTCACCCACCCACCCATCCATCCAGGAATCCCAGCCCTAAGTCAGGGAATCCTTCTCCATCCCTCCACCCGCCCCATTCCAACAAGTCCTATCACACGGCCTCCAAGATACTTCCCAAATAGTCTACCTCTCCCCATCTCCTCTGCCCCCGGCCCACACCGCCCACACCTCCGGAAGATGACGTCAACCTCGGATGCCCAGGAGACCGCCCCTCCGGGCTGCCCTGTGCTCTAACATCCCAATACAAAGCCCCTGCCCGTCTCCGCCTGGGAGCCTGCCTGCTGGGCCGGGATGTGGCTCCTTCTCCAGATGCTGTCCTCCTCCAGGGGGTCTCCAGGTGGGCTCAGGACCTGCTAGGCTCTTCCGGCCTCAGGCCTCCATGCCCCTGCCCCCACCCCCTGCTCCCTGTTCACGCCTGTACCCCAGCCCTGCAAAACCACCATGCACTGGGCCGTAGAGCTGCGCAGTACATAACTGAGAGATTGATAAAAAAGCCAGGTCTTCCAAAATCCACTTAAGTTCCACCAAATACTAGTATCGAGTACAAAAGACACTGTCTTACAAGCAGGCTGCGGGTTAATGTATTTTGGGAAATCCCTTTTTTTTTTAAGAACACATACTTATTATTCTAGAGCAAGGCTTTACCACCTCAGCACTGTTGACACGTGGGGCCGGATAATTTCTTGTGGGGGGTGTGGGGGGGGGGGACCTAAACATGAGAGGATGCTTAGCAGCACCCCTGGCCTCTACTCACTACATGCTAAGAGCAGCCCCCAGCAGCCAGCTGTGTCAACCAAATGTCTCCAGACACTGACAAATGTCCCCAGAGGGAGGGGGTGAAAGAACACCTCTGGTGGAGAACCACTGGTCTTGGAAAAAGAAATTAGAAAATCATGGTTAGGATTTTAATTTTGCCCACAAAATACCCAATTAACTCATATTTTGCCTGAATCATATTAGCAACAATGCATTTTTAATACAGTATTACCTAACCACAGTTTACAACCTCATTTCAGAGGGATCATGTACTCTGAATTCTTATTAAGTTTACGCTAGCCCTGGAGGAGAGGGGCTGGTTAGCACATCCTGAGAGGCAACTTTCTACATCGGTATTCTAGGTGACGTGTGACATTAAATGGGTGGTGGAAGGAACAGGGAGTCCCAAAAGAGTTAGGGGGAGGTGAGGGCTCCACAGATCTGATTTGGCCATTTACCCAGTGGTGAACACAAAAAACAAGTTGAGGAACAAGATGATAACTTTAGTGCTTTGAGTCCTTCCAGAGTGCACCATCCCAGAAAATCCTTAGGCCCTCAGGAATTTTCCCATTCTTCTCTTGGTGAGGCAAAACCCAGGGAGGAAATGTGAAAGGCTGAATTCCAAAACTGAGCTAACACCTCCCCCCCTTTAACGCAATGCCACTTGGAGCACCTCCTCAGGAAGGTATAATGACTTCCTAGTTCTACCTGCAACATTGCAACAATATTTTCAATTATTGGCTAAACTGTAAATGCCCCACAAGTCATTTAAATAAATCTCACATGTATGAAATAGTCAATTGTGTTCTCAGAGCAATTCCCAGCTGTAAAAATAGAGCCACACTGATGGTATTTTTTTCCTGCAACTAATTGAACTACCACACTTAAAATGCATGATTTAAAGCACCCAGGAGGAATTTCAATTTGCATTCCCTATTTTAAAATGTACAATCAAACGCTGTGTTAAAGTGCTCTACACATTTAATTCAATATTCCTTGCCTGAAGCCCCAACCACTCCTAAATTTTAACACTGTGAATTGATGACCTGAGGTTTTTAATGCTCCAAGTGACTTTTAAAACAACGTCTTTAATAGAGCTGCTTTCCCAAAAACAAAAACAAAAGCAAAAACAAATAGTCCTAGACCTGACTGGTTCAAACCTCTGTAGCACATCTCCAAAAGAGTACAAGATGCCTGCCTGCAGGAAGGGCTGTGTAGGTGAACACCATTCATTCCAGAGCCCAAGCTGTGATCCCTTAAACCCAGAGCCACTGCCCTGGACTTAGAAGGGAGGAGGCCTGGGCACTCGTGAGGGAAACACGGGCTGATTGAGGTGTGCGATGTGATGGCTGCAATGAAGAAAGGCATTGTTGAAGTAGCAAGTGCCAAAGACAGAGTGCCAAGACTCTTGAGTTCTGGAAAAGGGAGAATGTAAAGATTCAAGATTTCATCTTCAGTTTCCGATAGAGCTTGAGGGGTTGCACACACAGCTCATGTACTTTACTAGTTAACAAAACAGTTATCAAGGGCCTATGCCTTGACTAAAGCAAAATGGTAGAAGCAACAGAGAAGAAAAGCAAAGCCTACAGACTATAAGCAGATACAAGCATTTAAAGGACTAGGAAACACAATAGAAAGTGACAGCTAACATCAAGGGTTTGCTTTGACTTTACATGCAATTACTATCACTTTTGATCACTAGTGTCCCATGATCAGCAAATTAGCAAGAAGTGATGAAACCCAGAACAGCCTAACTTTTCCCAGCAGCCAAGATGCAAGAGTGACCAGCAACGGTTACAACTAATGGCTGAGCTCCAAACTAGCAAAGAATTAAAGCATAAGAATTTAAAGTCAAGCAGCACAGTCAGCAGTCAACGCATTATTTATTTTTTTTCTTTTCTTTTAAACTTTTTTATTGTATAGTATAACATATCTACAAAGCAAAGAAATAAAAAAGCAATAGTTTTCAAAGTACTCTGAACCAATAGTTATAGGAAAGACCCCAGAGAACATATTATTTATTGAAGGAATGAAAGTACTAGTCACAACTTAACATGATTCCTTAGATATGCAAACCCAAATGCAAGGACTCAGAAATTATTGATTTCAATACCTTGTCACCAGGAGCTAATGTCTTATTATTGGCATGTGGGGATGAAGACACCTACATAGAACTCTGCTGCTATGCTTAATCATCTGTGCTCTGATGACTAAGAACTTCCTCATAGGCCATATGAAATTATCAAAGTTTAGTTCTATGACTTGGGCCACCAACCACCTCACTTGCATTCATATCCCCTGTATGAAGCAACCTTCTGATAACAAAGGGCTTCCATGAAGAGTCTGTTAAGGTGGGGTGTGCTCATTGGCTGTGGGACCCTCTCACTGCTCATCCATCTTTTGCAACTGGTAACTGTCAGTCAACCTCTCTGAACAGCCCCTAAGTGATGACCTACCAAGAGAGTCTGCCTAAGCAGGCAGCTTCTCTGACACCATACAAATAGCATACAGTGCCCCAGCCTGTTTGTTTCTTCTCCTGTTGGCACCACGAAGTATTTATTTACTACCTTTTCAGCAGGGGAAACAGAGGAAAGGCAGGAATGTGCTACAGATCCTAAGAAGGGAGAAGGGAAAGAAAGAACTCAGTGTGGCTAATTCAGCTTCCTAAGGCACGTGTCTAGGTCCTCCAGTAGGCTCATTTATGCAGTGCAGAAATTAAAAGGTTCAGGGACAGCAGATAGCCAACATTATTCCCATGTTCCCTCCAGCTATATTAAAGACTTCGCATTTTTTTAAAAAGTAGATTCTAGCAATTAACATGAAATCATTATTTTCTATTTTTCATTAGATGACCTCAGAGCTACTTTGAGGTAAGTTCTAGCATCCACAGAAGTGAGCCTGTGGTACGGTACCTGGTTATACTTCCATCTCTTCTTTCTCATTCTAGTTTCTCATTCCAGTTCTTGCAATTAAGTTCCCTCTCCACCCCAGGTTTGGTGCAGGAGACTCAAACGGGTTTGGTCCACCTATGTCCTTTAGCATCAGAAGTTGAGGCAGCATATAAGAATGAAATGGTCCCTGGCTTCCTCATTTTAATTTCTAGGGGGAAATTATATGAGACAGATACCTTCCAAAATGAATTAAACAAGTAAGAACATAAGCCTCTATAGGCAGAGGATCTGAAAATATTTCTAAAGTAGGAATATTTCTGAAGTAGGGAATGGGGGAAGATGTGAGAAGATGGTTAATAACCATCTTTATTATAAGGGCCCTTATGCTTTTATCTCAGAGCCTTTGCTATCTTCTTTGGGTTCTAAGAGCCTGCAAATAAATACAATCCCAAAGGAATATTTTCAAAGATGACCAGGGAAAATTTACATGTTGTCAAGTAACCAATGAGCAAATCAGCAAAGTGCAACAAAGCTTAGAAATCACCTGAAGTAGTGGAAGGCTGTGGCTTTAATCATCCAAATACAGAAGTTCTTCCTTTAGCCTGACTCAATTTCCCTGGTAATAGGTGCTGCCAATGCCTTCTGGAGGAACTGGGGAAAGGGAAAGTTTTACCTATTTCCCAGAAGAAACCTGTGTCCACTTTAAGATGATTGTGGAACAGGCCTGTTTGCTGGCCTGGGGCCTGCCGCAGTGGATAAATCATATGACTCTCTGGGTTTATAGGTTCCTCCTTTGTAACATCAACAGTAATTCCTCTCTGCAGCCCTGGACCCCAGGTGCTGTGAGGGGCACCTGAGACACTGCAGGGAAAGGACCTGAGAACCGTAAAGCACCTCAGAACTCTTCCTCATAGGTCCAGTTTTCAATTTGTTTCTTTTTCTTCTTTTTTAATCTAGTTTTTGTTACATCCAAAGATAAGGCAGAAGAACAAGAACTTTCAGAATTAAAAATAAGTGACAATGAAATTTCTCCTTCTCACCTTTATCTAACCTCTGGTGTAAGACACTGCACCGAGGAACAACCTGTAGGATGAGGGGGAATCCATCATCTGTGGATTCTAAAGTCACATTTTATAGGGGGAGGGCATCTCCCAACTTCTCGGTTTCTCATTGCCATCGATGTAGTGGATGTATATCAACAATGGGGCTTGGGAGAAATTGCCCAGGAGAAGAGGAGGACATATTTATAAGGCTCTTACTGTGTGCACAGCACTGTGAAATGGCAGCTCACTGAATCTTTGCAGGAGCCCTTTAGTAGGGAGCTGAAATAACAGAGCTTCAGAGAGGCTGAGTAACCTGTCCTTGCCCCACAGTGGGGAGGAGGAAGAGAGGTGAGGGAGGGAGCATGCGGTGCATCCACCACCATGAGGCCAGCAGCTGCCAGTCCTCTCCCAGAGGGAGGGCAAGGACATGCCTGTCACCTGCCTCTCACTCACTCTCTCCCCCAGGTCCTTCTCCATTCCCCCATTGGAGCATAGGACTGGAAACCCATCCATTCCTGAGCTTTCACCCCTGCTTTTGCACCAAGGTGCTGAGCTGTGTTTGTGGCACACCTGACACCCCTTTCTCATGCTATAAGAGTTATATGCCCTTTCTTCCAGGACAAAATTATTTCCTTGGTTGATTTTTAATTCCCCTAATTGCTTGAATATAACACATTCCCAAGACAAGGCACTTCTTTTTTCCCCAGTGAGAAGATTCCCAACCTGGCCGGCTACAAGTTTTGGCCAACCTGCTTATATAAACTTGATGACTAACATGTGAAATCACGTATATTATGATTTAGAAATAGTGCTTTCCTTTCCATTCTCACCTTCCACAAAGCAATTTAATTCAAACTCTTCCCAGGCACTTCCCATATGCCTGTCATCACGCTTTGAGCTGTGTGATGATTTTCCAGAGTACACCATCTCTTTTCTCTCAGCTGCCTGTGGTACAGCCTGTGCGATGCTGTCACTGAAAACGTTATCCGAGGCCACAAGAAGACTTTCGTAGACCCTCAGCTCAGGTGGCCTCATATGAAAAGTATATTCGTGAGCCCCAGAGTACCAGATTCACTAGGGTACTTTTTTTTGTATGGGCAGGCACCAGGAATCGAACCTGGGTCTCCAGCATGGCAGGCGAGAACTCTGCCTACTGAGCCACCATGGCCTGCCCACTGGAGTACTTTTAAAGGTGACCTTCAGCAGTTTCAGTACAATTTCACTGGGTAAAGAGTGTCTAGCTCCTCAGCAAACCCATTTTCTCTTCTTCCCAGACACCCACTGCCTAGCTTTACCTGTAAATCCAAGTGGCCAGAAGTTCGAGCTGCAGTCAGTGAAACTGGAGTGGAAGTGATGTATATGCCACTTCCAGGCTGGTCCATCAAAACCTCACACATGCAATCCTCTGGGATCTTTCTGCTTCTCCCAGCTGGATGCTGACAAGCACCAAGAGCCTGGAAGTCACCTGCTATTAAATAGTGGCACCACAAGAGTAAAGGAGGCTGGGTTACTGAATTACCAGGTTTGAAAATGACACACCCTCTTTGGGCTTTACACAAGTGGAAAACAGCCTTCCATCATATTTCAGCCTTTGTACCTGTTGGGGTTTATTTGTTACAGCACCTAGCATTACCTTAATTGATACAACACTCAACATTTAGCAACTGTAAAGTCATGACTTCAGGAATAATTACTCAATCTGTATTAAATTTCTTTACTTCTTTTTCTTTTTTAACCCTTTTTCATCATGTAACCTCCATAAGGATTCATAATGAAAACTGATTAAGGGAATTTCAAGCAAATGTGCCTTCCTCATCTGTTTCTGAACCAGTCACTCATGAGTTTCATCCATTCAGTCCTTTTTCACAGAGGAGAAAACTGAGACCCTGAGATGGTTTGGTCTGTCACTTGCCTAGTCTCCGGGATTGAATCATGTCCCCCCAAAATCCTAACCCCAGCTCTGTGGATGTGAACTCATTTGTAAATAGGATCATCAAAGAGCCTATTAGTTAAGGTGAGGCCAAAGTGAATCAGGACGGACCATAATCCAGTATGACTGGAGTTTTTATAAGCAAAGGAAATTCGGATACAAGAGGAGGGGGGAGGAGATAGGAGGTGACAGCCATGGCCACGTGACAGAGGCAGATACCAAGGTATGAACTTCAGGCAAGCCATCACCATCACGCTACAGACATCAGAGAAAGCTATGTCCAGCTGATACCTTGGCTTTGGACTTTTAGATTCCAAAACTGAGACAGATCCCTATTATTATTTTTTTAAGTCCAAGCCCATCAGTATGTGGAATGTGTCAAGCAGTGGTGACAAACTAGAACACCCACATTCCTTCACCTCATGAGCCCTCAGGTTCCCTACCTCCAGAATGAGCTCAGGGCCAGTGGATGGACGCAGTAAGGCAATGCATGTGTAGCACATTTCCTGCCCACAGCTCCCATCAATGCCAGGGACTGCTCTCTTGGAGTCTTCCCATAAGCAAGAGGGAAGGGGTAACTCTCTGTAGCCTTCTCTCACACAGCTTCTAAGCATGGAGACGGGATTTAAACCCAAGTTCATCTGACTCCTAAATTCACCCTCAGTGCAACAGTGTTCCCACCTTCAATCTGTGGGGTCTGGCTGTGTTGCTCAGTCATGACCTAAATATTTAACTTCAGTCATTCACTGAAAACAGTGTCTCAGAATAGAAGCCCCTTACCAGGAAGGCTGACAGATGTGGGGGTCAACACCCATCAGGGGGACACTGAGTAGGTTGCTCCACACCCCTGAATCTCAGTCTCCGCACCTGTAAACTAGGAGGAATTTCCTGCCTTACAAAAGTCGTTAGAAGTCAGTGAGATAACTTATCTAATAAATGTATATAAAATAGGCCTAGTGGTATTCGACTAATGGGTGACGCATAATTTTTCATTTCTTTTTCCCCTTTCAAGCTTCTTTTGGGCTTCCGTGTTAGGTCCTATGGAAGGAGCATGGGCGGGTAAGATAGACCAGAAAAGCCATGTCCTTTAATCCTCACTCAATACTGCTGGGTGGGAATCTGATTAGATTACCTCCAAGGAGATGTGGCTCACCCAACTGTAGGTATCAACCTTTTGATTGGCGGGAGATGTGATTCCACCCATTCCAGGTGGGTCTTGATTAGTTCCCTGGAATCCTTTAAAAGCGGAAATATTTTTTTGGAAAGAGCAGCAGAGCTGTGAGAAGCAGAGGGCCCGCACAGCCAGAGACCTTTGGAGATGAAGAACGAACACACCCTGGGGGGAGTTACGTGAAACAAGAAGCCTGGAGAGAAAGCTAGCAGAAGCCACCACGTTCACCTCATGCTTTTCCAGTTGAGAGAGAAACCCTGAACTTCATCAGACTTTCTTGAGTGAAGGTAATCTCTTGTTGGTGCCTTAATTTGGAAATTTTTATAGGCTTGCTTTCATCGGGACATTTTCACAGCCTTAGAACTGTAAACTTGCAATTTAATAAATTCCCCCTTTTAAAAGCCATTCTGTTTCTAGTCTGTTGCATGCCGGCAACTAGCAAACTAGAACAATAAGATAAGAGTATGTTTTGCCATTGTTTATGTAAAAATATGTGCTTATCCTACTCAAAAAAAATTGTAGGCTCATAAGTGATACATATGCATAGGAACAACTATGTTTCTCGTAGTTGCTGAATTAATTTCCAAAAAGTATGATTAGCATTTTTATAGTCATCATTTACCATCTTGCTGCACAAGGACAGGTAGGTTTATTATGACTACTTTAGCATCTTCAGCCAATCTTCTGAATCACTATTTTAACTAATATGTCATCAAGAAATTAACACAAATTGGGTGTGAGCTGTTAGTACTCTTTAGTAATTTAATTTCAAATTTTTTAGTTTTGAATTTAATTTTAAAACTCCATTCCTTTGGGGAAAAAAACTCACTTTATAATTAAGGCATTACACAGAACAATAAGCTAGAAAAACCCATCTTACTGTCCAAGCCACAAATAAGGTGTGGGCACAGATTCAGAGTGGTAGATGAAATTCTAAATGGTATCTGCTAGGCAAATCCTAAAAGTTCATATTCAGGGCAGCAGAAAATACATTTCCCACCTGAGAATGTTTGCTGAGGTTAGCTGAACGTTCTCAGAACACTTTTTATACTGAGGGAGTCAAGTCATAGTTAAATGACCACACATTTTAAATACATTCTGCACAAGTTTAAATGGTTATTTTTGGGCATCCTGACATCAGACACAGTAGAATGTTTTTTTTTTTCACAGTCTGAAAAACAAGGATAAAAAGTGAAGATTTTGGAAGCTACGCATGCAAAAGCCCAAATACGAAGCCAAACAGATTATTTTTCATAACTGGCATAAGAATAAACAGGTACCTGGCCAATAGGGCTGGCCTGCAATATGCACCAGCCCCTGGAACGACCTTCTGGTAACCCAGTCACTTACAAGTCCTCACAAATACCAAGGGCAAAGTGAAAAGCCTGAAGCCTGCCTGAAGGACAGATAACCAACTGATTGATGACCAGCTGACCAGGTGATCAGCACCTGCCACCACAACTGTTAGAGGAAAAGGGTCTGGCAGCAAATCACTCACTCACAGGGTCAAAGAATATAACGAGAACAGGAGTCTCAGAGGAGTTAAATGCTCACCCATACTACTGCCACAGATGTACCGCCATCACTAACACCTCACGCCCATAAGGCAGCTCTGTGCCAGCCGCTGTGGCCATCCCAGAGGTTCACCTCCACTGGATTCTCATGACAGCATTAGAGGCAGATTACATTACACTCAACTGGAAGATGAAGAAATTGACGTTTGGAGACTTCGAGTCACTTGCTTCAGGCCCTCTGGCCTCCAGCAAGTCACTGGTAGAACTTACAGTTCAACCATTTATGAGTACCAAGCAAAGGTTAACTGTAAACTCTAGAAAAAGTTAAATCTCAGACATTAATCTAAGCTGTCTCCCCACGTTTGTGGAGTTCAACTAGGCATCTTAAAAATCATGTCACACTCATTCTTTAGCTGGATAAAACTTATCCAGCTCAGCCTCAGCAATTCACTTGGACTCTGGGTAAATGCATTCTACCTTTTCAACCCAAAGGTCAGTGCTAATTTTAGACGTGAGTCCTAGAAAAGACCAAGCATCTATCTAGCCAAAGAACTCGGAGGTTGGGGGTGGGAGGTGGGTGAGTGGGAGGGAGGGGTGAGGAAGCAAAAACAGAAAAAAACATAAGTTATTTGGCCTCTATCTCATGTGTTTTTGTTGTGTTTCTGGAGAAGATCATGCAGCAAAGTGAGATGATGGTCTTCTGAAAGGAGGCATGTTGTTTGATAGGCATTTCTTTTGAAGGAGGTATAAATACCAATGAGATGTAGCTCTTTGAAAATTCAGAGTATCGGCTCACGGTGCACACACTTACACACCTGGGTTCAAGTTCTCGCAGAGCACACAGAGATAGTGTGACCAACAGCACGTTGTCTCCTCCACACCCTTCTTTCCCCACCTGTATGAATGGGAACGCTGTTAATACCTGTCCTACAGGCAAGCATGGGGCTCAAGGAGAGCACACAGGGCCTGTGCCCGCTGAAAATAAAGACTAATGGCAGTTGGGGGGACTTGCCTGCCCGGCACACCTCTCCCCAGCTGACCACAGGACTTGGCCCAGAACATGTGGCCCAGACTTGGCCAGTCATAGTACTCCAATCCTCTGACCACAGCCATTGGCCCAGAGAAAGGCACATAACCCAAACTGGGCCAATCAGAGCCCCCCACGTAGGATTTTCCCAACTGGAGTTGATGGGAAGCTCTTATCTCCTCTTCCATCACGAGGCTGTATGAGTTAAACCTGGAGCCGCTTCAGTCCTGGTCCCTGCTATACTGAGAGAACAAAGACAACCTGCAGAGAGAGGCAGAGACCAGAGACAGGAAGGAAGAGAAGGGAACCCCAAAGCCCTGAAGCTCTGCTTCCAGTCATCCAGAGCCATGCCTGGGTTTGACTATGTAAGCCAGTTGTTCTCCATTCAACTCTATATATTTGCCTGGGTTATTGTTGGGTTTCTATCCTGTTTAATCAAAGATTCTGCAGTAGCTGTTACCTCATATATTCTAAACAGTGATCAGATCCTCAATAAAAATAATGTCTCCCTATGTGGATTCCCTATTTAAAAAAAGAAAGAAATTTTAGTAAAGGACGCAAACACTGCCACATGATACATATACGATCTTCTCAAAAGAAACAGAAAAGTATTTTTTTCATTTACAGTCACCTTATTCATTTTAGAGTGATGTTAAACTCTGATATATCCACCCACACACCCCTCCAAGATTTGGCCCGTCATAAACTTTGGTTAAAAACAAGTGGCTATTCCCAGGGCCTGCCCATGCAAAAACAAACTAAAACAAAAAAAACAAGTGGTTATTTTTTCCATAGATAGATTAGCTGGCACTACCTAGTGGGGGCAAGTGGTAGGAGGGAGTGTTGATGCTATTTTTGGTGTGCTCTCAAGAGAAATTCCCCAGGTTACTAAAGCTCTTACTGGGGAGTGGGGGATGGGGGAGGAGACTATTAAAAAAAGGATATTTACCAAGTTTTTGGAGCCACTACTGCAAATACTTTCTGCCTTTTCACACGCTTTTTCTTTTACATTAAAATCTCTCCCATGTTATCTTTCACCCAAGAACTAACTGATAGCAATAGAAAGACACAGTAGATTCCAATTCTCAAATTATCTCCTTAAGCAAAGGACAAAGTCTGTGGTCACGTGAGGCAATAGCATCCCTGATGTGCTCTTGAACTAAGGCGTCCACCCCAACCTTTGAAGGAATTCAAGAATGAATCAGGGGATGCATTTGTCAAAATATACAAACAGAATTGAAAACAGAGAGTTGCTTAGGCTGAGGATACATCTCCGTCCACACAGCCCCAGAAAGGATGGTGACTCCTCCAGACTGGGCTCACTTTCTTCCAAATCCAGATATCTGACAGCAGAATAAAGGAGAGAACCACTGACTTTGTAAATAGGCCTGGTTCACTGAAGGAGAGGAGCATTTCTCAATAGAGGAATAAAGTGTACTAATCTTTCAGTGTTCTTAGACAAATTATGAACATATAGGTGAAAAATAACCTAAAGATATACTGTATTCCATTTTATTCTATTTTAACACACCTAAGAGTATTGTTTGTTTGTTTTTTTTTTTTTTAACCAATATCGACTTTTCTGATCAGGCCTGAATTCTAACTCATGAAAAAAACGGCTTGGGGAAGAGAAAACAGACACATTTATGGATGGAAGATAGCGGTTTAGAAAGTAGAGTCATGCATAATGGGACTAAATTTATTAATACTTATATAAATGCCTCCAAGTAAGTAGGAATACAAACTAAATCATCATGTGCTACTTCTAAGTACCAAAAGCCAAGCTGATGGAGAGTCAGAATGATCTCATAAGGCACTGAGAAGAGTTTGAAGAGAGAGACAGAAAGACAGGAAGTTCATAGCATTTATATCATCTAGACCTGATACTTCTCAGGAAGCTGGATAAGAAAGGAAAGTAAGTCAAGAAGATACAGATTTGTTTTTTTTAAGAAAACAGCTTTGAGATCATTTAATGCAACACACCCATTGTATAGACAGGGAAACTGAGTTCTAGGTGGTCAACTCTCCAGATCGCCTGTGATACAGCCCATACCCTCTGCCAAACCAGGGCTCTTTCCACCAAACTTGGCCAAAGACATTAGCCAAACAGCTGTCATAGCAAAAAAAGAGAAAAGGTCACACACCCCATCACCAACAGAGAAGGATAATAGAAAGGAACCAGAATACATTCTTCTCCTTTGTATAAACCATGAAATACAGAATGAAGTCCAGTCGTCTGACCTCCAGGAAGACATAACCAAGTCAGGCACTATTCGGATGAGGATAACTAAACTGAACGCTGACACAGGAGCACTTCTGTATCAGCCTCTGCCTTTCCCTTAGTAATGTTGTATCTCAAAAAATATGGGTGATCAAAGAGTGCAAAAACGTGAAAATACAAATTAAATTCTGGTGTGCCAGAACCAGGGGTAGGGATCCAGGGGTGGACTCCCACTTAAGCCCAAAAGACAAGTCCTCTTCCATAAAACTTGCAGTCATCCTGTGAAAAATATGAACACGGCTTTTGGTTCAGACATTCAATAAATGCCTTCGGGCCACGTGGCAGCGCTGATGCAGATAAAACTAAAACACAGACTCCGGCTTCACGGAGCTGAGAGCCAGTGGGTGAGGCATGTTGCTCTAATAACAGAGTTATAGGTTGAATTGTGTCCCCCGCAAAAGACATGTCCAAGTCCCAATCCCGGTTCCTGTAAATGTGATCTTGTTTGGACACCGGGCCTTTGAAGATGTTATTCGTTAAGATGAGACCAAACTGGAACAGAGTAGGCCCTAATCCAATATGACTGGTGAGGAGGGGAGAGAAAGACATGGAGGGAAAAGGCCAAGTGACAACCGAGGCAGAGAATGCCACGGATTGCCAGCCAATCACCAGAAACTGGAACACGCAAGGATTCTCTCCTACAGGTTTCAGAGGGACTGTGGCTCTGCGAGACACCTTGATTTTGGGCGTCTAAGCTCCCAAACTGTAAGACAATAAATTTCTGTTGTTTTGAGCCACTCAGTTTGTAGGGCTTTGTTACGGCAGGCCCACGAAACTAAGATACACAGTATGTGCTATCAAGGAGGCACGTACAGGGTAGTGTGTGAGGGGTAGGGTGGCGGTGGCTTGACCACACATGCATCAGAGAGAGTGGGGAGCAGGTGGGAACAGTTGGTACAAAACCTGAGTCTTGAAAAAGGGAAAGCTGGCCCAATGATGTATGACACAGAAGGAGAGGGAGAGATCCAGGCAGAAGCAAGGGCAAGGGGGCACGGGCTGGGTGGCACAAGGATCTGGAGAGACTACAAGAAGTTCAATTTTGTGAGAAAATAAAGGTTAGGAAATGACACGACAAAGGAGGTGGGAAAGGGTTGAAGAAAGCTTAGGCTTTGTCAGTTTCTTTACCAATGGCCAATAGCCTAGTAAGTCCCTGGCAGGACAGCGGAACACCGTGGAAAGTTCTTGGCTGAGCGCTGAGAGCAGCTCAAGTTCTGAACCAGTTCAAGGCAGCCGCACACTTTGGGAACATACTGCACGATCCCAGGTACCGGGTATTAAATGGGGCTTTTTGCAAACCAGATTGCAAGGGCTGGATGCTCCTCTGGCCCCCTTTCAGTCTCCCCATTGCTGTTTGGAACGTGGACCCAACCCTGCCCCACCTTCTCCCAGGGAGACTGTGAGGAAGTGGGGGTGTGGTGAGGTCTGTGGAAATGGTCTGTAACGTAAAGCAGCGGAGACTGTGGTATTGACACAGGTGAGGTAATACCAGAATTATGTGTTAACAAACCTTCTTACAGAAGTTCAGACGCATTTTGAGAAGTTCAAATATGATGCATGCAGAATGATGGAAAGCCCAACTAATTCTGCCACACTGTGATGTAACACAGCCACTCCTCCAGAAGTCAGATTTATCCCAAAGGTGAGTGCCAGGCACTGAGGTTTACCGGGAGGAACAAAAGCAGATTTGCATTTGGGGGGGGTGGGATGGGGTGCAAAATTAGGGGCAGGAAAATCAGGCAGGAGACCGGGTGCCACGGCGCACCGGGCCCTCAGCAGGCTGCTGCCACTGTGGCCATCTCGGGGTGCAGAGGAGCAGGCAGGCACTGGGAATGAGTGCCGCAGGTCCAGCGGCGAGCCAGAAGCAAGCAAGCTCCAGCGTGGGGGGGCTCTGGGAACTCAGCGCCAGCCGAAGGTCACCACACGGGGATGCAGGGCCCCTGTTCCAGGCCCTGTTTTTAAGGGAAATCCATAAATCCAAGTGACAGCTCCAGATTTCTAAATATTAACACAATTTTTGTAAACCTTTTGCAGACCTACAACACATACCTGCCAGCTGGAAGTGGCACATTGGCTATGCTTCTGCCACTTCCGGACTCTAAAGTGAGGAGGTTTAAGGGCCCTAAAAAGCACAGCGAAACAACAGGACGTGGCGCCGGGATGTGGGGGTGCGGGAGGAATCTAGCATGGCCGAGGACCTCCTGCTTTAATGCTTCGGTGAATGGTTAGATCACTGTCAAAGAAAAACAGGAACAGAGCGTGGCCCAGGATGAAGTGGGTACCGAGGGGAAAGGGGACAGTGAAAACTAGAATCAGTTTTGGACTTACTATACTTTGTGTTTTCTTTTGCCTAAAGGATACGGGTAAGTCCACTAGACTGTAGGTAACACAGGAGGATCTCTCAGCTGGAGATACCGATTTGGGACTCCCTTTGCACTGGAGAGAGCTGAAGCTGTGGCAATGAAGTTCACCCAAAGGCTCTATGTGGAGTGAGAAGAGGGGTGAGGACAGAGTTCTGGGTAACCCCAGGAGAGAGCAGAGATGCTAGTGAGGCAGGAAGAAAACCAGGAAAAGATGACAACTAGGGAAGATGCCACGGAGAGGTCTCGAGGAGAAGCCACAAGATCACTTGCTCAGGAAATTGCCAGGGTCTCCTCCAGCTTGCAGGGAGCAGAGAATGAAGGGCAGGGTAAGGAAGGGGGTAAGAAATTTAAGAAGCATGGGGAGATATGGTGATAACTAGAGATGAGGTAGGAGGATGCAGGGTCAAGGGAGTTTAAGGCATTTTTAAAATATTGCAAAAATGAAAACAGTTCAGCAGCAGGAAGTAGAGATAAAACAGAGAGGAGAGCAGGATTCCTGAAGAGAAGGAAGCATGGGGACTCGGGACACAGCTGGAGACATCTCAGGGAGGCTTTCTCTAACTTTCTCGAAGTTCCTCACCCCAACTTGATTTTACTTCTGTCATTGTTTAATTCTCCATTTTATAATATATTTATATTTGCTTTATTTCCTCCCACAAGAATAACAGTTCCAAGAAAGCAGGGACCTGCTATATTTACTGTATATCAGGGCCCAGCAAAGTGCCTGGCACACAGGAGACACTTAAGAACAGTTACTGAATGACTGAGTAGACACAGCAAAGTTTGTAGGTTGGGAATGGGGGACAGAGGTTGGGGCATGGAGAGGCTTCCATATGGTGGCTTTTATTTTTCTCGGTAGAGTGGGCCAGGAAGTCACCTGCGAAACACGGAGGGAAGGGATTGGAACTCTCGTGCATGGCAGAAGAGTTACAACGGGAGTATGAGTCTGCGACCTAGAGGCATAACAGGCTGTGATTCTGAGAGATGGAGACAGTGGACTTCCCAATTTCAGAAGCTGAGCATCTCTGGGCAAGGGTGAGACCTGGAGGTAGTTAGTGGACTAAATACTATGGAGTACTTGGAAGTCACCGGATTTGAGATGGTCAAGGAAATGAGAATTCAGAGTATCATCACCCAGATGGACTTTGGGACTGGAGGAAAGGAGAAAGCCCATGAGCCAAAGTACCCTGTCCAATGGGAGAATGATGGGCTGGCAGAGGATGTCAACACAGAGGCTGGCTAGAGCACCATCATTTCCAATTCTACTGCCTCAAAACAATCTCTAACTAGTAGCTAATCATCCACGTGTGGAACTGGAAATTAACCCCGTTTGGAGACTAAATTTTTATCCTTTGAAGTTACACTATGATGTGAAATTGACAGGAGGGAGACATTTTCTTCATGGATTCTTCTTCTTTTTTTTTTTTAAGAATAGAAAATGAATGACATCCTCATAACCTTCAGCTCTGTACCCTACAACATTTTCAAACACTATTTTAATAAAGAATCATAAAAGCTGGGGGGTTGAAAGAAACCTTAGATCATTTAGGCTAACACCTTCCTTTGCATAGCTGTAGGAAATTTTTGCTCAAATACTGCACATAGCACACAATTAGTGATTCAGATATGCAGATAACGTTTAAACTACCTTCAATTTTTTGAAGTGAGCTTTAGCTATACAAATTAGCAACACGTACATGTCTTCCAATTATCTGTGCTCAACTTTTCTTATAAAATCTCCGAAGTACAAAATTATCACATTAATTGTTCCAGAACAGTTTTCGGAGAAGTAAACTGCTTCCCGACTTGAAAGAGGAAGTCAAACCTTTAAACACCTTTTTATGTCGATGCTAAACATAAGAAGGCTCTCTTCAAAGTAGTCAAAACAAGCCACAGCAGCATTTAAGTGGCTTCAAGACCTACACGTAAAGATTATTTTTCTTTATTTAAGAAACCAAAACCTTCAATAGCATCTTCCATAATAACTGGAGGTGCAGTGTTGTCTTATGTAATAGAAGCCCTCCCTCCCTGCTCGGTTTGTAGGCAAATTAAACACCTAATTCTGCCCACAATCTCCGAATACTTTCACCTTACCTGTAATCACTGAGCAGCACTGCAATCCCCATTGCTACAGGTGAAAAAAGCAAAGACCTACTCAACAGGCTTAAATCGCTTGAAAGGGATCAGTTTAAGGGCTCTCCCCCAAGCCGCTGGTGACCCCCACCCCGTTCAGGGGGAGGTAACCTATAAGAGCCCATTTGTCTTTCCCCATCCAGCTGCGCACACGCCAAGTGCACCGGGTAGGGGACGCCCGCGAGTACCTGGGTCCCTCAGTTTCAGGGTCAGGGGCGCCAGCTAGGATGGAGACAGAGAAGAGCCGGGCTCGGGGTCTTTCCCCGCCGGCTCCAGGACTCCCAGCTGCGGGCACACCTGGACGCCAAAGCTGGCGCGGCCCCTCCTCGCCCTGCCGGGTTTCTACTCGGGGATCCCAGCGCGGCGGCACCCAGCCTTGGCAGAGGGAGGCTGAGAAAGTTCCCTCCGCTTCGACGTCAGTACCTTCCGGCCCCTCTCGCCCTGCAGCCTCGGGGCCCGACGCAAGGTCGCGGCGCGGAGCCGGCGGCGCACAGAGCCCAGGGGACAGACCCCAGAGCAAAGGGCACCGCCGACCGCGCCCCTCCGCCCCCCGGGCGCCCGGGATCGTCCGCGGGAGTGGCGGGGCGCGCAGCCCGTACTCACCGCCCAGGATCCCCAGGTGGCGGCCAGGAGAGTGGCGCGGCCGGAGCCGGAGTCGGAGTCGGAGTCGGAGGACGGAGAGCGGCGGCAGCGACGAGTGTCCGGGAATGAAAGAGGCGGTGGCGCCTCCAGACGCACGCAGCTCCGTGCAGCCCTGCGCCGCTTGAACTGGCCGGCTGCGGCTCGGGGGCTTTATCGCCGCCGCCGCGCCGGCCCCCGCCCCTTCCTGCCGCCCCCGCCCCCGGCCGCGACTCCGCCTCTGGCCCGCCCCGCCCCGCCTTCCCGCCGCCTCCTTTGTGTGCCAGCGGCCCGCAGCGCCCCCGCGCCGGGGCTCCGAGGACGTCCCCGCGCCGGCCGCGGCCTCCCGCAAGGCACCGCTGCGGGTCCCGGTCGTGGGGTTGTGCCCGGAAAGCGCCGGGGAGAAGAACCGACCCCGACGTGTGGCGCCTGCCGGGGTCGAGCTGCACGTGGGTCGCCTGGGTCGGCGGCGGGGTGGGTCGGGGGGAGATGAGGGTTTGTGGCGCGTCCCTGGGACCCACGGCATATTGTCTTGGCTACCCCTTGGGAGAACCAGGGAGACGCCCCGGAACAGTGCCCTCCGGCCCCGGCTGGCGTGGATAACGGTGCCAGGGCGCGGCCGGAGGGGTACAGGGCGGCCGTCTCGGTGCTTCGCAGGGTGCCCCAGAGCCGACTTCTCCACCTCGCGGAGGCTCTCGGGGGACTCCGTAAGCAGATAGCAGACAAGGGAATCCAGAAAGCTCGATTCCTAGAAGCGGGTGACAGCATGAGGTATCTGCAGAACCCTCGGAATCCAACCTTTACCTCCCGGTAATGCACCTGGTGGGACTCTGTGCGCCGCCGAGACATGCCGACCTCAGAGGCCGGCGACGAGTTACCGTCCAGCTCCGGCTCTCTTACCCCCAACTCGCTCAGTTCCTCTTTGCGCCAGGTTAGGTTTGTGGAAACCCAACTTTAATGACATGACTGAGGTTTCCCTGAGTTCATGAGTGCAGAAGGCCCCGAAACCATGAAAAGAGTCGTGGTAAATCTCCTTGGGACACAGCCTTGAATTAAGGTTGGATCTACTAATAGAGCAACTTGGACGATCGATTTGCATTTACTACGGTAGGCAGCCGTGCTAGACAGTGTGGTGGGTGTCTGCGTGGGGATGGGCGGGGAGTGGGGGGGTGGCGATTTGCTTCTAAAAGTCTCAACCGTGGGCCAGTCTAAGGGAGTTCACAGCCCCTAAAGAATAGAGAAATGAGCTATGGAGGTTTGAGCTTAAAATAAGAAGGATACACAAGTCACAAAGGAAAATTGGTTTCATCATTTTACATGATGCCTAATATGCATATTCAGTTACGGAGCAGCACATAACATCCATTTTCCTCGTGCCCTCGGCCTTTTCTTGTTCCCAGTATCTTCTCAGTAACACCTTTTCATCCTTGAGGTCACAACTCAAATGTCATCTCTTCAGGGAAGCCTTTTCTGACCACTTGAACTAAATTCATTTCCTCCCC
Organism: Tamandua tetradactyla; assembly: GCF_023851605.1. Classification (NCBI taxonomy): domain Eukaryota; kingdom Metazoa; phylum Chordata; class Mammalia; order Pilosa; family Myrmecophagidae; genus Tamandua; species Tamandua tetradactyla. Next base: position 199,781,158 of record NC_135329.1, read on the forward strand.
TTTCCAACTTACCACTTTTTTCGTGGCCCTCATCATATTTGAAATTCCTTTATTATTTTTAGCTCATCTCTTGGTTGCTTTTCTTCTATGCTCTGTGGTTAGAATAGAGTCTCCCAGAGGGCAGGGAAGAGAAACCTGTTCAATGCTGTTCCCAACTCACCCCTTCCCTAGTGCCAAAAGCCATACTACACATCTATCAGCTGCTCAACAAATATTTTTGACCAATGGATGGACAAATGCCAAGTTATGATGAGCTATAAGTGCTGCTTCAGCTACAGTGCTGAGGCCTGGTGTAGTCAGGTAGGGCAGTTGAGTGGAGCTGGGAAATATTCAGAGGAGATGGGGTGGGGAGAGCTGGGGAAGAAAAGGTCAGAGGTGGGGGTGAGCACTGTGTATTTGGGAAGCTATAGGTAGCCTTTTCCCCATGCAGAGGTGGGTTGGTCATTCAGGGAATTAGTGGGGAAACAAACTGCGATTGGGAAATGTGGGTGAAACCAGATTGTGAAAACCTGCCTGATTCCCTGTATCCAGTTCTATCTGAGTCACTTTTTTTTGAGGGGGGGGGGGTGCATGGGCCTGGAATTGAACCCTGGTCTCCTGCATGGCATTCTACTACTGAACTACCCGCGCACTCCAACATTGACATATTTTTAGCTGAGATAATTTTAGGAAGAAATAATACAGAGTGTATTGTATACTTTGCCCAGTTTTCCTCAAAGGTAACATTTTGCAAAACAATTACACGTCACAATCAGGATATTAACCTTGATACATTGATTAATATCTCAATTACTTTTGGTAATTATTTGTAATTTTTAATTTTTAGTAAAGTTATTGTAAAGTCAAATTAGTTTTTGAAAGCAATGTACCTAATTTTGTTTTATAGGGTTTCAGTCTCTTGCCTTTCATTGACTCGGTGTTTTGGGGGGGAAAGCTTTATTTTTACAGTTAGAGCATAATTAAAACCTGGATTCTTCATCTATAAAATACATTCAGAAGTCTTCAGAACTTATCCCTTTTGTTTACATTTTAAGGACTGCCATTCACTTCCCTGTTCTCCCCAGTATTTTTGAAGGAACATTTTGAGCAATATTCTACATGACTTGTCAATTCTGAAATCAGACAGGATGCAGTGTTAACTAAGACACAGAACTAAACCCAACCACCAATGCTCCTTTCTCTCTGCTTGGACAGTGGATAGGACTGCCGATGAGTGTCTCCCAGAGGGAACTGACTGAAGACAAAGACCCATTCTGCCAGTGGGATATGCTGGGAATACCAACTATGCTTATTATGGGGAGGGCAAGGCTGGTGTTGGCTGGCTCTCCCTAGGCCAGCCAGAGGAGACAGAAGCAATAGCTGAAGCTACACTCTTGACCTGATGGCGTCAAGTGACCAGCAACTTTGACCCCAATCTTTGTGGGGCTGCCCCAAAGAATCTGTCCTCTAACCCCAATTGGGTGCTCATAGGCAGCAGGTTCTTCCTATAATGTTATATCCTTGTTGAAATGTATTTTTCATGGCTTTGAACTTCCAACTGGCATTTCCCTCCTATCTCTATCTCAGTCCTATTTGAGAAATCCAAATCATTTAACACTCCTACCTGGCTCTGTCTTTGCAACTTCACCTTCACAGCAGAATTTCATTTTGTCCTTCAACTGCTTGGCCTGTCTTAATCTTCAGAGAGAGCTTCAAATTGTTTATTCCTTAAAAAAAAAAAAAATGTAGCCTGGCATTTAGCCAGCTTCAGCCAGGCTCTGAGTTTGGCTTTGTGTTCATAAGCTGCAGTTGGGAGAAACACAAGAAATGCCTAAACAGAATAAAACAAATGATCTATTTAGTCTTGTTTCCTCTCTTGGAAGAGGGCCAGCGTTGAGTGCCTTAGAGGAAGAGAATCCCCCCACCCTGCCCCCACGGTTCTTCCATGCACCCAGACAATATGACCTTGTATTTAAGTAAAAACTGTCCTTAACTCCCAATGGGTGATGGTGTTTTGTCTGGAAGAATGACTGATGTTATGATAATAAGATGATAGCAGTTGCTCATCTCCTATCTAACCCCTATTTAAAACTTATTATTATATCATCACATTACTTGTTACACAACATTATAAATGTACAGGCTGTTACGTAAGATTGTTTCAACCAGGGGGAAAGAGACTGGTTAAACAGTTCACCTAAAAAATTAGTTTCTGGGACTATTGCTTTGGTGTAGTTTTTATTTTTATTATTATTATTATTTTATTTTAGCTTTAAAAAGGCATTTGCCTTTTTCTTTCCTATTAAAGTTGGCTTTCAAATAAATCCAATTTCCTCTTTCTCCAGTTTCTAAAACAGATTAAACCAGAGCATCAATTTGCACTTAACCATTGTCCTCACTGCTTTTCACCAAGCGCTTCAGAGAAAAGACATTACTGAGTGCTGGGCTGGGTATTCTTTTCTACATGTGTTTGGTCAGATAAGATAGAGAACCCCAGGTTCTGAGGATCATTGTGATACTGACTCCTTTGAACCACACTGTGGCTCCTCTCCTTTCATTTCCCAAAAAAACAATAGGTGCTGCCTCTGTACTTTCTTAAACCTCGTTCATCTGTCTCCTCTCCCCATCATTGCACTCTCTTCTCGCTCTCCCTCCCTCCCCCCAAAAGGCTACCAGTAACTTCCAAATACCAGCTTCGGTATTTTTGCTTCGTTCTCCGTCACCCTTGATATCTTGGCAGCATTTAGCCCAGTGTTTCACCCATCTTTGAAACTCCTTTGCCCATTCTAACCATCTTCCAATTCCTCAGCCTGCCTTTATCTCTCTTTCATTAAATCTTCTTTCCTCCTCCCATAGGTCCTAAATATGGGTGCCATGCAATCATCTGCCATCGGTTCTCTCCTCTCCTCTCTATACGCTTTCATGGAGTAAGCGTTGATAAATTGGGGGCCACTGGCATCTCTTCTCCCAGTTTTGATAGCAGAGAGAGTTGCTTCTGCTTTATGCACCATCCTGATGGGAGTGGAAATCATGGTACTCTTGGTTCCTGTAGCCAAGGGGTAGGCCAACGACCGAGCTAACCAGATTGTTTCCCAGACTTTGAATCTTGAAGGAAGTGGGAAAGTGGTTGGAGCTGCATCATCTCAGCTTGATGACATTGTTCTCCTTATCTGGATCCCTGAGCTGCCCTGATCCCTGCCTGTCCTGAATATAGGTGCACAGCAGACCCTTTGTTTCTGTGAATCCTTTCTGCTTGCTAGCCAGATTCGATTTCTGTTGCTTGTAACCAAGGACCCCTAATGGATGCACCCTAGAAATGTGTAGCTTTACTAGTTCTGGATGAGTTCCAAGGCTGTGTCTTGGAATTGTGTCTCAAGGTCACGGTCTCAAATCTCCAGATGCCTGACAGACACTTTCACTTGATATCCCACCATCACCTCCAACTTAACAAGTATAAATTCAAATTCATCATCTCTCTCCCTGTTTTATTTTTTAAGCTGCTGGGATGCAATATACCAGAAATGGAACAGGTTTTAAAAGGGGGAATTTATTAAATTGCAAGTTTACAGTTCTAAGGCCATGAAAATGTCCAAATTGAGGCATGCACGGAAAGACATTTTAATTCAAGAAAGGCTGATGGGTCCAAAACACTTCTGTCAGCTGGAAAGGCACATAGCGACATCTGCTAGCTTTCTCTTTTCATTTCATAAGGTTTCCCTGGGGACACCTTCCTTCCACATCTCCAAAGGTCTTTTGGCTGTGTGGGCTCTATTGGTTCTGTCAGCACTAAAGATTTTTTCCAAAATGTTTCCCTCTTAAAGGGCTCCAGTAAGTGACCCCACCTTGAATAAGTAGAGACACATCTCCATGGAAACCATCTCATCAAAAGTTTCCACCCACAATTGGGTGGGTCACATCACCATGGAAACAATTAAAAAGATCCCAGCAATATTTTTTTAATTTTTATTAATAAAACCAATCAATATACAATATGAACATTCTTTTTTATCACATAGTTGTATATTATCATCATGATTATTTCTTAGAACATTTGCATCAATTCAGAAGAAGAAATAAAAAGAAAACAGAAAAAAATTTGTACATACCATACCCCTTACCCCTCCCTTTTGTTGATCACTAGCATTTCAATCTACTAAATTTATTTTGACATTTGTTCCCCCTATTATTTATTTATTTTTAATTCATATGTTTTACTCCTCTGTCCATAAGGTAGATAAAAGAAGCATCAGACACAAGGTTTTCACAATCACACAGTCACATTGCAAAAGCTATATCATTATACAATCATTTTCAAGAACCATGGCTACAGGAACACAGCTCTACATTTTCAGGCTGTTCCCTCCAGCCTCTCTGTTAACCTTAACTAAAAAGGTGATATCTATTTAATGCATAAGAATAACCTCTAAGATAACCTCTTGACTTTGGAATCTCTCAGCCATTAACACTTTATTTTGTCTCATTTCTCTCCCTTTTGGTCGAGAAGTTTTTCTCAATCCCTTGATGCTGAGTCTCAGCTCACTCTAGGATTCTGTCCCACTTGTTGCCAGGAAGGTTCACACCCCTGGGAGTCATGTCCCAGGTAAAGAGGGGGAGGGCAGTGAGTTTGCTTGTCGTGTTGGCTGAGAGAGGCCACATCTGAGCAGCAAAAGTGGTTCTCTTGGGGGTGACTCTTAGGCCTAATTTTAAGTAGGCTTAGCCTACTTGCAGGATTAAGTTTCATATGAACAACCCCAAGATTGAGTGCTCAGCCTATTGCTTTCCTACCCAGCAGTATGAAATGAGGATTAAAGGATGTGGCTTTTCTGGAGTACACAACAGATTCAAATCAGCTCACTCCCCAAACCATTTATTCCCTCGGCCTCCTTAGTGTTTTACAGGAATATTTTTCAGGAACTAAGTGTTTTTTAGGGACTCATTTATTTCAGAACTTTTTAGACACTAATTTCATACCTGGACCACTTCAATAATTATTCTTTTAATTTCCAGATCCTATCCACCACTGCAAGTTTTCTCTAGTATTGCTTCAGTCGTACCACTTCCCTGCTTAAAATAAGCCCTTTTTTAATACTAAGGTCCAAATTCCTCGGTTGAGGCAATCTGCCATAGAAGTTATTGGAACAGGCTCAGGAGTTAGACTGCCTGTGTTCAAATCCCAGGCCCAACACTATTTAACTTTTTTCAAGTAATTTAACCACCAAGTCTTAAAGTCTTCTTACCTGTAAAATGGGGGATAATAATAGTATAACCTGCTCATAAGGCTATTCTGAGGATAAATAGTTAATCCATGAAGAGGACTTAGTTGAATATCTGACACATAAAAAGTGCTCACTAAAAAATTATTACAATGAAAGCTCCTACAATCTGACCACAACCCACCTTCCTAACTTTATTGTCTCATTTTTTTCCTGATGTGTTCCCAAAGGCTTTGCCAAACAGAATTACTTGCCTAAATTCATATTGTATTTTCCTACCTCTGTGCCATTGTTCAAACCGTTCACTCTGCCTAGAACACCCTACCTTCACTCCATCTGTATCAGTTCTCTATTATTGCTTTACAAACTATTTCAAATATTAAAGCTAACAACCACTTTATTTGTTCATGACTGCATAGATCATCTAGGCAGAGTTCCACTGGCTTGGCTCATCTTTGGTAAGCGTTGTCTGGCCTCACTCGTACAGCTACAAGATTCAAGAAGGCCTCACTTACATATATGGGTCCTCAGCAGGGGTGGCTGAAAATCTGTCTTCTCTCTTCTTCTCCAGTTATTTCATATTCTGGGGCCTTTTTGTGCCTTGTCATATTTTAGACTTTTGGGCCTCTCTCTACATCATGTTTTCCAGCAGAGTACTCAATTTCTTAACATGGTGCCTCAAGAATCCAGGGGTGAAAACAGAAGCTGCAAGGTCTCTTATGGACCAGCCTTGGAATTTACAGTGTCAATTCTTTTGCATTCTTTTGGTCAGAACAAGACACAGGGCCATTCTAAATTCAAGGAAAGAAAAACAGACTCTACATCTTGATGGAAGGAGTGGCAAGTCACATTACAAAGGGGTTTGCAGGATAGGAAAAATTACTGTGCCACTTATGAACATAATTACCATTACCCTTCTCTGCCACTGAACTCATTTTCTTTCTTCACAACTTTTCCCTCTCAGCCTAACTGGCTTTCATCTCTTCTCATACAACATTCTTGTAGTGCTTAGTATGGATAGCTTATTTTGCACTATCACATCCTGCCTTGAAGTATTTGGTTTACATTCCAACCTCAAAGCCCTACACTATGTTAGTATGTCTTTAAGTTATCATATCATACAGTGCCTCGTATTAGGAGGCTATAATGAATGTTTGTTGAATGAATGAAAGATGCAATTAATTTTTCTGCTCCAAAAATGATGGCAACTCAAAGACCAAGCTAAGTTTGTCTCTTGGGCAGCCTTACATGCTTTTGTCCCATCTCATATCCTCAGTCGTGTACCTTCTCCAACTCTGTTGACGGGAAGCAGAGAAGACTGGAAATTGGAAGCCTGAAGACCTGGCTTCTTGTCCCATTTCTGCCATCTCTTAATTGGGTAAGTAATTTGACTTCTTTGGATCTCAATTGACTCATGTCTAGAAAAAAAAGCATTAAAATACCTTTTATAGGACTGCTGTGAGAAATGAATATAATATAGGTGAAAATATTTTACAGAATCCAAAGTTCTTCATATGTTTTATTGTTGGTGTTGATCCTGAAGCACAGAATTGATCAAGTTTAGTTCCTTCCTGTTTTTTCTCTGCACCAACCCTTCTGCCCTTAGAGTTCTATGGAAGCATCTTTTATAGTGCCTAGCACATTGTAGAAATTAATAAATGATTGCATTTATTACTGTTATTGTCATGCCTTACTGACAGGTGTCAGGAAGAGGTGAAAGTGGACAAGGGTCAGGACGAGTGGCCTGGCATTTCTTGTTCCAAACAGAGGAATTTGTTTTTGGGTTCCTAGCTTCATGCCAGGGTGGAAAAACATCCTGAAAAGCCATATTTATCTACCTCCAAATGCTTAGGCAGATCCCTGAATTGTCAAAGCTTACTCAGAGTGCAGAGTTAGTACAACCAGCCTTTAAACTCCCAAGACAGTTTCTGAGTAAATATACATACACACACACACTCACCTGGGCAGCTTTTCTTCCCATGGGAGATAACTGTGGCTTCCCACAGGATAGCAACTGTTATCTCCATGGCTGGTTGCAGGGCAGGAGCTGACTTTTGCTGCATCTTGCATCAGTATAGAGCAGCAGGTTTCATTGTTTCAGGCCATCAGCTTCTCCGTGGTGGTGAAGGATGTGTCCCACCTCCCTGATCTGCCTCCACTTACCACCTCTCCTTGCACAATATTTTGGCTTTAATGAAGATAATGATGCCTCCATTTTTACAACCTCCTAAGAAAAGATTGTCTCGCCCTTATTAAAGATTAGAAGTCAATTATTAAATTGTATCAGATAAGAGAAGGTCCCTCTCAAGCCTCTCTGATCTAGGCTCTGTAAACTTCTACCCTAAAGGGTCTAGGAACAAACAAGCAGTGAGAGGGCCTGTAAGTGAGAGCTGTTAACTAATTCCATCTATTAACACTGTTGATGCCTGTGTCATCTTAGCATTGAAAATCTCTCTAAAGATTTCTGGAGTGAAGGGGAGACCTTACAGACCACCCAGGCCAACAGTTCTCAAAGCGTAGTCCAAGGATGGCCAGCAAGATCATCTTCAAACTGCCCTTGGGAATCCATCCTTAGACCTACTCATCCAACATCTGTCTGAATCTCAATTTTTTAACAAGCCCACCAGATGTCACTTATGCACACTAATATAAATACTGATGTAGTCAGACCACTTCCTTCTGAAATGTAGTTTTTGGACGAGCAGTATCGACATCTCCTAGAAGCTTGTTAGAGTTTCAAAATCTCAGGCTCCATCCCAGACCTACTGAATCAGAATATATAATTTAACAAGATCTATTTAACACTTGATACAAGTGTACACTAAAGTTTAAGAAGACTGATTTTCCCTGCTTATCTAATATGCAAGGAAGTTGGGGTCCAAGAACCCAAATGACTTGTCCAAGTTCTCATAAGTAACTGCAGATTGGCTGGGAAACTGGTTAAGAGCATGCATTTGGAGGCAGATAGAACAATGTTCAAATGAAGTCTCTCTCTTTTGCTTGTCTGGTATCTTAGGGAAGTCCCTGAATATCTCTAAGCCTGAAATTCTTGGTCATCACAATGGTAGTAATACTACCTCCTAGGGTTGCTGAGAAGATAAAACGAAAAGCACATAGGAAGTACCAAGCACAGAGCTGGCACCTTGATAGCTCTCAATAAACAGCTGCTATGATCATTATTCTAACTTAGATTTCCAGACTCTGCTGACTCATAGGTATCCAATGCTGCATGCAAAAAATGGGGAATAGTGATTTAGATAACTTTGGTCTTTTTGAGACTATTATGTCTTATTTAGATTCTATGGTTTGAAAGAATGAGGACAAAACGGGACAGGAAGGCCACTTCAGGGAAAGCAAACAGAATGTGGAACAGACGTGAAATTTCCCAGACTCTCCTTACCCGACTCCGCCGTGGGTCAGCTTATCCACGATGTTTTGTAGGACCAACCAGTCCCTGGAGAAATGTCCAGGTGGGTGAGGCTTTTGCCCACACTGTTCCTCAACTTTTGGGTACTTCTCTATCCTTTCCTCACCACCTTGGGCTTCCTTTTCCCGGGACCCCCAGCGGTTTCTCATGCCTCCCCAGTCACAGGTCTCTTTCCTTCCTACTTCCTGGGAAACTCAGCACATTCTGGGTCTTCCTTCACCACATCAAAATTCACCTGTTCTGTGCCTCATTCTATAGGATTTATTACCCAGCTAGGGCAATAAATCAATTTTAATACTGGCTTCACTTCCTTTCAAACAATATTTTCATTTTAATGAGATTTTTTATTGTATTAAACCCTAAATAGTGAGAAATGTATCACTTGGTGCAGATATTTTGGGTGAAGTGGTTATGAGATCCTTTTAACACACCTCAAATTCTGTACCTGTAAGTAATAGCCAGCACCTTTTCAATGAAAAATCTCTAGAGATCCACCTCTCTCACCCCCACGCCTCATCTTTCTCCCTCTCTCCTTCCCACTTTACACACCATTTGGCATTTTAAGATTAAGAACGCTGACTTTGGAGTTAGACTTCCTGGATTCCAATTCCAGCTTTTCCATTTACTTTCTCTGTAACTCAGACAAGTTGCTTAACCTCTCTGTGCCTCAATTGCCTTATCTTTAAAATAGAGTTGATGGCAGTATCTACTTCATCTGTATCTATGTTGACATTTAGTTAAAATTACTCTATTGTAAAATTACTAATTCTTCCCTTTCCATACTATATTATTTGGATATAAGCCACTAAGGCCAGCCCCCCACTCAAGGGGATTAGGCTCCACTGCCTGGAGGAGGATGTATTCACTTACATTCAAATCTTCTGAACGGAAGTTGCATGAGTTAATACTTGTAGTGTTTGAAGAATGTCTAGCACAGAATAAATCCTGCATGAGTTGTTGCTACAAAGAGCCAGGCACTGAGCTGGGTGCCAGGGGTTGGAGATGAACAGCCAAGTTCTTCAACATGGAGATTTCAGCAAAGGAAAGATAAAGGTAAGGTGCTAACGTGAAGCTAGGAATGAGGATGGCCATAGATGCATGAAAGTGGGTGACAGATTTGGCTCTAAGCTTCCAAAGGCTGGAGACTTAAAGATAAGTTGATTAGGCAAAACATGACTACTCTTAGACTAAGTCTAAAATATTTCTTTTGTGGCTTTTCATGGAGATGACATCACATCATGTACTAATAGTAATTAGGTCTGTGTGTTATAAAGTCTTCTAATATGAGTTGATGGCATTATACCAAAACATGCATGAGAAAATGTAGTGGAGGGAAGGAAGGCTGGGTATCAGTATTATATGTTTCAGGTAACCAGGCAACCTGGCTTTTCGATATCGTTGCCTAATCCAAACATAGATTTTAGAGTCATGGCTCTCAATCTGTTTGTGTCCATGGTAAACTTTTTTAAAAATTAACTTTTTATTTTGTGACAACTTGAGAGTTGCTGGAAAGTTGTGTTTTAGTTTATTGACGCTGCTGGATATGCCATATACCAGAAATGGGTTGGCTTTTATGAAAGAAATTTATTAAGTTACAAGTTTACAGTCCAAAAGCCATAAAAAGGTCCAAACTAAGGCATCCAGAGAAAGATACCTTGATTCAAGAAAGGTCAGTGGCATCCAGAACACCTCTGACAGCTGGGAAGGCATGTAGCTGCATCTCCTAGTCCTTTGGCTTCTGATTTCAAACAGCTTCCCTGGGGGTATTTTCTTTCTGCATTTCCAAATGTCTCTGTCTGTATCAGCTTTGAAGCATTTTCCAAAGTGGTTTCTTCTTAAAGCTTTCCTCTAGTAAGTGAATTAAGACCCACCTTAAATGGGCAGAGACACTTCTCCATAGAAACCACTTAGTCAAAAGACCCACCCCCAGTTGAGTGAGTCACACCTCCATGGAAACAACATAATCAAAATGTCCCATCCTAAACAATAAGTCTGCCTCCACAAGATTGGATTAGGAAAAAGAACATGGCTTTTCTGGGGGTACATAACAGTTTCAAACCAGCACAAGTTGCAAAGATAATATATGGAATCCCCCTTTACCCCTCACCTGGATTCTGCTATTGTTGATTTCTTACATTTTTCAAAAAATAAGAAATTAACTCTGGCAAAAAATTGTCATTACCTAAACTCCAGAATTTATTTGAATTTCCCCCAATTTTTCATTAATGATCTCTTTCTCTTACAAGATTCAATTTGCTCAATCATTTCTTCATATCAGTAAGGACTTAAGTATGTTTATTTTATACTTTGGATTGTAATTCAGTACTAAACTAATGCTCAGATTCTTCTAGCTTTGCCCATTGGGAGCACTTTCTGTGTCCCTTTGACATGCCCCATTTTTTTGTTTGTCCAGCATCTCCTGTCTTTCTGACACCACAAGATACTCAAGGTTCATCTTTTTTTTTTGCACCATTCCTGAAAGTACTACAATACCAGGTCGATGCGTGGAGTGGACGGAGCAAGCTCCTATTCCATCTCCCTTCTCCAAAAATCCATTTAATATATTGTCCTTGGACAGAGGACACACCAGATATCAAACTGATAAGAACAGATATTACACTTGATCTTAGCCAAAAGGCCGAGAAGCGATATCAAGGTTCATCTTATAATTTCCCTGCCTCAAACCTCGAATCAGTCATTAGTTCAAGGAGCCCTGACTCTTTTTATTGGAGAGCAGGATCTAGGACCCAAGATCTCCATGCCAGGTGTACTCAATGCTATTGAAACATGAAACACTTTTGGAATGCGAAAATTTTTGTGCATAAACTGTGTCTATGAGTATGAAATGATTCACTTGGTCCCCCTTTAATCCAATTATCTGCATTGTTCTTATTCTGATTTACTCATGAGACAAAGTCTTACATGTTCTAGTAAAGACATCTTGATAATATTTTATTCCTCCTGCCCCTTATCACGGGAAAGTATACCCCACACCACACCACAGAAGAGCAGCCAGCTTAATGTAACATTCTATCTCACACTCATTGCTACATCAAGATGGGTACTTATATAAAAATTATATACTCAGAACGAAACCTGGCAATATACTTGTAAAGAGCTTATGATATTCCGTAGCACCTTCATTGCCTACCAGTATGTAGCAGATGTGGTTGGTTATCTTGAATTCCCATCCCCCTTAGCAACAGAATCTGGATATTATTCAGGCATCTAACCCTCCATGACTTATCAGAGGAGTGAGTCCTGGTTAACCTAGTCCAACCATGATAATCCTGTTCTCATTGCCAATGGTTTGCCAATTGACTTAATTCTGGCCGATAGATTTGCAGGGAAGTCAATTGGGAGTGAGGGCCTCTGTGAAAGTTTGACTTGATGATAAAAAGAGATTCACACAAAGAGAGAAGATCACTTCTTCCACTTGATGCCCAGAATTGCAGAAGACGTCTGTGATCATGAGAGGAATTAAGGCAACCCCCTGCTGAGGTCAGAGGCGATAGAGGATGAAAGGAACCTGGGCCTCCGATGATGTCAGTGAGCTATTGAATTAACCCACCCAGGAAGCACCCAACCTAGGGACATCTTGTTGTATAAAAGAATAAATATCCCTATTGTCTTGGCAATTTTGATTTGTAATTTCTTTTACTTGCAGCTAAAAGCCTCATAATTAACACATATAACTTTAGAATATTTAAAGGTAGTTATTAACTTTTCTGATGCAGTCTTTTTTCAGAATTCATTCATCTATTGATCGGTTGATTCATTCATTTTTAACAAATATTTACTGAGTACATTCAGGGATATAGCAGTGAATCAAACAGACAGGTTTCCTGTTCTCATAGAGCTTGCAGTCTTTTGGGAGAGAGACAGATATTAATCAAATAATGAATTCAATCAAGCATGTTGATCAATTTAATTTAATAAGCCAAATTGCTCAGATGGTTAATTTAATTGCATGTGCATATAATGAGAAACTGTGATAAGTGAAAAGAGAAATTATACAGAACTGTGTAAGAATAACTGAAGAATATGGCTTAGACTGGGAAGGAGTAGTATTAAGATAAGGCTACACTGATAAGCACTGTGTGAACTGAGGTCCAGAAGTGAGTGCGGCGGGAGGGAAAGTATTCTAGAAATGAGGTATGATACATGCGAAGCTGCAGGGAGGGAAGCAGCATGTTGGGTTTGAGGAACCTGAAGACCTGTGGGGCCGCAGGAGAGACACTGAGAGAGGATGTTGTAGATCTAAGACTGAGGCGGTCGGCATGGTCCAGAGGCTGTAGGGTCTCAGAGGACATAGGGAGGTTTTTTTTTTTTTTTTGGTGCGTGGTCTGGGAATCCAACCCAGGTCTCCCTTATGAAGGGCGAACGTTCTACAACTGAAACCCTGCACCCCATAGTAAGGATTTTGATCTCTGTCTTGAGAGCAATAGAAATACAACGGTTACCAAGAAGGTAGAATATAGGTGATGATCATGCTTACTCAATCACTATACAGATATTCCTGTTTTTTATTTTCTGGTATTGAAGTAGAGAGAGGGAAATACCTGAAATCTCTGAACTGTAATTCAGCTGCCTTGATCTCTGACAATGATTGTGTTGCCTTTATCTTGTGTCCTTGTGATTGTAAAAACCTTGTGACTGACCCTCATTCTTACCCATTTTATCTTTTTTTTTTTTTTTACTTTGGAGTCTTGTGATCACTAAAGACAGCCCCTAATGTTTATTAACGACGGACTTTGGGTCAGCCCAGAAGTAACCACCCCAATTCCAAAGTGATCTTGATAATGGCAGCTGGATCTATCCAAAATAGGCCCACCTGACATGTGCAGTAGCTTAGACTTTAACCTGTAACTGACCTATACCTCATTACAATGCTAAAAATCATGCCCATTATCATATTAAGGCCTCCATTTTCTTACATACGTTCTGTGACTAAGCGTGAATCAATCTGTGCATTAGATCACCGCTAATTATTTCATGGAGAGCCATTGTACTCATTATCCTAAAACCTGCCCATCTTTTGATTCTATACAATTAGTATTACTGCAATTTGGGGAGACAGACTTTTAGGCAAATAGACCATCTGATCTCCTCCTTCACGCCGAGTAATAAACTCTTTTTCTCTTTGAAACCCTGGTGTCTCAGGAATTGGTCATTTGAATGCATCAGGCAGAGAACTCACTGCTTCTGAATTCTCATCAACAAAGGGCTCCACTCTGGAACGATGTGATTATACAACCTTAACCAATTCCTTCTTGGCACCTTATGGCACCGTCTTACTATAGTGTTGCATTCAAAGAAAGACTAACAGGGTGGTGCAATGGTGGCTCAGCAGGCAGAATTTCGCCTGCCATGCTGGAGACTTGGGTTTGAGTCCCGGTGCCTGCCCATGCCGGAAAAATAAAGAAAGACTAACAATAATTTGAAATTAAAGATAGTTCAAATCTTTACCTATGTCTTAGCTTTTTCAAGGGAAGTTTTGACAGAGAATTTTAGAGCCTATTCAATATCTGTCTGCTTCTCTACATTTTCCAGTCTTCCTTACAGTTTAGTTGGGACCATAAGGCTGAGTTTCATCAGTAATATTTCTTAATTTTCTATAAGATCCCTCAGTCCTTGCTTCATCTGCCACAGTGATATTGGGGGCCATGTGTTCTAGGTGTCATAGTTATAAGATATAAGAAGGCTGGAGACTGCATCAGATTGTGGATGAGTGAGAAGTAAAATCCATTTTTTTTTTGACCCTGAGATTTCAGGGTTTATTTGTTAGAGTAGCATAACATGACTAATACAAGATATAATTTATAATGCACAGCAGCACTTCTTAAAATCTTAATTCCTCTCCTCCTCAAACCTAGAACAACTTGGGAACATCTCAGCTCTTCATTGTCTCTTTCCTTCTTTCTGTCTTTTCCCCTTACTTTCCCAAGTTTTCAACCCTCCAGGCCATTGTTTTATCACAACTTATCCTTTTCCAAAGCCCTCCTCAGAGAAGGTACTCTCTAAGTATCATCTCTATACCCATTTATCTTGATTCAGTATCACAACAATCATTGGGACTGGGTTGATAAAAGTAGAACTAAGGGGAAGAAATTAAGCAGCAAAAACAAAATTTTTTTATCAGGTGAGAGGAGGTAGAAGGCTGGAATACTCTCAAGTTAATGCACCATCCCAAACAAATTTGCAATTTTTAAGATCATTCTGACTGCAGGGTGAGTCTGACTATAGTAGAAAACCCTCTTTTCAGGAAAATGCACATTCAAATATTTTCATACAGGTCCAGGGCGCTCCTGTTTGCAGACTGCTGAAACCTATCCTCAGGCCTGAATGAAGTTAAGGGTCTGGACTCCCATGGGGAGAGTCAGCGACCACCTGGAAATACAGCTTCTACCAGCCAAACTCCTGAGAGCTACTGGGCAGCAGCTGAGCTGAGGCTGTTCTTTGTGAGGGCGGCTGGAGTTTGGGTTCCCCTGAAATGAGTGAGGCCCTCAGCTTTAACAGCCCCAAGCCCCGAAGGAGCAACATCCCACTTGTGTAGAGGCTGGCCAAGGAGGTGGCGCAGAAGAGGCTTGCATAACTGTTGTTGTTTTTTTCCATAAAAACAATGAGCAGAGAAGAGATGCAATCTCAAAATTGGAAATATCAGTTGATATGCAGAGAAGCCTGAGGCAGAGGCTTGCCCCAATAACAGAACATCCAGTCCAGATGCTGAGAAGTGGGAGGGAGGGAAAGGGGAGCGGGATGATGTCACTTCTCAATCTCCAGTTCTCATGAAGTCAAAGGACCTCTGCAGCTCACAGTGGCTCTTACCCTGGTGACCCATGCTGCGGGAACACTCATTCCTGCCTGTCCCACCCATGTAGGGCCAGTCAAGGAACCGGGGCTTCTGCTTTGCTCCCTGGGCTGTGACCTGTTCAAGCTTGGCCCACAGGTTGGTAGGGACAGTCAGTAAGTGGGCTCAGATTGGGCTGTGGGGACTGCGACCATTGGTCGGGGCCTTTTGGGAGCGCCTCCCCAAAGAAGGCAGCCAGTCATCTTGATTACCAGGAAATGGGATTGGGTTTAGTCTGGCTTGGTGTCAGGAGCTGAGTGGACTAGTTTGGGGACTGGGGGTACTTTAGTAAGATCTCTGCACAGTTGTGGTACCCAGCATCAAGTGGGAAGGAACATTTTGAATGCTGGGTTGAGGGACAGGGTTGAGCTCACTGGAAATGGAATGAGGCAGGAAGGGACTGGGCAGGTTTTTAGGGTTCAGGTCCAGCAGGAAATGCAGTACCCATCAGATTATGGTGATTGGACACAGAGCACTGGTTGTGAGAAGAGTGGTAACTTGGGTTGAGGGTGCAGAGGGAGCCCAGAGACTCTTTGGTGACTGGGTATTTGAGGCTTTAGGGCCAGATACCAAGCAGGGCCATAGTGGCTTGGAAGTTCCTGATAATTTGCCAGATTTACCTTTCATTGGCTCTGCCTGAATGACCCAGCAGGGAACAAGTCTCCAGTCTTTACACCAGGCATGACTGAGGCTGTGAGGTACTGTCATGGATTGGCATTTGGGCATCTGGAATTTGAGACCAGGCCCATGCTGCAGCAGGCATAAGTGGATTCCCACATCCTTCCCAGCCCTTGTCAGATCCTTCTCCTGGGGCGCTGGCCTTCCTTCTTCCCCCTCTCCCCCCAACCTCGAGCTCCCAGGCCAGGTTCTACCTCAACCTGGAGCCTGCAGGGGCTGTAAGCCTGAGCCTGGACCCAGACTGCCTGCTCTGCATTTTGGCTCTGACATTTCCTAGAAGTGTAACTGAGAAGTTAGGATTTAATAAATGATTATGATTACTGATTTATTATCTAGATATTTCTTTTTACATTCTTGTATATTAGAATATCTGGAGGGAAATATCTGAAGTGGCTGAACTGTAATCCAGCTGCCTTGATCTCTAATAATGATTGTAGAATTATATAGTCTTTATCTTGTGATTGTAAAAACCTTGTGACTAGTCCCCATTTATGCCCCCTTATCCTGTTTTTCAATTTTGGAGTCTTTTCATCACTAAAGAAACCACTAGTGCTTATTATGAAGGGCCTTGAGTCAGACCAGAACCACTCCACTCTAATTCCACAACAATCTTGCTAGACAGGCTGACCTGCCTGTCTGACCTGCACAGTAGCTTATTCTTTAACCTGTAAGTGACCTATTCCTCACTATAATACCAAAAATCAGGCCTATCATCACATTAAGGTTACCATTTTCTTTATTACATTCTGTGACTAAGCATGTAATCAATCTGCACAAGCTCAATAATTAGATCATCTCTAATCTTGTCATTTAGAGGTATCGTGCTTACTATTCTAAACTCTGCCCGTATGTTGATACTATAAAATTATCAGGGTTACTACAGTTTGGGGAAACAGACTTCTAGGCCAGTAGGCCATCTGATCTCCTGCCTCACACTTAGCAATAAAACTCTTTCTCTCTTTGAAACCCTGGTGTCTTGAGAATCGGTCATTTGAACATACTGGGTGGAGAACTCACTACTTTTGATGAGTGTCAATCTTGTGATCCAATGGGACGAATGTTCCTAAGAAGCAAGGATTCCAGTTGCCCGAAGTTCTGGAGGCCCGGTAGGACAGGGGCATCATGATAATCATGCCTTTTGCAGCCACTAGACTCTTTTAGTCTTGGCAACCAGGCTTTTCTCTGCTCTGCCAGCACTGCAGCCCCTTGGTGACTTACAAAGCTTGAAAGAGAGAAAGTGTCCAGTTCCACACCCGGGCGTCTGACTGGGTGAGTGGGTCCTCCAGGTAACAGTGGATTGGGAAGTCAGTACAGCGGTTCAGGTCCCCTGGACCTGGGTTTGAGGCTCTGGGTCCTGTTTTCAGAATAATCTCCCCTGGCTCTGACTCCTACACCTTTCTGTCTTCTGCATATCTTTCCATCAGGGTTCGAGGCCCTGACCTGGGATCGTCTGTTGAGTATACTCCTGGAAAATAAGTAATCCAACAATTAATTGGCATTTAATGAAATTAAGTAAGTGTATGATGCCTGTTTCACTGTGAATCGGTATGTTTGCTCTAGTTATTGGTGTGTTACTTAAACATGTAGTAAGTGTTAAGGGCCTGTTTAAATTTGTTAATTGATGTGTTACTGCATTTTTATTGTTCAAGTGCTCCTAATTGCTTACTGATTGCAGAAAATCTTTAAAATGGGAAATTCTAATTCAAATAGCATTTCTGAATGTAACCCTGTGCACCATATTTTTAAAAATTGGAAAGGTTTTAGTTATGGACCTATGGGAAAAAAAACCAAAAAATAGTTTACTTCTGTAACACAGTCTGGCCTCAACAGAATTTGGAATCAGGAGAGAAATGGCCTGAAAAGTGTTCCATAGCAAAGGATGCTGCGTTACAGTTAGAGTTGTACTGCAAAAGAGAACAGAAATGGGATAAGATGATGTAGATTCAATCCTTTATTTGTCTCTCTCAAAAGTATTTTTCTGCTTGTTCAATGTATATTTTCATACCTCCCGAAGGTAACAGTAAATTAACAAAAAAGTCTTAAGCAGCTTTGTTTGAATTGCTTGAAGATATATATATATATATATATATATATATATATATATAACATACTAATATATATATTTGTACTTTATATACAATGCATATATATATATAGTTCTTTATATATTAGTACTCCTGGAGTCCCAGAGAAAAAGAAAAAATCCTCTAGGCACCAGGGTTCAAGGCATTAGTATTTTTGGTTACTGTAAACAAACTGGGACATTGGAAAAAAACCTCCCCGTGGGATTTCCCGAAGGCAGCAGAGGGTGGTCTCAGGAAACAGCAAAGCCTTTTCCAGTTGTCTGGGTCACAGCTTCAAGTGAAATAGATCTAATAATTGGAAACTTTTAAAACCAAGATCAATAGAACAAGCTTCATTCTTTCTGCCTCACCTGTATCTGCCCTCAGGACCTAACGAGCTAGAGCAGCTATGGGAGGGAAGCACTGAGGGCAGAAAGAGGCGGGAGGTGAGGATTTGGTTTAGAATTTTCTCTACTGGGCCTGGAGATTAGAAATTAGGCAATGAAGAAATGCTGCAGAATAGGCCATGTTTGTTCTGAAGGAATTCCCCCATTAGAATTATTTTTCTCCAATAATACCTTTGCAACACTAACCATGTAAACAAATCATAATGAAAATATAAATATTCTATCTTGCAATAGAGGTAATTGAATAAGATCTAATTGCTGAATTTCAGTAACTAAAAGAAAATATGCTTGAGAGCTATGGAAGAGTTTTCCTAGATTTATCCTTGGGATAAATTAAACAATTATAGTATATTTTCCAGAGCTTGATAGTCATTATTCTTTTGAGGCTGTTCATAATTTTAGGATATTTTGAAAACAAAGAAATTTTTTTAACCTCCAGTAGAAGGGATTTATTAAAGCAAATACAGCTGCCAAAAAAAAAAAATGCAGTGACAATGTCTAGTCCTATTCTTGTTTTAATGATGACCTATTTTTTAATGAAAAATAACATATATACAAAAAAGCAATAAATTTCAAAGCACACCACAACAATTAGTTATAGATCAGATATCAGAGTTTGCTATGGGTTATAGTTTCACAATTCTAGGTTTTTCCTTCTAGCTGCTCCAAGACACTGAGACTAAAAGAAATATCAATGTAATGATTCCGAAGTCATACTCATTTGTTAAATTCTATCTTCTCTGCTATAACTCCAACTTCTACTTTGATATTTCTCCCAATCTTTAGGGGTATCTGGGCTATGCCCATTCTAACTTTTTTTACATGGGCAGGCACTGGGAATCAAACCTGGCACCAGGAGTCAAACCCTAGTCTCCGGCAATGCAGGTGAGAAATCTGCCAGTGAGACACCATGGCCCGCCCTCTAACTTTTTCATGTTGGAAGGGGCTGCTGATAATATGGGATAGGGGTATGGAACAAGTGATTGTTCTGGAGAGGCTGGCCTCTCTGGGTTTCAGGACTTGTCTGGCCTATGAACCCATCTGGCGGATGTAGGTTTCTGGAAAGTAATTATAGTGCATGGAACCTTTGTAGAACCTCAGATAAAGCTCTAGGTGTTCTTTAGGGTTGGCAGGAATGATTTTGTTTGGGGTTTGGAAAACCATGATAAATGGAAATATCTAGCTGACACTTGCACAAGAGTAGCCTCCAGAGTAGCCTCTCGACTCTATATGAACTCTCTCAGATGCTGATAACTTATTTGTTATGATTCTTTTCCCCTTTGGTCAGGAAAGCATTGTTGATCCCATGGTGCCAGGACCAGGCTCATCCCCGGGAGTTGTAGCCCATGTTGCCAAGGAGATTCTCACCACTGGATGTCATGTCCTATGCAAGGGGGAGGGTAGTGATTTTACTTGCAGAGTTGGGCTTAGAGAGAGAGAGAGGCCACATCTGAGCAACAAAAAAGTTCCTCTGGAAGTAGGTCTTAGGCATAACTATAGGTAGGCTTAGCTTCTCTTCTACATAAATAAGCTTCACAAGAGCAAGCTTCAAGATCAAGGTCTTGGCCTATTGACTTGGGGGTCCCTAACATATGAGACAGTATAGGGGTTTCCCTGGTGGTAAAGTTTAATAGTTTCATTTTTTTTCTCCCATACCTCATGGGACTTTGCCCAAACTTTTTAATTATCTGCTCAATACACCCTGGGATGTATCCAGGCTTTACATTAAGCTATATAGAATTATAAGTCCTTATTCCTATTTTGGGTTGTAAGTGTTTTGGTGGTTTGAATGATCTATTAAGACGGGTTGAGTCAGATTATGTGCTACAGAAAATTTAGTTTTGGAACAAAATAAACCTCCCTTTTGTTGGTCTCATAGAGTAGATGAAGTCCTAATGTCCTCCTTTCCCCTACATTCTGATTTACCTTAGTCCTGACCCAATCAGCTTCATCCTTATCGCTTATTGAAGTCTGATCACTTTTTCAATTTCTTTAACAGTTGCTATATGTGGCAATGCTGACTTTCAGGCCTGCAGAACTCCTACTCTGAGTCTTAAGTGTCACACAGGTACCCAGAGTTTCAGGGAAATATCAGGTTACCTATATGTAGCCTCTCAAAATCCAGAAATAACAATTTTAGCTCCAGACTGAACGTGACTGCTATAAGCACTTACATTCTAGCCCCCAATTTTCTTATAAGTATTTTCTAAATAAGACCATACAATATTTGCTCTTTTGTTTCTGGCTTATTTTGCATTACATAATGTCCCACAGGTTAATTCACAATGTTACATGCCTCACAACTTTGTTCTTTTCTGTAGCAGTACAATCTTCTATCATAGGTATACACCGCAGTTCACCATTCTACTTTTCAGTTAGTGTATCCTTTAGCCACTTCCATCCATTGGGCATCATATATAATGTCCATAGTCAACAGTTCATGTCTCACATTATCCTCACTTAGTGGTATAATCATCAACACTCTCAATTTTAGACAATTTGCTCCCAGGAGAAAAATAACCGATAAACACACCCTCACCGAATAGAAAATCCAAACCTCCCCTTAACTCTTGCCCATCCCCCCCCCCCCAATTATTTACCTCTGGTATTGCTGTACTACTGTTGATGTCTTCCTGTTAAACATAGCCCACAGTATGCAATAGTAGTTTCCTCCCTATACCCTGATGTTTTAAACTCTTTGTATAAGATACATACCTTTGAAGTAGTTCATGCAAGAACTTTTTAATATTTGTAGTGTTAATCAGTGGGGTACATGGCTCTATAAAACCCCTTTCAATCATGTTCACCTTCAATATGGCAGTATTATTTATAGACCCACTAATGAACTGCCTTCACTTCTATCTATTCCCTTACATTTCAATTCAACCTTATTTCAGCTAACTGTTCACCTATCCCTAGCTTCCATGTATCTCTGTCCACTATATTCTGTATTATACGTCTCTGAGTTTACCTTTACCAGGGTCATAAAAGTGAAATCATGCAGCAGCTATCCTTTTGTGTTTGGCTTATTCTACCTAGCATTATGTCCTCAAGTTTCATCCATGTTGTCATATGCTTCAGGACATTGTTTCATATAACTGTTGCATAATATTCCATCATATATATATATCACATTTTGTTTATCCACTCGTCTGTTGATGGGCACTTGGGTTGTTTCCATCTTTTGGAAATTGTAAATAATGCTGTTGTGAACATCGGTGTGCAAATGTCTGTGTCACTGCTTTAAGCTCTTCTGGGTATATACTGAGTAGTGGTGTTGTCAGGTTGTAGGGCAATTAGATATTTAGTTTTCTAAGGATCTGCCAAACTGTCTTCCATAGTGGCTGCACCATTATACATTCCCACCAGCATTGCATAAGTGTTCCAATTTCTCCACATCCTCTCCAACATTTGTAGTTGTTTAATAGCAGTCATTCTTATAGGGGTGAGGTGGTATCTCATTGTAGTCTTGATCTGTATTTCCCTTACAGCTAATAAGAATGAGCATCTCTTTATGTACTTTTCAGCCATCTGTATTTGCTCTTCAGAAAAATGCCTATTCATATTTTTAGCCCGTTTTATAATTGGGTTGTTTGTTCTTTTGTTTTTGAGTTGTATGATTTCTTTATGTATACAGGATATCAAACCTTTATCCAATAAAAGTGATTTCCAAATATTTTCTCCCATTGAGTTGGCTACCTCTTCACCTTTTGGGCCAAGTCTTTTGAGGCACAAAACCATTTGATTTTGAGGAGTTCCCATTTAACTATTTTTTCTTTGGTTGCTTGTGCTTTGGGTGTAAGTTTAGGAAGCTACCTCCTATTACTAGGTCTTAAAGATGTTTTCCTACATTTCCATCTAGGAGATTTATGATACTGGTTCTCATATTTAATCTCATATAACTCTAATTTGAGTTAATTTTTGTATAGAGTGTAAGGTAAAGGTCCTTTTTCATTGGCTGCTGAGATCCAGTTCTCCTATGCCCATTTATTGAAAAGATTATTTTGTCCCAGTGGACTTGGGGGCCTTGTTGAAGATCAGTTGACCATAGATTTGGTGGTCTGTTTCTGTGCTCTCAATTCAATTCCATTGGTCAATATTTCTACCTTTGTACCAGTGCCATGCTGTTTTGACCACTGTGACTTTATAATAAGCTCTAAAATCAGGATATGTTAATTCTCCCACTTTCTTCTTTTTATAGGATATATTAAGCTTGAGGTCTCTTTCCCTTACAAATGAATTTGATAACTAGCTTTTCCAAGCCTTCAAAATAGGTTGTAGGAATTTTGATTGGTATTGCATTGAATCTATAGATCAATTTGGGTAGTATTGACATCTTAACTGTCTTTAACCTTCCTATTCATGAGCAAGAATGTCTTTCAGGCTATTTTTATCTTCATTGATTTATTTTAGCAATGTTGTGTAGTTTTCTGTATAAGGTCTTTTACGTCCCTAGTTAAGTTTATTCTTAGATACTTGATACTGCTATTTTGAATGCCCTCTGTCACTGCTATTATTCAACACTGTACTAGAAGTTATAGCTAGAGCAATGAGGAAGGAAAAAGAAAAAAAAGGCATCTAAATTGGAAAGGAAGAAGCAAAACTTTCACTATTTTAATTGTCTCTGCAGTTAGGTCATTGCTTGTGTATGGAAATATTACTGATTTTTGCACAATCTCATGTCCTGCTACTTTGCTGAATTTGTTTTTCAAATTAAGAAGCTTTGTTATAGATTTCTCAGGACTTTCCAAGTACACTATTATGTCATCTGCAAATAGTGAAAGTTTTACTTCACTTTACTTTACAAAGCTGGCTAAAGGTTTTTCATATATGCCCTTTTCATATTGAGGAAGTTTCCTTTGATTTCCACCTTTTGAAGTGTGTTTTTTTGTTTGTTTTTTTTGCATGGGCAGGCACCGGGTTTCCGGCATAACAGCAAGAACTCTGCCTGCTGAGCCACTGTGGCCCACACTGAAGTGTTTTTATCAGAAAAAGATGTTGCCTTTTGTCTAATGCTTTTTCAGCATCAAAGGAGATGATCATGTGATTTTTCACTTTCAATTTGTTACTATATTGATTTTATTGTGTTGAACCACCTTTGCATCCCTGGTACAAATTCCACTTGTTTGTAGTGTTATTCCTTATAAAGTGTCATTGGATTCGATTTGCTAATATTTTGTTGAGAATTTTTGCCTCTATTTATTAGGGAGATTGGCATGTAGTTTACCTTTCTTATAGCGTTTTTTCCAGGTTTTGGTATTAAAGTGATGTTAGTTTCATAAAATGAGTTAAGTAGTGTTCCCTTTTCCTAAATGTTTTGGAAGAGTTTGAGCAGGATTGGTGTTAGTCCTTTTTGTAATGTTTGATTCCAAATGTGAAGCCATCTGGCCCTGGGCTTTCTTTGTAGGAAGACTTTTTTATGACTGATTGACTCTCTTCACTAGTGATTGGTTTGTTGAGATCTTCTATTTCTTTTTAAATCAGTGCAGTTTGTCTTATGTTTCTAAGAACTTGTCCATTTCATCTAAGTTGTCTAGTTTGTTGGTATATAGTTGTTCATAGTATCCTTTTTTTTTTTTATTATTTCTTCAAGGTCCATGGTAACAACCTCCCTTACATTACTGATTTTGTTTATTTGCATCCTCTCTCTTTCTTTCATTGCCAGCCTAGCTAGAGGTCCATCAATTTTATTGCTTTCTCAAAGAACCAGCTTTTGGTTTTATTGATTCTTTTTATTGTTCTTTTGTTCTCCAATTCACTTAATTCTGCTTTAATCTTTGTTATTTTTCTTCTTATATTTGCTTTGAGGTTAGTTTGCTGTTCTTTCTCCAGTTCCTCTAGCTAAGCAGTTAAGTTGTCGTTTTTTGCTTTTTCTTCTTTTTAATATAGGCATTTAGGGCAATAAATTTCCCTCTCAGCATTGCCTTTGCCACATCTCATAAGCTCTGATATGCTGAATTCTCATTTTCATTAGTCTCCAGATACTTACCAATTTCTGTAGCAATTTCTTCTTTGACACACTGGTTGTTTAACAGTGCATTATTTAATCTCCATATATTTGTGAAAGTTCTGGCTCTTTGGAGGTTATTGATTTCCAACTTCATTCTGTTGTGATCAGAGAAGATGCTTTGAATGATTTCAGTCTTTTTATATTTATTAAGACTTGTTTTGTACTCCAGCATATGATTTATCCTGGAGAATGTTCCATGAACATTCTTGAGAATAATGTATCTCTTGTGGTGTTGGGGCATAATGATGTATGTATATGTCTTTAGGTCTAATTCATTTATCAAATTGTTTGAGTTCTCCATTTCCTTGTTGATCTTCTGTCTGGTTTTCTATCTATAGAGGAGAGTGGTGTATTGAAGTCTCCCAGTATTATTGTTGAAATGTTTATCACTCCCTTCAGTTCTGCCAATATTTCCCTCATGTACTCTAGAGCTCCTTGATTGGGACATAAACATTTATGATCGTTATTTCTTCTTGGTGAATTGTCTTTTTTATTAATATTTAATGTTCTTGTTGGTCTCTTATGACTTCTTTACATTTAAAATCTTGTCTGATATTGGTATAGCTACTCCTACTTTCTTTCGCTTACTTACAGCTTGCATGCAGCATTTTTTTCCATCCTTTCCCTTTCAATCTATTTGTATCCTTGGGGCTTTGATGAGTCTCTTATAAACAACATATAGACGGATCACATTTTAAAATCCATTCTGCCAATCTATCTTTTAATTCGTGAGTTTAGTCCATTAACATTCAAAGATATTACTGTAAAGGCGTTTCTTGAATCTACCATCTTGTTCTTTGGCTTTTATTTGTCGTATGTATATGACAAGTATATATATACTCTTTTCCCTCTTTCTATTTTTATCCATTAAATTGCCTTTACTGGTATTCTTCAATTCTGTGCCTTCCTCCAGATTCCCTCTCCTTTATATTTTTTTCAGCCAACAGAACTTCCTTTAATATTTCTTATAGAGCCAGTCTCTTGTTGACAAATTCTCTCAGTATTTGTTTATCTGTGGAAGTTTTAATCTCTCCCTCACCTTTTTTTGGGGGGGGGGGGTGTATGGTCTGGGAATCGAACCTGGGTCTCCTGCATGAAAGGCAAGCATTCTACCCCTGAACCCATGGACCCTCTCCCTCACTTTTGAAGGACAATTTGACTAGGTACAGAGCACTTGGATGTAAATCTTTCTCTTTCAGGTCCTTAAATATATCATACCACTACTGCTTCACCTCCATGGTACTTGTTGAGTGTCTAAACTCAGTCTTATGTGGTTTGCCTTGTATGCAGTAGATCACTTTTGTGTTGCTGCTTTCAGTATTTTCTGCTTTTCTTCAACCTTTGATAGACTAATTAGTATATGTCTTGGAGTAGGTGTATTTGGATTTATTCTATTTCAGATTCATTGGACTTCTTTGATTTACATATTTATGTCTTTCATAAAGGTTTGGAAGTTTACCCCATTATCTCCTCAACTAATCTTCCTAGCCCTTTACTCTTCTCCTTCTGGAACACCGATGATTTTTATATTTGTGCACTTCATGTTATCCATCTTTTCCCTGAGATTCTACCCAAATTTTTCCATCTTTTTTTGCCATTTCTTCTTTTGTGCATTTGAAATCAATTGTCCTGTCCTCTAGTTCACTTATTTCTTGTGCCCTTTAAATCTGCTGTTGTGTGTCTCTAGCATATTTTCCATTTGTTCTACAGTATCTTTCATCTCTGTGATATGTGCTATTTTTCTATGCTTTCAAATTCTTCTTTATGCCATTCTAGTGTCTTCTTGATCTCCTTTATGTCTTTAGACAATCCCTTGAGTTTATTTTTTAGAGTTATAGGACCATCTTTGATTAGTTGTTCCAAAGCCTGTGTCTCCTCCAGTGTTTTAATTTGGTTATTAGGCTGGAATATATCTGTCTCCATCTTCATATGCTTTGAGATTTTACATTGCCTTCAATGCATTTAATTATTTTAATATGGTTACTTTGGAAGTTGACTTCATTCAGTAGTCTAAGGTTTGTATTTGCAGGATGGGCGTGGGGCAGGTCCTCAGTGTGGTGCAGGGTGCAATGATGAGGTGGCAGGGCACGGCACAGGGCTAGGTGTGGGGTGAGGGTGCTATGCTAATACCTGGGGGCGTGGGGTGCATGGCTCAGGGTTGTGAGGGGGTGACGTGGAGGTGGTGGAGGTGAGGTGCAGCTCAGGCAGTCCTCAAAGCACAGGGACAGGGCATGGCATGTGAGACAGGGAGGCAGGTCACAGCAGAAGGCCATTTGAGGGTGTTGTGAGGGTGCGCTAGGCATGGGGGGTGCAGCTATGGAGAGATGGGATGGGTGAGTGAAAGGGTATGGCATGAGGGTGGGTGAGTGAGCAGAGTATGTGTGCACACATGGTGCATGGGTGTCATTGGGATTGCATTGTGGAGTCCAGGATGTGTAGGGTAGGGTGCATGGGTTTGGGGCATGTGTGCATGCATGCACAGAGGGTGGGTGTCAGTGGCACTGGGATGGAAGGGTGGGAAGCATGTGGTGGGGTGGTGTGTGCGCTGGGGAGGGGTGCTGGGATGTGGAGGTGCACCTATATAGGGGGTGCAGGGGTTAAGGGGGGATGTGAGTGCGTGGGCCTGAGGGTAGGCAAGACACATTTGTGTGTGCAGGGGTGGAAGTGGGGACTAGCCTGCACTGCTTTTTTTTTAGAGTTATTTTAGAGGTCCTGATGGGGCTGGGTGGGGGTTCTTGGGACACCAGGGGGCAGGAATCAGGTGCATGGTGCACAAATGGGTTGGTCACAAGGGGTGGCTGCATGTGTGGGTGTGGTGCATCAAGGAGTTGGCTTGGCTTACTTCCTAGTCCCTGCCTTCTTGTCCATGCACTCCTGAGGGCTCCGGCTTCCATTTGGAAAGAGGCACATTAGACTCTTTGCACTAGCTGGATGGTTTCTGGTTCTCTGTGTCTCAATTCTTCAGCTTTTTTGATCTCCCCATATGGTGTAGAAGACCCTCTTAGGTCATTTGCACCCTGGAGTCACTGCCCTGGTCCTTTTCTTATAGATTCTTTAGCGGTTCCTTGGAGTAGGTGTGAACTCAGCCTATCTTATTCCACCATCTTTCCAGAAGTCTTTGATGACTTATTGAGTCAAACAAATTCAATTTTATTGTACTTGGGTATGTGTGTTGGCTTGAAACTATTAAGTACCCCAGAAAAGCCATGTCTTGATCCTGACCCAATCTTATGGGGCCAGACCTATTGTTTAGGATGGAAATCTTTGATTAGATTGTTTCCATGGAGACTGACTCAGTCATGGGTGTGAACTTTGGTAAGATTACTTCCATGAAGATGTGACACACCCAAATGTTAATGTGGCCTTTTGATTAGATGCAGATGCTTTGCTTCAGAGCTGACAAAGAGATGTGTATGCAGACACAGACATTTGGAAATGCAGAAGCCCCAGGAGATAGTTGCTTGAAAGCCTCGCAGGCATTGCCATATGCCTTCCTAAGAGACGCTAAAGAAGCCAGAACGCAGAGCTGTGTCTCCGAGGAGCTAAGCGTAGGCCCACAGATGTTTAGAGAGTAAATCACTGGCATCAGAAGCTGGAAGCAATGGAACCTGGAACAAGGACCACCAGATGCCAGCCACGTGCTTTCCCATGTGACAGACAGCAGCCTTTCTTTTTTTTTTTTTTTTTTTTTGTAGTTTTTTTTTTTTTATTAATTAAAAAAAGAATTAACAAAACAATTAGAAATCATTCCAATCTACATGTACAATCAGCAATTCTCAATAACATCACATAGTTGCATATTCATCATTTCTTAGTATATTTGCATCGATTCAGAAAAAGAAACAAAAAGACAACAGAATAAGAATTAAAACAATAATAGAAAGAAAAAAAACAAAAAAAAACAAAAACAAAAAACCTATACCTCACATGCAGCTTCATTCAGTGTTTTAACATAATTGCATTACAATTGGGTAGTATTGTGCTCAGACAGCAGCCTTTCTTGAGGCAAGGTGTCTGTCCCTGGATGCCTCTGTTTGGACATTTTTATAACCTTAGAACTGTAAACTTGTAACGTAGTAAATTCCCTTTATAAAAGCTGCTCGATTTCTGGTATATTGCATTCCCGCAGCTTTAACGAACTAATTTAGTATGTTCTCTCTAAATTTATCCACATAAACTGATAAAATAAGCTAACATATCTATTTGATCTCCATTATGGTAAAAAAAAAAAAAAGAGAGAATAAGTTTGTGTTTAATGAAATTACACTATTATTTTGACAAATTTTATTTTTAAAATAATTATGTTTTGTAAGATATTTAAAGATAATGTTAAAGATCTTTTTTGGTAACTTAAATAATGCAGGTATGTGAAATAACAAATGCTTTGCTAAAGAAAAGTGTGTGATTTTGTCCTTAAGAATGTGAAGGACAAAGCTGAAGTGAAAGTTGTAGAAGGTTTGTAAAAGTGAATTTTGTTTATTGTCGTCAATGCTGACTAAAATTTGGTAAGCTTGTCTAAGGGAGTATGGTTTGTCCTAAAGTAAAATGGCTAGTTTTAATATGTAAGACAAACCCTGAATGAATATGAAAAGTTGTAAAAGGTTTGTGAAAGTGAATTCTGACTGTCCTAGTCAACACTGAGCAAAAATTTGATAGCCCTGTTTATAATATTTTTTAAAGAGCTTTTGTATCAAACTATGCATTCATACAAAACTGGAGTTTGGCTTTTTCTCCTGTAAAATAATGTGGATTGTTGGTCTGTTCTTAATGAAAGGTTATAAAATGTTTTTCCTAGCCATTTGAATACTCTGTCTAGAAGACAAAAATTTTATATCATATCAGAACAATGTCCTTGTTGACATTTATATTGACCTTATCATTCTATATTTCAGAAGACATGTCTTCTCACTCTTTTTTTCTTTTAATGGTTTCTTAGGCTTTATATCCAAAGTATGAGCAAGAAAAGTAAAAAAAAAAAAAAAAGATAAACTGGATGTCATCAAAATTAGAAACTTATTTATCAAAACACATTACAAAGAAAGAACCTACCAAATGGGAGAAAACATTTGTAAACTTTTTATCTGATAAAAGTTTAATATCCAAAGTATATAATATCCTACAACTCAAGAACAAAAATATAAACAACCCAATAAAAAAAATGGACAAAGAACTTGAAAGAAGTTATACAAATGGCTAATTAAAAACTTGAAAAGATGTTCAACAACATTAGCCATTAAGAAAATATGAATCAAAACTATAAAGAGGTATCACTTCACACATACAAGGATAGCTATTAATTAAAGAAAGGAAAATAAGTATTGGTGAGGATGTGGAGAAACTAGAACTCTAATACACAGCTGACGGGACTGGAAAATGGTGTAGCCATTGTGGAAAAGAATTTGGCAGTTCTTCAAAAAGTTAAATACATAATTCCCATATGACCCAGAAATTTCACTCTTAGGCATGTACCCCAAAACATTGAAAACAGGGACTCAAAGTGATACATGTAGACCAATGTTCATAGCAGCATTATTCACAATAGCCAAAAGGTAGAAACAACCCAGATGTCTACTGACACAAGGATGAATAAACAAAATATAGGGATCTATAGGATGGAATACTATTCAGCCATAAAAGGAATGAAGTTCTGTGGTGGCTTAGAGCTATACACTCCAGAAAAATATGTCCTTAAAGTTAATCCATTTCTGTGGGTAGGAGCCATTTTAAGTAGGGCCTTTTGATGAAACTACTTCAATTATGGTGTGGCCTAACTGAATTATGATGGATCTTAATCCTATTACTGAAGGCCTTATAGAGAAAGCTACAGAGAGAAAGTGAGAGAGAGAGACAGAGAGACAGAGAGTGAGAGAGACAGAGACAGACATAGTGAGAAGCAGCCAGAAGACAGAGGTCAATGGAGCTCAGAGAAGCCATGTGGAGAGGCTGCCATGTGTATTGCCAGGTGAAAAGCCAAGGCTTAGGATTGCTGATAGCCAGCCCCAGAATGTCACAGTCTTCTGGGAGAAAGTGTTGCTTTGATGATGCTTTCATTTTGGACTTCCCCTAGCCTCAAATGTGAGTCAATAAATTTCCACTGTTTAAACCAACCATTGCATGCTATCTGATTTAGCAGCCAGGAAACTGAAACAAGTTCTGATACATGTTATAACATGCATGAACCTAGAAAACATTATGCTAAGTGAAATAAACCAGATACAAAAGGATAAATATTGCCTGATTCCACTTATATGAAACATCTAGAATTACCAAATTCACAGACAGAAAGTGGATTAGAGTTTAGCAAGGGCTGAGGGGAGGGCAAATGGGGAGTTACTGCCTAAAGGGTTAAGAGTTTCAGTTCGGGTATAGAAAAGTTTTAATAATGGAAAATAGTGATGTAGCACAACATCGTGAATTAATGCCACTGAAATGTGTATTAAAAATGGTTAAAATGGCAAATTTTATGTTATATACATATTACTGCAATAATAAAAAATATATAATATTTAAAAAAAAAAAAAAGGAAGAGAAGGGAATGATAGTAAGATGGTGGCCCTTGTTTGGACAGCCAGTGCTTGGGAAGAAGCATGAATTGGTATGTTCTGCTTTTTAAATTTGGTGGTATGTTCACGGGTTTATCATCATGCTTTATAACATATATATTACATAATTCCTTTATGTATATAAAAGTATATAATAAAATTTTTTAAAGAGAAAATGACTAGTCCAGTGCCTGATGGTTCAAATTTACTTGTCAATAGCATGACCTATCAGAGATGGGAGGAGGAAAGTATCCTGGAGGCTTGGGAGCAAGTGTTCTAGGTACATAACCCTGCAGAAACAATTGCACTTCTCTGGGTCTCAGTTTTCTTAAAAACAGTTGGGTCTATCTACTCTGAAGGCCACTGTGAGAATCAAATGAGATTACTGCTGTGTAAGCCATAAAGCTCTGAACACAGGGCATTTATTTTATCATGTAGACTGTTGCTTTCTCCAGCTCCATCCCTCTTCATCTGTGGAATTACTCCCTCTCCACCCTACGTAGTTCTGTGGGCTGCAAATACATGACCTCTTATCTGTCCATACGGGAAGTCAACCCCAGGTTAGGCTAGCGAGACTGCTCCCTAGAATGTATGAACACAGACAAAGAGATGGAAGGCAGTTGATGCCAAATCATTTTGGCCACAGGGTTGCAAAAGGAACATTGACTTACTCTTACTCTTACTCTTGATATCCCTGGAGCTACCCCAGTTTTGTCCCTTCTGGCAGGCCAGTTCTATCTTTGAGTGCATGACCATCTAGCATTAAAAAGCAACAAAACTAACTGTTTTGGTTTTGTTTGCTTTTTAATGAAGCCAGATTAATTTAGATTGCCTAAATTAATCAGAGTAAGTTTCTGTTGATTGCATTGAAGGAAGCCTCACTGATTCAGAAGAAAATGCCTTTTACAAAAAGCAAAGGTACATTTGGAATGCTCAAATGTGGCCTGCTTCAACAGTATCCAAACTGGTCTTTCCCCACAAGTCTCATTCCCCTTCCAAAGCTTTCCAGAACAACACCAGATTAACTCATGAAAACAACACTTTTATCTCTTACTTAAACATCCCAGAGTGGTTCTCTGCTGCATACAGTATGGGTCCCAACTTTTTCCCAAGTCAAAGGGAACAGGTTACTAGCGAAGGCAGCAGGGGGGGTGATCGCTCTCCTGCCAGGTGAGAATTTCCTCCAACATCAGAGAAGATGGGCGTGGCAGCAGCAAGTAGCTTAGAAATCTATAATCAGAAGCATTGCTGATGTTCCATTAGGTCTGGATAAGTGGATTGACATTTCAGGAAACATCCTGTCAATGCGGCTAATTATATCATCAACATACTGAGGTGGTAAGACAAGAGTCGTGGGTTGAGCCTTTGGTCTACGTTTAGCAGACACCCCCATTTGGTTAGCAGAACGTTTCAGTGACTGCTGATTCAAAAGGCCAGATGCTAGACCTGCATGGTACTGCAACTTGTTTGACCACTTATATGCTTGAAGGAGTTGACTATAGAGAGGAGTTTTATCTTGCACAGGATCCAGGCTTAACAGCCCACTGTTATGGAGAGGATGGTTCTCAGATGGCTTGCCTACCAAATTGCTCAGACGTTCCAGCTCATTGAGGTCCCGGTTGACTGAATGCAAGTTGTCCTGGAAGTGCGCAATGGAGGCCTTCTCCCGGCCCTCCAGTGTCTCCTTGTTCCGCATGCCATCCTTCAGGCAGTCGAACACCCTGCTCACGCTGGAGCGCAAAGCCTGAATGGCACTGATAGCCTGGGCAAAGGCCTCCAGATTCACACTGACACTTAGCACGTCCGCCATGTTGTCACCGCCCGTCTTCTCACTCTTAAAGGAAACCGTTGCAAAGGATTTTTTCTTTCACCTTCTAAAAGTGAGGTGCTAAAACAATTTAATATATTACACAGGAAGTGTTGGGAAGTATTATAATAATTTAAAAGGATTTTCTTCCTTCTATTAGGTAAATTTGTATGGGTTAAATGTTATTCATATATTTAAAGATTGTATAAAATTCCTAGAGACTTGACAATGTTCTCACTGTCCATGTTATATCCTGATACTGAGCTGCATGATATGAAACAAGAGTATGATGTTAGTCCTGGTTTTAGTGATACTTAGAAGAATGTTACAGACCTGGAAACAACCAAATTTACATGTCAGTTACACTACTTTGCTCTAAAACATCTCTAAAAGTGCATGTGATCAGCTATGTCAGAACTTCATCTTCAACAAAAAAAGGACTTTAAGAGAGAAACAAGACAAATATATAATTTATGTTCTATCTGTTAATTAACACAACCTTGGTAAATGTGTAAAGGTGAGACTGGAAAAAACTACTATGGTTTGTGGTTGATGATCCCAATATAAGCCAACTACTAAATGTTTTTATTTCTGAAAATAGCTTCATTTAGAAAATGCTTATAAGAAAATTAGGGCTTAGATTGTAAGCTCCTATGGCAGTCACAATAATTCTTGAGCTTTAACTGTTATTTATAAATTCTGAGATGCTTTGCTCTTTGTATAACCTGGTAGTTGCCTGGAACTTTGAGTATCTGAGTAACACTAAAACTCGGAGTTAAGCTTCTCCACTCTGAAAGTTAGCATTACTCCATACAGAAACTGTTGAAGAAGCTGAAAAACAGATTAGACTTTAATTAGATATGTGAATGAAGCTGATTCGGTTAGAACTAAGGTAAATCAAAATACAAAGTAAAGATGATATTATCTGTATTTTAGAACTTTAGCTTCTGTGAGATCAAAGGAAGATATGTTTATTTTCTCCAAAAATTAAATTTTCTGTAGCACACCATCAAATTTAACCTGTCTGGTCAGCTAATTTAGACAACTTAATTACATGGAACCTAGAATAGGTAATGAGATCTTGATATCTGTACAGGTTGATATAATACTCTGATGTATTTCAGAGTATTTGGGGCAGAAAATGAAAAAGAATGTGCAAAGTCCCTTGATGGACTGGAGAAAAACTTGGAATTATTAAACTTCCCAACCTGGAGAATTCCTGCTATTCTCTTATGCAATAGGTGCTCTCAATTTAATAAGCCAAGCCCTTGGGTTCATTAAACTTAGAAGACTTATTTCTCTAAATAGGCAAAGCTAAGGCTATTTATAATCAATGCTTAAAAGTCACCCTCAGAGAACCTCTTTCGTTGCTCAGATGTGCCCTTTTTCTAAGCCAAAGTCTACAAATAAACCCACTACCTTCCTCCCTGCATGGAACATGACTTCCAGGGTGTAAATCACCCTGGACACGTGGGGCTAGATTCTCAGGGATGAGCCCAGCCCTGGCATCAAGGAATCAGCAATGCTTTCTTGAACAAAAGGAGTAAAAATAAAACAAAATAAAGTTTCAGTGCTAAGAGATTTCACTTAGAGTTCAGAAGTCATTCTTAGACATGTTTCAGCCATATATTGCAAACTGCTACAGTATGTCAACCCCCAACCAACAATGTTCTTGAAAACCTGTGGAATACCCTGGACTCTATCTAAGACTAATAGATGCTTTACTTAAGTTTATTTTTCAGAGGCACAAAGTCTTTCTATTATTCCTATTCCAGATAAGCTCTGAAGCTCAGAGGAACAAGTCTCTCCAACAATAACAACCAGTTTCATTCCACTATTCTAATTGTGATGCCCCTTTTCAGCATAAAGAAGTTGCAATAGTATTGCCCAGATACCTCTCAAGATTGAAAGAATGATCAAATGAGAGGGGGGAGTTGTAACCAAGAAGTTAGGATTTAACAAATTACTACAATTACTGAATCATTATCTAGATATCTCTTTTTACTTTCTAGTGTATTAGATTAGTCAAAGGAAAATACCTGGAATTGCTGAACTATAATTGAGTTGCTTTGATCTCTGGTAATGTTTATAAAACTATATAGCTTTTTTCTTGTGATAAACCTTGTAACTGACCTCTACTTATGCCCTTTTATTCTGTTTTTCAACTTGGAGTTTTATGATCACTAAAGATAACCACTAATGTTTAGGAATGAAGGGCCTTGAGTCAATCCAGAAGTAACCCACCCCAATTCCTAAACTATTTGGTTAGAGGAAGTTGGATCTAACCAAAATTGGCATGTCTGATATATGCAGTATCTTAAACTTTAACCTTTTAGTGACCTATACCTTATTACAATACTAAAAATCACACCCATCATAATATTAAGGCCACCATTTTCTTACATACATTCTGTGACTAAGCATGGTATCAGTCTGCACATACTCGATAATTAGATCATCTCTAATCTAGTCATGTTGAGCCATTGTGTTCATTATCCTAAAACCTGCCCATCTTTTGATAGTATAAAATCAAAGTTACTGCAATTTGTGGAGACAGATTTTTAAGTGAATAGGCAATCTGATCTCTTGCTTCGTGCTTTATAATAACAAACTCGTTCTCTCTTTGAAACCCTGGTGTCTCTGGAATTGGTCACTTGAGTGAATTGGGCAGAAAATACACCACTTTTGATCAGTATTTTAGTATGTGTGAACTGCTGCAATGCAATATGCCAGAAACAGAATGGCTTTTAAAAGGGAATTTATTAAATTGCACCTTTACGTACTCAGGCCATGAAAATGTCCAAGCTAAGGCATCCAGGGAATGATACCTTGATTCAAGAAAGGTTGATGGGTTCAGAACACCTCTGTTAGCTGCAAAGGTACATGGCTATGTCTGCTAGTTTTCTCTCCTGACTTCTTGTTTCATGATCCTCCCCCAGGGGGTGTTTTCCTTTTTCATCTCCAAATGTCTCTGGCTGTGTGGGCACTGTTGGCTCTACAACTTTTTCCGAAATAGTTCTCTCATAAGGGGCTCCAGTAAGGAACCCCGTTTTGAATGGGTAGTGACACATCTCCATGGAAGCAATCAAATGCAATATTGAATGAGGATTAAAGAACATGGCTTTTCTGGGGAAACGACAGTTTAAACTGGCACAACTAGTATCAGAAGTTTAATCTTGAATACATTTATTTATCCTCAAAGCCCTAGTTTCTTTATCTGTAGGTAAGAAAAAACAACCTTAAAGCAGGGGTAGATAAGAGAATTAAATGAGGCCATGCATATAATACACTTGACATAATTTCTAGCATGTATAATTATGACCAGATATTCTTATTATATTTTATGATTGGTTATTTGGTTAGGGGCTGATCTTACAGCTGGTGCTATTCCTGGCTCCCTCTTATTCTGGTTCTTCCCTTCCCACCAACCTGGGATGCTGAGATTGTAACATCTCTAGGTTGAGATCCTTAACATATTCTAGAGAAACTCCACATCACATTTGTGTGAAAGAATATTCAGGTGCATACATTTTTAAGGGAGGGCTGGGGATCAACTCCCAAGTCAATTCTTGGTAGGAAGCATTATTCTTCCTCTTCTAATTATTTCTGCTCTGAATGAAGAACAAATCGAGCCTTGCCTCCTCTTGGAACACAGTGAAGATGACACCCCTTCTTCAGGAAAATTTGTTAAAGATTCAGTACATAGACCGATGCATAAAGGTTATTTAGCCTTCAGCTTGACTCATAGCAGGATTGGTAATAAGTTTAAGACCTGTAAGCATAGGAGAAGATATTTATAGGATGAGTAATAATAAGTTGTTCTCCATCACCACTAATAATAATACAAGACAAAATTAAATAAATTATAAGAGGAAAGAGTCATCTTGGATACAAAGGAGAGAGTGTAGAGATAGCCCTAGAAGAGCTAGCATGGAAGGTACAAAAATTGGAATTGTTCTAGGAACCCTTGAATGTATATTTTAGATTTGTAGAATGTTGGTATCTTAATACAGGCAAACACCATCTTTGGCCTGGCTCATCTGTATGGTTTCCTAGGAAGGTAATGATCATCATGGCATTTTTTTTCCTGACAATGACTTTATCATCTCACTTGCTGTGATGGTTAATTTTATGTGTCACCTTGGATAGATTATGGTGTTCAAATCATCCATGTTCATTTACAGTTTTGCATTTTCTCTACTCCTTTTCACCTTGCGTAAGTGACTATAACAAGCTCTACTTTGTGCCCAATTAAGATGAAAGCTATTAGCCTCTCTCCTTTCAAGTTATCTTTAAAATATTTTGTCCCTCTTCTCACCCCAGACTCATCCAAGGAATGTTTCTAATGGTACTTATAAGGCTTCACATAGAGCTAAAGATGATAGAGGAATAGGGGAAGGAGGTTCATTCAGCTTTTCAAAATCTACTGTGTGTGCTCATCTATGGCAGACTTATGTTGTTTGATTTCCTGGCATCCGTTTTTCATTCTTCTGGTAATGAATACCCAAGATTGTTGTGGGGAACTACCTCTCTTCCTTCCCCACTTTACCCCTTTCAAAGCAATCCAGATGGAATTGTCTATCAAAGTGGCCCAGCTTTACCTTGGTCAAGACTGAGTAGCTGACATAAGTTAGGACAAGAAGATACTCTCTTCTTAAAATTTAATTCTTAAGAAAAATAGCACAAGAAGACTGAAATCAGCTAGAGGTCTGCAATATACCAGAAATGGGCAGGCTTTTATAAAGAAGATTTATTAAATTACAAGTTTTACAGTTCTAAGGCCATAAAAACATTCAAACTAAAGCATCCAGAGAAAGATACCTTGAATCAAGAAAGGCTGATGGCATATGAAACACCTCTGTCAGCTGGAAGGCACATGGCTGGTGTGCTAGTTTGAATTTGTGGAGGACCCCAGAAAAGCCATGCCCTTTAATTCTCATTCAATATTGCTGGCTGGAAACATTTTGATTGTTCCCAAGGAGATGTGACCCACCCAGTTGTAGGTGGTAACTTTTGATCCGATAGCTACCATGGAGTTGTGACTCCATCCATTAATCCTTTAAAAGAGGAAAAAGCCCTTTCTAAAGCCATGAGAAAGCCACAGCAGAATGCTGCAGAACCATGGAGCAGAGAGTCCACCAGCCAGCAGCGTTTGGAGATGAAGAAGGAAAGCACCTCCCAGGGTACTTCATAAAACAAGAAGCCAAGAGAGAAAGCTGAGAAACTTCACCACAATGCCCTTCCAGCTGAAAGAAACCCTGAACTTCATCAGCCTTTCTTGAGTGAAGGTAACCTCTTGTTGGTGCCTTGTTTTGGACATTTTTATAGATTTGCTTTAATTGGTACATATCCTTGGCCTTAGAACTGTAAACTAGCAACTTATTAAATTCCCCTTTTTAACAGCCTTTCCGTTTCTGGTATATTGCATTTTGGCAGCTAGCAAATTAGAACAACTGGTGTCTGCTGTTGCTTTGGCTCTTGGTTTCAAAAGGCTTCCCTGGGGGCATTTTCTTTTCGCATCGACAAATGTCTTTGTCTGCTTTGGCTCTGCAGCTTTTTCCAAAATGGTTTCATCTTCAAGTACTCTAGTAAACTGATAAGACCTATGTCAAATGGGCAGAGATACCTCTCCATACTTAATCAAAAGGTCCTACCCCCAATTGGGTGACTCACATCTCCATGAAAAGAACTTAGTCAAAAAGATCCCACCCACAATTGGTGGGTCACATCTCCATGAAAACAACCTAACCAAAAAATCCCACCCTAAGCAATAGGTCTGCCCTCACAAGACTGGAAAGATTAGGAGAAATAACTTGGCTTTTCTGAGGTACATAACAGTTGCAAACCAGCACAAGGTCCTTCACCATGCCAATTTGATGATATTATACATTAAATGGTTCCTGATATCTATTTATCCAGAACTATCCTGTCCCTGGCCTCTCTGGAGTCTGGAATCTGTTTTTGCTTTTTTGTTTTTAGCTTTCCTTTGATTGTGAGAGCGATCCCTTATCCTTTTCATAAATTACTATTTTTCTTAATTTAGTTACAGTTGATTTCTGTGTTGTAAGTAAATAAACCCCAAAGATACTCTGATGTACTATTATGAGATTATAAAGGACTAGAAAACAATCCCATATGTCCATTTAAAAATTATCTTTTCTTGCTATAAGGTATTAATAAAATACTTGGCAATAGTTGTAACATATTGAGGGTGCCACCAGATGGTGACATTACGGATAATTTCATCATTTAATTTATCTTGAAGTATGCGTGTTCAATCTTGAAGAAGTGCTTTATCATTGTTATAATGTTGGCTCTATTTTTTAGAAATCTAGCTCAAGCATGTCTTGTAGTGATAGAATTCAAATGCGATGAAAGCATTTCACTTGGCAGTGTCTTTGTGGTATATACCCTAACGTCAAGACAATTTATGTCCAATATGTCTGAAAGCAAACAAATATCCTCAGAAGAGGAATATTTCCTAAGCGGAGGCAGCCAATATGTAGATTTTATTACAGTTCTGTAAGGAACCAATGACTTACACATTGCCATTGCTCACACATAAACCTTTCACAGACTGTGATAAATGTTTCATTGATAGAGTCAAGCACTGCTCTCAGCAAAGCTCAAACAGTGGACTCTGCCCAGGAGCCATGCATGTGGTGGAGAAGGACCTTTGCTTCAGATTATAAGGAAGATCACAGGTCAAATTGTTATGATCAAGCACTGGCCAGAAAAGATTTCTACATTTTAACAGGCAGTCCATAGATAGTTGCTTGATTTTGAACAAAGATATTCATGCAGGTCAGACCAAAAGAAAGAGGGAGTGTTAACACCGAACCCCAGTATTGCCCATTGTTAGAACCCCTCCAAAAGGAGACAAAATTTATTCACAAATGAGTGTTCCTTGCTTCCCCTCTGCTTCCAGTTGCAGTTTCCCCATCGTTCGCTTAGTATCAGTAAGCTAGTGTGTAACAAACCACTCCAAAACATAGTGGCTTAAAACAACAAATATTTATTTACTTCACGAGTTTGGGTTGGCTGGTGGTTCTCCTAGACTTGGCCTGTGATGAGCTGGTGAGTTGGCTGCAGGCTGGCTTTGCTGATCTTGGCTGTACTTTCACATGTTTGAGGATTGGTTGGCCATAAACTGGTGTAGGATGTCCTCATCTCCATTCATCTTCCAGCAGGCTAATGGGTTTTATCACATAATGGTGTCAGGGTTCTGAGTGAGAGAGGGAGAGCAGAAGCAGGCAAGGCCTCTTGTGGTTGGAACTTGGATCTTATGCACAGTTACTTCTACGTCTTGACTTCAGGAGCTAAAAAGCCACCATGCAAAAGATGTGGACATAAAGAGCCATGAAAAATTGGGGCCACTGTTAATTTTCATGACTTTAAGAATGGCATGACTCTGCTAACCCAATTTCTCTCAGAAATTGTTGTGATGTTAAATGAGAAGAATGAGTTGAGAGAGATCCTGGACTAGAGAAAAGTGAAAGAATGAGTTCATATGGGTTGAAGATCAGAAAAAATTTGCTGAATTTGGCAAATGATAGGCTTCAAAGCAACTTCAGTGTAGAAGAGAAATGGGGATGAGAGGAGAAGGAGGTTGGAGACATATTTCCATGGTTTATGAATTTGATCCATTTTGATATTCCATGAGAGATGCAAGTAAAGAATGGAATTTCCAATAAGCTAGGTTTTGACTGTCAAAGCATAGGTTTTTCAATGTAACTGCAAGACTGAGCCATATGGAATCCCCAGATGTGTTTGGATTAAACTTTAGATTTCTAAACATAACCCTCTTTTTAAAAAATGTTATACCAAACTAGACGGAAAGCAAACATTGATTTTTTTTTCCTGAGGAGGACAATCAATCACATATAGATGTTTAATATTTTTTGAGCACTATCAGTTTCAGCATTGCCAAATTTTTGAGCAAATGTGGTGTTCTCTAAAGACTTTGTGAATTTAATTTTTTCAAATATCCCTGGAAATGTAAAGAAATAATATTGACTAATCCCTAGGTATATGATGCTGCCAATTTGTTTGAGTGTTTCTCAGATAGCTCCTGAGTCCATCAATTTTGTTCTTCTATCCCAATGGTGATGGTGTTTGAAATCTATATGTATGGCATCAGTGGAAGGTGCTCTGGAAGCCAAAACTCACGGGCTTCAAAACTAGCTCAGCCTGTATTCAATTCCTGACTTTGCTCTTTACTGACTCTATTAGTCAGGGTTCTCTAGAGAAACAGAATCAACAGGGAACACTCACAAATATAAAATTTATAAAAATGTCTCATGTGACCGCAGGAATGCAGAATCCAAAATCCGCAGAGCAGGCTGTGAAGCCTACGATTCCAATGAAGGGTCTGGATGAACTCCACAGGAGAGGCTCACCAGCTGAAGCAGGAAGGAAGTCTGTCTTTTCTGAATCTTCCTTAAAAGGCTTCTAGTGATTAGATTAAGCATCACTCATTGCAGAAGACACTCCCCTTTGGCTGATTACAAATGGAATCAGCTGTGGATGCAGCTGACGTGATCACGATTTAATTTTATGAAATGTCCTCATCGCAACAGACAGGCCAGCACTTGCCCAACAGACAAACAGGTACCACCACTTGGCCAAGTTGACACATGAACCTGACCGTGACACTGACTATGTGAACATGGGCATGTTTTCTTTCCTGGTTAAACTTGCTTTTTGTCTCATAATGGGGAACAATCCTGTGGCATAAAGGTTGTTGTAAGAATGAAAGATAATATATTATCAGTGTTAAGCACAAAATGTTTATTTCTGACTCCTCAAACAGAGGCTGTGGAGCAGCCTTTATTTGATCCAGTGTCAAGATACTGGGGATTTCCTAAATTTGGTAAAATAAATTTGTCTAAAGTCCAAAACCAGGAAACCACTGAAACCACAAACTTCTCTTTATCTTACTGCTTTTATTTGATGGCTAGAAATGTAGCCACCAACTTAACTGTGTTACCAACTGTGCCATTGGGGCCTTTTAAAAACAAATCGATCATCAGGTATCATTTTTTGTTTGCTTGCTTTATCAAAGCTTAGTCCTTCCTAGTTTTTAAAAAATTATTATTTTCATTAGGAAGTTGCAGGTTTACAGAAAACTCATGCATAAAATACAGGGTTCATATACCACCCCATTGCTAACACTGCATTGGTGCAGTACACTGTTACAATTAATGAAAGCACATTTTTATTAAATTGTACTGTTTACTATAGTCTGTGATTAACTTAAGCATCACTGTTTGTGTTATACAGGCCCATGAATTTTAAAAATATCTTACTCTAGTAACATATATATATATATATAAAATCTAAAATTTCCCCTTTTAATCATATTCAAATATATTATTTGAATTCATACATTCTTATTTATATTCAGAATGTTGTGCTACCATTACCCAAACTTTTTCATCATCCCAAGTACAAACTTTGTACATTTAAGGCCTTAATTCCCATTTTCTACTCTACCCCTCCCCCTTCCCTGCTAACCTATATTCTAGATTAAGACTCTATGAGTTTGTGTATTCTAATTATTTCATAATGTTATGAAATACTGTTATAGTATGGTATAGATCATACTATATTTGTCCTTTTGTGTCCGGCATCCTTTCACTTTTAACCCACTTACGGTCTTTGAATTTAAGGTATTTGGTAAACAGCTAATAGTTGGGTCATGCTTTTATATCTGTGGTAGTTAGATTCAGTTGCCAACTTGGCCAGGTGAAGGCACCTAGTTCTGTTGCTGTGGACGTGAGCCAATGGTACATGAACCTCATCTGTTGCTCATTACATCTGCAATTGGCTAGGAGGCGTGCCTACTGCAATGAATGATGTTTGATTTAATTGGTTGGTGCTTAAATGAGAGAGCACAATGCAGCACAGCCCAAGCAGCTCAGCATACCTCATCTCAGCACTCACAGCTCAGCCCAGGCCTTTGGAGACATAGAAAGGAATCACCCCAGGGAAAGTTGTCGGAACCAAGAGGCCTGGAGAAAAGGCCAGCAGAGATTACCCTGAGCCTTCCCACATAAGAAAGAACCTCAGTGGAAAGTTAGCTGCCTTTCCTCTGAAGAACTAATGAAATAAATCCCCTTTTATTAAAAGCCAATCCATCTCTGGTGTATTGCATTCTGGCCGCTGGCAAACTAGAACAATATCCATTCTGCCAATCTACCGTTTGACTGGAGAGTTTAATCCAGTTACATTTACTATTAATGCAGGACTTCTGCCATTTTGCCATTTTGTCTTTTAAGTCTTATACCTTTTGTGTCCCTCACTTCTTCCATTAATTCCTACTTTCATATTTATTTAATATTTTTTGTATTGGTCCACATTTAGTACTTTCTCATTTCATCTGGTTATATTTTTCACGTCTTTTTCTTGTGGTTACCATGGGGTTAAAAACGTAATATCTTAAATATATAACAATCATATTTGATTTGATACTAGCTCGACTTCAGTATCATACACACACCATTCCTATACATGTTCCTCACTTTCATTAATGCCTACTTATATTTATCTGCTTTTTAATATTATACCATATTGAGTGCTGTCTCACTTCTGTCTGGATATACTTTTCATCTATTTTCCTTGTGGTCACCATGGGGTTAAAATTGAATATCTTAAATATATAACAATCATATATGGTTTGATACCAACCTAAGTTCAACAGCATGCACATTTACTTTTCCTTCCCCTCTGTCCCCC
Organism: Tamandua tetradactyla; assembly: GCF_023851605.1. Taxonomy (NCBI): domain Eukaryota; kingdom Metazoa; phylum Chordata; class Mammalia; order Pilosa; family Myrmecophagidae; genus Tamandua; species Tamandua tetradactyla. The sequence continues at coordinate 199,824,871 of NC_135329.1, forward strand.
CACCATTTTTTGGTACTTGTTACCATTTATATCTATGTATATTTTATGTCTAAAAACCCAGATTTAGAATTACTTTGTACACATTTGCATTTTAGCACCTGTAGGAAGTAAGAAGTGAAGTTACATACCAAAGAATACAATACAATAGTACTGGCAGTTTTAACTACCCAAATAATTACCTTTAGCACAGATCTTTATTTCTTTATGCTGCTTTGAACCACTAAGTCCTTTCTTTTCAGGCTGAAGAACTTCTTTTAACATTGCTTGTAGGGCAGATGTAGTGGTGATAAACTCCCTTGGCTTTGTGTATCTGGGAGTGTCTCAATTCCTCCCTCATTTTTGAAAGACAGTCTTGCTGGATATAAAATTCTTGGATAACAGTTGTCTTCTCTCAGCATTTTAAATATTTCAACCTACTACCTTCTTGCCTCTGTAGTTTCTGATGAGAAATCAGCACTTAATATAATTGGCCCTCCCTTTACGAAATGCATTGATTTTTCTCTTGCAGCTTTCAGAACTCTCTCCTTTTCTCTTGCAGCTTTCAGAACTCTCTCCTTGTCTTTTGCAATTGACAGTATAATTTATATGTGACTGGGCATATTTTTCTTCAGAATTACCCTGTTTGGTGTTCTCTGGGCTCCTTGGATGTGCATATTCATGTCTTTGTCTAAATTTTGGAATTTCCTATCATGATATCTTTGAATCTTCTTACTGTCCCTTTTTTCTCTTTCTTCCCCTTTTGGGTCTCCCGTGATGCATATATTGATATGTTTGATGGTATGCCACGGGTTTCTTAGGCTTTTGGACTCTCTTCTTTTCTCTTTCTGCTCTTCAGCCTGATTCATTTCAATTGACTTGTTTTTGTGTTCCCTGATTCTTCCTTTTTTCAGCTCCAGTCTATTGTTGAAACCATCCTAGAAAATTTTCACTTATTACTGTCTTCAACTACAGTAGTTTTGTTTGGTTTACTTTAAAATTTTTCATCTCTTTATTGAGATTCTTATATTGTTTATTCATTGCTTTCTTGATGTCCTTTAGTTATCTTCTTTGTTAAATTGGAGATCATTTTTAAAAGTCTTAATATTGAGTATGTCCACAATCTTGTCTTCTTCATTGATGTTTTCTGGGGTTTTATCCTTTTCCTATGGATGGGTCATAATTTCCTGTTTCCTTTTCCACTAATCTTTTGTTGCACATTGTACATTTTAATGTTTTAAAATGTTAACTCTAGGATTTAGTCCTTGAGACGAATGTTTCTTGAGTTTGTATTCAGCTCATGATGACAGGTTTTCTCAAACGTCAGGAGCTACTGAAGCCAAGCAAACCATAATTTACCAGCCTCTTCCTCCTTCTCTTTCTTGGATGCTACACACTCTTCTACTGGATTCTGGAGTTTCAAAATAGTTGATTCAGAGTGTTTCTGCCTGTTTAATCGTTCTGGTGGAGGAACTGATTTCTGGAGCTTCCTGCTCCACTTTCTTCCTACAATTTTCTAGATATTGTTTTTTGATATGCCTATCCTTATTCCAGATCTCAAGGCATTTATAATTTATTTGTGGAGAAAAGACTACAAAAAATATTAAAACACAGCAAGTATATAATCAAATCATAAATCTGTAGTTTTAGAAAATAGAGAGTTCAGAAAAGGCTGAAGTGGGTCTGAAATGTTACATAGGTTTTCTGCAAATAGAGAGGGCAAAGGCAACACTATTAGAGAAGGTCTGGATGCAGATATTTGTGACTAGAAAATAAGTTAAAAATTGGAGAGAAGGGTTGGAGGTTGGCAAGGTAGGGTAATGAAGTAGATAATGGAGAGTTTTGAAGGGTAATGGAATAGATAATGGAGAGTTTTGAAAGCCAGGCAGAAGATCCTTGATGGGACAGAAACTAGAGTATCACTAACAATTTCTGAACAACCGAGAAAAATCATGAAGATTACTGCCTGCTAAGGAATTCCAGATTCCCAATGCAGAGTTTAGATTCTGGTGTAGGTTGTCAAGGAATCAGTCACATGGTTGTGGAAACTGGCTTAATGTGCTGTTGCTGTAGTGGTAGATGGGAGAAAAATCATGACAACTCTCTGCTGATTACAGCATAGGGAAGCAGTAAGTCCTTCTGAACCCCATTTTATTCATACTGACCCAGTAGTACCTAGCTCAAAAACCAGCTTTAGGCAAAGATTCAGAAGGTAAAGAATGTCCTGATGGGCACTGGCTAGGTGAGCTGAGAATCCTTTTTTTCCTTTATTGTCCATTTCTCAGAAACATGGGTCTTGCCTAGTAGCTTACAACAATACCTTGTCTTTCAAGTACTTAAGAAATAGAAAGAAGAGGAGTATGCTTCACCTGGCAGCTTGTATAACAACCACAATGACCTTTAGACCTGAGCTCTGTAATAAAAGAGGGCATTTTCTCTCCCTATCTCTTGGGCAAGGGCCAAAAATAAAAGTGGAATGTGAGATGGAATAACATGGTCACTCCTTCAACTACTCATGTCAATTTTTGCTCTCCCAAGATTGTCCATTCCAGATAATTTTTTCCCATACAACATCTCAAGGAAAACTCAAGGTCAAACAAGCATTCTGATTCAATTGTCAGTGGGATTTCTACTACTACATTTTTCTGCCACCAAAGGATGAGAACTTAAATATTTTTCTGTAACTTATAAATAAGTGACACTCATGTTTCTAAGCTGGCATCAAACATGGAACAAAGGAGGGAAAGAATAAACTGAGGAAGCCCAAGAGTCAAGGCTAATTCCTTCCTCACTTGAGACATATTCTTATCGAGAGAAAGTCATGAGGAATGGAGAGGGATGTGATAGGAAGCAATGGTTAACTCTTGAAGGAGAATGATACTAAACTTTTAACTTAACTAAAATGTTTTAATCACCTGTATATTATCTCTATAGGAATCAATAATTTAAAGCAAATTATAGGCCATTCAAATTCATTAACTCAATAAGCAGTTACTAGGGACTACTCTGTGCCAGACTCTGCCCCTGGCAAGGAAAATACATCAGTGAATGAAATGTCTCTGCTCTTATAGGGTTAGCATTTTGGTGGGGGAAGATAGACAACAGCCTCTAAAAATATCCTCTGGCAAGTTCTAAGAAGTGTAATAAGTCTGGAACAGGGAAAGAGGGGGATGGAGTTGGTGATGGTGGTGTGCTCTTTTAGACGGGAATGAAGGAAAGGCTTCTCTGATAAGGTGTCATCTGCAGACCTTAAGGAAGTAAGGGAGTGAGGTAGGTGGACATCTAGGATATTCCATGCAGAGGGATCACCATGAAGAATTGCTAGATAAAATGCAGAACTCCTAGTTCAAGTTGAATTTAACATAAACAAAAAAACATTTTTTTAAAATATAAGTATGTCCCAAATATTGCATGGGACATATTTATACTAAAAAAAAAAGATTGCTCATCTAAAATTCAACTTGAATTGGACATCCATTATTTCTATTTGCTAAAAATGGAAAATCTTGCCAAGTCTTGAGGCAGAAATGTGCCTGGTACATTCAAGGAAGAATAAAAAGGCCAGAGAAGTGAGCAAAGGGAGAGACAGGAGATAAGATTTGGGGGGTGTAGGTAGCTGATTCACAGAGGGCCACTGCAAGACTTTGACTTTTCCTTTGGTTGTGATGCCAAGTCAGTGGGCAACTTTGAGGAGAAAAGTGTCAATATTCATTCATTTTCCAACTCTTTAATGAATTTCATTCTATACTCATTTAAAATTATTATTGAATATCTAATAGGTTTACTGAGTTAGGACAAGGTTAGGATCTTGTTCCTGCTTTCTAGGTGTTCACTCACGATCTGGGAGAGATAACACTTTACAAAGCAGTTAAGTAAAAATATATATGCTTGGGTCACCATGGGTGGCTCAGCCCAGGGTATCATAGCTGGGTGGATTACTTGAGCCAGATCAGTCTAGAAAGCAGGTTGGAAGAGGTTGGACTCAATTGTCTAAGAACAATGGGTGGAAAGATCACATTTCCCTCCTATTTCAAGCATATGGATGTCATCCTCCAAAACGTTAGGGGACCTGCAGCTCTGGGAGGCATTGTAGCCTCTGCATCCAATGCCCTTCAGGGGCAATGCTTCCCCAGTACATCATGCCTAGACAGTACAACCAGGGCCAAAAGAACTGCAGGATGCATGGGAATGTCCCAAGTAAAGGGTCAGAAGTTTTCTCTACCTTGACCCACCACATGTACAGTCATTCACCTGTATAGAAATGTGGACCTCAAAACATGTGCATTTATTAGAACAGCTATTAACTTTCCTTGGCGATTCCTGTCCCTGATAAATTAGCAAGTTAGCACCAGCACAATGCCTAGAATTCTCCACAGAGCTGATAAATGTTTGTGGAACAAATATTCACCTTGTGTATCAATTTGCAGAAAGGCATTTTGAAGTGTTTCTAATAGCCTCATCAATTAATTTTAATTTATGCAATTTTTTTTCAAACTCCATGAGCACTGGGAAGGACTTGTGCATTGGGGCGTCTCAGAAATGTCCAGGGAGTCTCAGAGAAGGGTTTGCAGTCTGATGTGAGAGAAACAGAACCTGGGATCTCCTCAGTCTGCCAGCATGAGAAGGTGCAGGTTCTCAAAGCAAGAACCTGGCTATGTTTGGAGAGCTAGTCTATTTCAAACCACTCCCTAAAGGTTAAGTTACTATAAAGACTCTTGGCATTCACTGGGAAAGGTTCAGAAACAAATCTTGAGAGGCTCACCAAAATACAAGACAGTGAAAGAATCAAGAGAAGAGGAGAGTATCTGAATAAAGGAAAAATGTGCAAAAAGATTGCTGGTGTTGTTTAACTAGTAACATATGCAGGCACACACTATTGCAAGTGTCATCATTGCCCAGCCCATAGCCCCTCAGCTCTTGCCATTCCAAAATCCAGCAATGGCTTCCAACTATAAGTACCACTGGCTCTAGGGGCTTCCTCAGCTTTCTGGAGTGTGTTTAGCTCAAGGAAAGGTGAGGCAGACTAAAAATTCTAAGGAATTAGTGCCCCTGGGGGAAGCCATCAACCGGTGATGGATAGGAATTGGAGAGCAAATACCTCAGCTTACTCACTTCTTTAATGGTACAACACAGGGCAAGCAACTTCTACCCAGTCTTTCAGAGGTTCCTAGTGTGACTGATCCCCAACTTCCCACAGCAAAAGCTACTTACTGGCTTCTGTCTTTTCTCTTTCTCATTCCCCCATCCCCTGTGGGTGTTTTTTTGGATTAGACTACTTACACTCAAGTATTTGGCTCAGGATCTGCTTTGGGGGAAACTCAACAGAAGATATGCTTAAAATATATGTCCTTCCATTTATTGAGTACCTATGTCAAATGTTGTGCTAAAAGCTTTATTGATAACTCATTTACTCATTAACTTTAGGCATTAGAGCCTCATGCTAACATCATTTTACAGATACAGCAACAGAAACTCAGAATTTAAGCATCTTGCTTAAAGAGAAAAACATGGATGAGAGCCTTATTTTGCCCAAAATGTAAATTCTGTGTAGCCTACAATCTAACTCAACTTATCTGGATAGCTGATTTAAACAACCCAAAAATGAAGCCTAGAATGGGAATGAAGGTTTGAAATTCTTTTAGCTTAATGTATTACCTGCATACATCCCAGGGTATGTGGGGCAGATAACTATAAAGTATAATCAAAGTCCCTTGAGGGATTGGAGAAAAAATAGGGAACTATTAAACTTTCCCACCTGGGAAATCCTAGATACTCCCTCAAATACTAGTGACTCCCAAGTTAATAGGCCAAGCCCCTGATCTTGAGACTTCCTCATATGAAACTTATGTTTGTAGCAGAGAAACTAAGATGTATTAGTTAGGGTTCTCTAGATAAACAGAATCAACAGGGAACACTTGCAAATATAAAATTTATAAAAGTGTCTCACATGACCACAGGAACGCAGAGTCCAAATCCACAGGGAAGGCTGTGAAGCCGACTACTCCGATGGAGGGTCTGGATGAACTCTGCAGGAGAGGCTCACCAGCTGAAGCAGGAATGGGGCCTGTCTCCTCTGAGTCCTCCTTAAAAGGCTTCCTGTGATTAGATTTAGCATCACTAATTGTAGAAGACACTCCCCTTTGGCTGATTACAAATGGAATCAGCTGTGGATGCAGCTGACGTGATCATGACCTAATCCTATGAAATGTCCTCATTGCAACAGACAGGACAGTACTTGCCCAATCAGATAAACAGCTACCACAACTTGGCCGAGTTGACACATGTCCCTAACATGACAGTCCACCCCTTGTCAACTTGGCACCTATATATATATATCACCTTAAACCATACTTAATTTCCAAATGAAAACAAATAAGCACACTTTTTTTTTCTTTTACCTTACAATACTCAACTGTCCTGCGTATAACTGGAAACACATTAAATCTCTCCAGAATAGGGTGCAAATCCTTAGGCAACATTCATTCCTAAACTTGATATCTTACAACTTAAACAGTATAACATGAACAAAACAGCATTACAGTCCTCGTTTCTGTAACTGATCACGTGGTCAAAGTTCATATTTATCACTATCTTCTTTCACTACCCATTCCATGTTCCCTTTACCCTCAGCAAGCACTTCAGCTGGCAGTAGTTCTTTACCTGGTGGGGTGACCCAAACCTTCATTCCTGACGTTTCAGAGCCATTAGTAGTCCTGCCTGGATTGTGTTGTTGCAGTTTTCCATTGATTTTAATCACAGGGCATGGTAGCACTAATAGACGCCCTAGGGGATCTCCTATATTCCAAGAAAACTCTTCTTTACCTCCATTATGTAGTTGCAGTCCTACTTCTTTCTGATAGTCAGGGTCCATTACCCCGGACAGTAATGTAATCCCCTTCTTGGCTTGTTGATCCAGAGGCATAAGTAGCCCAAAGTGACCAGGTGGCAATCTTAACTTCCAGTTCAGTGGTATCATTGTTGTTTCTCCTGGAGGAAACACATCCCATTTTGGAACTAAAACCTGTAGACCAGAGGAACTCAGGGTAGCAGGGACAGGAAGCAAAAAATTTCCTAGTGGATCACTAGGGGTAATAGTGAGTGGTACCACACCCAATCCCACCCCTTGGTTCCTGGACCTATGGATCCTGGCTATGGGAGAAACAGCACCCTACAGCGGACACTGATTCAGAGCATACACAGCTTCCTGGAGAACATTACCCCAGCCTTTCAAGTTTTTGCCACCTAGTTGGCACTGTAATTGAGTTTTCAAAAGACCATTCCACCGTTCTATCAATCCAGCTGCTTCTGGATGATGGGGAACATGGTAAGACCAGAGAATTCCATGAGCATGCGCCCATTCCCGCACTTCATTTGCTGTGAAGTGTGTTCCTTGATCCGAAGCAATGCTATGCGGAATACCATGATGATGGATAAGGGATTCTGTAAGCCCACGGATGGTAGTTTTGGCAGAAGCATTGCGTGCAGGGAATGCAAACCCATATCCAGAGAATGTGTCTATTCCAGTTAGAACAAATCACTGCCCCTTCCATGAAGGGAGTGGTCCAATGTAATCAACTTGCCACCATGTAGCTGGCTGGTCACCTTGGGGAATGGTGCCATATCAGGGGCTGAGTGTGGGTCTCTGCTGCTGGCAGATTAAGCACTCAGCAGTGGCTGTAGCCAGGTCAGCCTTGGTGAGTGGAAGTCCACATTGCTGAGCCCATGCATACTTCCATCCCTACCACCATGACCACTTTGTTCATGAGCCCATTGGGCAATGACAGGAGTTGCTGGAGAAAGAGGCTGACTGGTATCCTCAGAACAGGTCATCTTATCCACTTGATTATTAAAATCTTCCTCTGCTGAAGTCACCCTCTGGTGTGCATTCACATGGGACACAAATATCTTCATGTTTTTAGCCCACTCAGAAAGGTCTATCCACATACTTCTTCCCCAGACCTCTTTGTCACCAATTTTCCAATTATGGTCTTTCCAAGTCCCTGACCATCCAGCCAAACCATTAACAACAGCCCATGAGTCAGTATACAAACGCACCTCTGGCCAGTTTTCCTTCCAAGCAAAATGAACAACCAGGTGCACTGCTCAAAGTTCTGCCCACTGGAAGGATTTCCCCTCACCACTGTCCTTCAAGAATACCCCAGAAAGGGGTTGTAATGCTGCAGCTGCCCACTTTTGGGTGGTACCTGCATATCATGCTGAACCATCTGTAAACCAGGCCCGAGTTTTCTCTTCCTCAGTCAATTCACTGTAAGGAACTCCCCAAGAGGCCATAGCTCTGGTCTGGGAAAGAGAAGGTAATGTGGCAGCAGGAGTAAAAACCATGGGCATTTGTGCCACTTCTTCGTGTAACTTACTTGTGCCTTCAGGACCTGCTCTGGCTCTATCTCATACATACCATTTCCATTTTACGATTGAGTGCTGCTGTGCACACCCAACTTTATGGCTTGGTGGGTCAGACAACACCCAACTCATGATAGGCAACTCAGGTCTCATGGTAACTTGGTGGCCCATGGTTAAGCGTTCAGACTCTACTAAGGCCCAGTAGTAGGCCAAAAGCTGTTTCTCAAAAGTAGAGTAGTTATCTGCAGCAGATGGTAAGGCTTTGCTCCAAAATCCTAAGGGTCTGCATTGTGATTCTCCTATAGGGGCCTGCCAAAGGCTCCAGACAGCATCTCTATTTGCCACTGACACTTCCAGCACCACTGGATCTGCTGGATCATAGGGCCCAAGTGGCAGAGCAGCTTGTACAGCAGCCTGGACCTGTCGCAGAGCCTCCTCTTGTTCAGGTCCCCACTCAAAATTAGCAGCTTTTCTGGTCACTCGATAAATGGGCCGGAGTAGCACACCCAAATGAGGAATATGTTGTCGCCAAAATCCAAAAAGACCAACTAGGTGTTGTGCCTCTTTTTTGGTTGTGGAAGGGGCCAGATGCAGCAACTTATCCTTCACCTTAGAAGGGACATCTCAACATGCCCCACACCACTGGACACCTAGAAATTTTACTGAGGTGAAAGGCCCCCTGTATTTTTGTTGGATTTATCTCCCATTCTCTGACACGCAAATGCCTTACCAGTAAATCTAGAGTAGTTGCTACTTCTTGCTCATTAGGTCCAATCAACATGATATCATCAATATAATGGACCAGTGTGATTTCTTGTGGGAGGCAGAAATGATCAAGATCTCTGAGAACAAGATCATGACATAGGGCTGGAGAATTGATATACCCCTGAGGTAGGACAGTGAAAGTATATTGCTGACCTTGCCAGCTGAAAGCAAACTGTTTCTGGTGGTCCTTACTAATAGCTATTGAGAAAAAAACATTTGCTAGATCAATAGCTGCATACCAGATACCAGGGGATGTATTGATTTGCTCAAGCAATGATACTACATCTGGTCCTGACTCTGTGGGATTGACAATGTCTTCCTGATCAAAAGGGGAAAAAGAAATGTAACAAAATAAGGCATCAGTGGCTAAGAGTTTTAGAGAGAGTCCAGAGGCTATTCTGGAAGATACTCATATGAAAACTTCAGCTAGATATTGCTGTTTGCCATGGTTTGGAATGGGTGTTTTTTTGGATTAAACTACTTATGCTCAAATATTTTGGATCAGGGTCTGCTTCTGGGGGAACTCAACAGAAGATATGCTTAAAATATATGTCCTTCCATTTATTTAGTACTTATGTCAAATGTTGTGCTTAAAACTTTATTAATAACTCATTTACTCATTAACATTAGGCATTAGATGACTAATCTAATCTAATGATTCCTGTTAACCCTAAAGAATACCTAGAGCTCTATCTGAGATCCTACAAAAGTTGAACACACTAAGTTTACTTTTTAGAAACCTCAAATCTTCAAATGGTTCGTGGGTCAGGTAAGTCCTTATTACCCAAAGGTGCCAGTCTCTCCAAGACTATCAACCAGTACCATACCCCTGTACCAGATTGTTGACATCCCTTTTCAACATTAAAAAAGTTAGAATGCATATAACCCAAATATCCATAAGGATTGGGAAAAGGATCAAGGGAGAAGGAGGAGTTATAACAGAAAATTTAGGGTTTAACAAATGAGTATGACTACTGAATCATTATATTGATATTTCTTTTTAATCTCCAATGTCTTGGAGTAGCTAGAAGGAAAACCCTGAAATTGTGGAACTATAACCCAAACCAAACTTTGAAATCTTTATAACTACTTGTTAAAATGTACTTTGAAATATGTTGGGGTTTTTTGTATATATGTTCTATTTCACAATAAAAAAAAAGAGTAGAATATGGAAAGCTGGTAATTGACACAGCTCAATTGGGCTCCAAAATCTATGCCCTTAAACTCTGTTATACCATCTCTCTGACTAGGTTCCCCAGAAACAGACCTTGCTATGGATCCTAGTGTGTAGAAACTTCATTGGGTGTCACCAACATCTGTACTCATGGAGGAGTGTAGAAAGGATTGGTCAGAGACAGAAGTTAAACTGTGATACAGTCACAAAGAATTTTCCATCTTACTCTGTGAAGCACTCACACACAGGAATTGTCCTTTAGAGTTTTCCTGCCTTGAGGCAGAGGGACTGGTTCTTTATACCCTCCTAGCACTCACTATGCATTGATGTGGGCTGCACCCGAGAAGAAGGCATGGCCTTGTATGTGGTGGCTCTTTGTAACAAAGGTCAATTTCTGGAGGACAACACAATTGAAAGTCTTCAGTGTCAACATTCCCAGCAACTGGGGGAATGAGTGCCTTAATTCTGAAGACAATATGGATTGTATCCTAAAATATGCCCTATAATTCACCCCTTACACTGCTTGGATCCTATTTTTTCATGTAGCAAGTTAAGGTAACAAGTTCCCTGGGATTCTGTCTGATGTCTTTTCTTGGGAAATCTTAGAAGAAAAGGGCTAGTAGGATGAACTACAGGCCCTGTCACTGTGGCTGATCTCAGAGCTGCAACTGACCTACCCATTCTAGATCTCATCCTCAGCTATTATTTCTGCTCATTTAGGTTGTTAACTTGGTGGAGTAATTCCAGATCTTCAACTTTGAGGCATCTGAGCTCCTGTTCAATATGCCCTTTTCAGGCTATGGTGCCATATTTATCCATTTACTATCAAAATTGGGCATGGGAGTACCAAGAAACACCCAACTGGGTCACTGAGCACCAAATATATTCTTCTCTATTGCCAACGTGTAACAGCAACCATATCTCCTATTGATGATCAGATCAATCATTCTTGCCGTGATGGAGACTCCTTGATTGCCTTCTTGTCTCTTATCATGAGAAGCCTAAAGCAATTGCCATGCAGCCTGATAGCTTTGTCCCTTGGTGCAATATTTACACTCTGGGAACCAGGATACTTAAGATGGAATTTGGGGGGACTAAAAGCACAAGTGGATCATTGGGCATGATTGCAAGTGGGACCACTCCTTCCACCCAACACCATATAATGGTAACTGATTTAGAGTGTGTACTGTATATTGGAGGATAGGGTCCCTATCCTTGCTGGGTATTGTCTCCAAGTAGTCAATTTAATTGTACCTTCTAAAGTCTATTCTATTGATCCACTAGTCTAGCAGATTCGGGGTGGTGCAGTAAGTGACAGAATCAACAGATTCAATGATCATGTGACCACTGCTATACCTCTTTGCTGTAAAGTAGGTTCTTTGGTCTAATGTGATGTTATGTAGGAGCCATGCCAGTGGATCAGAAGCTATGTAAGCTCTTGGATAGCATGGCTGGCTGAGGTCCTATCGGCAAGAAAGGCAAACCCATTCCCAAAACATCTGTCTGTACTATCTCAATCCATCACATGCTTTTCCACTATGTGGCTAGTCTCCCTGCCATATTAGAGTAGTTGCGACAAAGGTTCAGTTGGTCTCATAGAGAGCTGGAGAACAGATATGGCCCTTTAAGTTTATCTTGATTTGAGGTAAGAGGGCTGAGTCTTTACACCTATCAGCCAGTCACTAGATGCTGGCTGTCCCCAGGAAGACACAAAACTTTGAGTGAGCTGGTTTCTTTCAGCTGATAGTTATTCCCAAAGAGCAACTCAGATGAGAGTTTTTAGCCAACAATGGCCCCACACAATGAATTTAGTAAGGGTCATTTATCTTCTATGACTGGGACTGTCTGCCATTGTCTTTCCTCCCTGGAAAAAAATGGATTGGTTTTGAATGGTCTTTACACAGGGTAGCTAGCAGATTGCTGGTGGTTGTAGCAGGAACTATTTCAATGTAGTGCTGGAAGGAAGACAGAATCCAGAAAGTTAAGAAGTGACTCTGAAATAAAGAAACTGAACTGGAGAGTTTACATCTCTTTGCAAGAATCTTTTCAGGGGAAGAAGAGGGATTCTGTAAAATTTAGAAGGCAAGTGGCATAAAATATCCTGCCTTCGCTAATGGATACACTTCCAAAATAGCTGGCTAGGGTTATGAGGGGAATTTGGAAGAAATTTTTCTCTGTGTGAAGCTAATTAGTCCCCAGGGGAACCAAGTCTGCAGCTTCGCTTCATTAATACCATTCCATCACAACCACGTAGCTGAAGAAAAATCAAGCTTCTGGCAAGCTATGGGAGTCAAATCCCAGATTATTCAATAGGTCAAGTTATTTACTGAGTCAGACAGAGAGGGTGGGTTCACATTCATGTTATCTGTAAAACATTTATATTATAATGTGTGAGGTCTGACAAGGAGTATGATTGGAGTTGGCTGAAACATTAATAAAACATTCTTGTTTGTGCCCAAAGGGCAAAATGAAAAAAAACATTTTAATGAAGATGAACATCGGGGGCTGTGAATACATTTTTTTTTGGCTGTGAATATTTTAATGGATCAGAGTTGAAGAAGGCCAATGAATTCAGATGCAGCAAAACCTTTCATATTATCAAATCAGTAGGCCCAATGCAACTGTAATTTCTGGACATCATTTTTAAGCCACATATCTGTTTAGTATGTGAAATATGGAGAACTGAGGTCATCATGCTATAAATGTAACTGAAGAGAACAGGTAGAATTCTCATCGACTCATGAACTACTTGAAATATTTGTTAAGTCTTGTGTTTTATTTATTTTTTCCTGCCAGGAAAATCTATCCTCAATTAAATCAGGAAGAGTCAAGCTTCCAAGAGCAAGGCTAGCAGTGGAAAACTATGCAACCTCAATCGCTTTCCAACATTGTATGCAGAAAGTGGAAGAGGGTGGGGAGAAGATGTATGAGATTTGGGTCTCAGTGTGAATAACAGAAGTTCTTTCATTATAGATGTAAGAAGCATTGTCTTGAGCTAAATGAGGAACTGAACTAGGTATACCAGGTGGGTAGGTCAAGCAAATGACTCATCCTCAGACATTATAAGTATGTCCTTTATCAGAGTGTAGCCTCATGCTCAAAAACATTGAAGGCATCTCTGGATATATGGGATGCTCTTTTCTTGTCTCTCCAAACTCTTTCCATGATTATCACTTTTTCATTCTTCAATTTACGGGTTTAACTGCCCCTTCTGTAGAAAATTGGGCACTACTATTTATAGGTAACTGCTGTATTTAAAGTGAGCATTCCTCTGTTATTCTCTCTCTCAACCTCATGATTGTTTCATTTATAGCACATATTCCAATTTGTAATTATTTAATTTATTTATTTGTATATCTCATTCATGTGAATTATTAACTCTATGAGGACAGGGACCAGGCATGTGTTATTTATTGTTTATTTTTTTGGTACGGGCAGGCTCTGGGAATCAAACCCGGGTCTCCATCAAGGCAGGCAAGAATTCTGCCACTGGGCTACTGTTGCCCACCTGGCATGTGTTACTTTGCAATAAAGTCCAAGTGCCTGGCACATAGTAATAATCAATCAATGAATATTAATTGAATAAATGATAGTGAACAGATATAACTTGAAAAAAATTATAAGGCAAATGCAATGTTTCAGTTCCATATTAAAGTCAAGGGCCATTATCCAGCTCTAAGACTTTAGACTAGATTCTCTGGGCCACATCTATAAAATCGGAAGTTAGAAGAGATTTGCTCTAACTCCAAAGTTATATTATTTTGCACACTTTCTGGAGCTTTGTGAGCATGTTCATTCATGGTATAGCTTCACATTAATGTAAATGAGAAGTAAGAATTAGCAAATGATTGTGATTACTGAATCTTATATCAATATTTGTATTAGGATAGCCAGAGGGAAACAGCTGAAATTGCTGAATTGTAACCCAGCAGCCTTGATCTTTGATAATGATTGTATAATTATATAGCTTTTATCTTGTGATTGCAAAAACCTTGTGACTGACCCTCAGTTGCAACCCCTTATCCTGTTTTCAACTTTGGAGTCTTCTGATCTCTAAAGACAGCCACTAATTTTTATTATGAAGGGCCTTGAGTAAGACGAGAATTAACTCACCCTAATTCCGAAACTATCTTGCTAGATGGAGCTGGATCTAATAAAAATTGGTTCCCTGACATGCGCAGTAGCTTCAACTTTAACATATAAGTGATATACCTCACTATAAAACTAAAAATCACATCCATCATCATATTAAGACTACCATTTTCTTGTATATGTTCTGTGACTAAGTATGTAATCAATCTACATTGCTCAATAATTAGATAATCTCTAACCTCATCATCTTGAGCCATTGTGCTCATTATCCTACAGCTTGCCCATTTTTTGATACTATAAAACTATCAGAATTACTGCAGTTCAGGGAGACAGAGTTTTAGACTGATAGGCCATCTGATCTCCAGCTTTGTGTGTACCAATAAACTCTCTCTTGGAAGACTGAAGTTTCAGAAACTGGTCATTGGAGTGCATTGGTCAGAGAACACACTGCTTTTGATCGCTATCACTAGACGTTGCTCTTTCTAACTGCTTATATATCTCATTTTTCAGATTATTGAAAAATTAGAGCAATTCATTTTGACCCAAGATACATCCATGGCCAAAACTAAACAAACACTTACTGAAAAAAAAATGTCTATGTAATTAAATTCCAGTATTCACAATTTTCAAAACCACTTTACAGATTGAATCTGGTTAGTGAGTATAGAAATTCCCAATATAAGTTAAATTATACATTAGGGTCCTTTTGAAATGGTAACAAGTGATATAGGAAATGTCAAAGCTAGTTCAAAAGATTGAAAAAATATGACAGTATTGCTGAGGTATCAACTTATTCTTTCATGCTAAATACAGAGATATCAAAAGCTGAAACTTCCCCTTGATAGGCTCACTGGTGAGGACAAAAGAATAAAATTAACATTATAGTTGCTCTTTAAGCTGAGGTCTAGCAGACGAAGACCATAGAAAAGTGGTCATCACAGCACAGGGTGGAAGATACCTGTTGAGCACTGTTCTAAGGCTCCTTTTATAAAGGGTGATGCCACTTGCTTAAATACAAGTGGAAAGAGGCTGCCTGATTCCATTGGCTTCTGTGGTATCAGCAAGTTTTTTCTGACACTGAGTTGTTTGCAGATACCTAGCTATTCATCTCATCACTCTTGAATCTTTAGTTGTGGTGTCTAGAAGGAAAAGAAAAAAAAAGGTACTTGAAGGCCCAGCATCTATATATATATAGCATATATATATATGGCATATAAAAATGTTAGCAGCATTATTTATTATGGCCTAAATAAGTTGGGATCGAGTGCTTAGTTGATTTAGTAGCATCAATAATACTGACTGCAACTGCAAGGGTGTTACTAAGGCGGAGAGGGAGGTTAAGGGGTTGGACGTAAGCTCAGATGAACAACTCAAAAAAACCCAATCAGCTGAGAATGGTCTGTCTGAAATTGGGCGTCCCGACACAAAATGGCCCAGACTGCTGTGTAAAGGCTTTACCCATATGACAAGGATGACCAAGTGCTGTTATTAATAGTGCCCTATGGTGCGGCCTTTGCCACCAGTATGGACCCAAATCAAGAGAGATTAAATTTACATCTGTGTTTTAAGAGAGAGTAGAAGCCTATAAACCAACAAGGTGTGTCCCAGGAGGATCAGACTTCTTTAGAAAAAGAATTCTTAGAAAAAAGGAAAAAGAATTCTTAGAAAAAGAATTCTGCCAATATTGAGCAACTTTTTGAGCCAAGGTACATTGGTAAAGATAGATTTATTCTGAACTCAGCTTCAAGTCCCAATAAGAACAAAGCAAAAAAAAATGTTCCTATGTATAAACACACACATTTTTAAATCCTGGTTAATCTGCCTCAGGCAAAAATGTTGCTTTCCAACCTAATTGTTAGAACTCACTAAGATTAAGAGCCTTCCGTTCTCCTCCTTCCTCACTTATCACTTCCCACTCCTCCACTCCTTTCCTTAGCCACAGCCTTTTATGAAAATTTCTCGAGGGTGCTAGACTGCTTGTTTTGTACCTTCTTTACTTATAGTCTAGAATAACCCATTTTATTTTAGGTCCAGAACCTTCTAAAAGTGTGAGTTTCAAAGATTCCCTCTCTCCCCCCCAACATATATAATATACAATAAGAAATTATAGAATGTTCATTAACTCTAGAAACAAAGATAATATTATTTTATTTCTTTACAAATTAAGGATGCCCTTGAGGACATTTTGCTTGTTTGCTTATGTTTCCAGATTCTTAGGACACACCATAAATCTATCCCTTCTAATCCTGTAGTTGAAATCTAATGGTAAAAGTTTAGGGCTTTGATTTCTATTAAAATTCAAAAGCTGTGGCTAAGGTTACTATGTTAAGCTGTTCTTAGTCACATACAACACAGTGAAGTAGCTTATCCACTCTTTCCTAAGAGCACATTTTTCTAGGGCAGAGAGTAGAGAAGATATGCTGAAATGGGAACCAGAAGATGATGGCTTAGGTAGAGATCTGGAACCCCATACACATTTCATCACCTTTCTAATTTTTGCCAGAATGTAACCATAAATTCCTGATCTCCATACTCCATACCCCCACCCCAATCTTCTCAATCAAGCCAAAGGCCAAGAAGTACTTAAATGACCTCCCCCTTCTGAAATACCTTATTCATTCATTTATTACTCTCTACAATGTGCCAGGCACTGTGCTAGCAGTTGCATGAGTTTTGGTAAATAATGCAGACCCCTATCCCCATGGGACTTATAACCTTGGACCACAGCAAACGGGCAAGTAAACTAATAAACAGGTAAGCAGCTATGATTAGCTTCATAAATGAAGCCAAAAGGACTCCATGATAGAGAGTAACTGAAAAGTGGCCTCTTTATTACAAGAGGGCAGGAAAGCCTCTCTGTGGACATGATAATGGAGGAGAGAAGGGGCCAGCTACTTGTGGACAGCAAGACAGGTGTTCCAAGCAGAGAGAATAGTAGGCAAAAAAAACCAAGAATCAGAGGGCAAAGTGAGAATTTCAAGCAAATATTAAACTATGAATCATTGCTTACATCCTAAGCCTGCAGCAAAAATATTTTTCAGGCATGGAGAGCTCACATATAAGATGTTTCAGATACCAGTTCACAGGTTGGGGGATATCTGAGCAGGAGAGTCATGGAGACCAAAACAACGACAAACAACAACAAACTGGAAACCAAAACAACAACAACAAAAGGAAATTTCTGAAGTATCGACAAAACATAAAATATCAATCAATAAATTTAAAAAAAGTTTTTCTTTGAGTTCTAAGCACTTTCTCCCAGTAATCTTTTTTTTCATTTTTACTACATTTTTTGAGTGCCTAAGTTTCAAGTCTTATATCACCAAGCATTTCAGAGAAGGTCAATAATTGGCAGGAAGAGGTTTTACAAATGTGCTGTAGTCATCACAACTGTTAGAAGTCCTCAGCAGCACCCTGGGTAGGAATGAGGAGGCTCACTAAATTCTGAGGTTACCTTCAGCACCTGAATGCTGTAGTCATCTCTTGTTTATGCCTGCCAGCCTCTCTTCCTTTGGGAAACAGTCCCTCCATGGTGGTGGGTGGATGAGTCCAGTCAATCTTGGCTTTAGGGGTGGACACAGGACCAAAGACTGGCCAATCAGAGTACTCTATTACTCTGCCCACAGTGATTGGTTCATCCATGGTCACATGACTCACAATCCTGCAGAGCACCTCCATGAAATTTAATATATGGAAACTGAGTCTCTCTCTTTTTCAAGACAAAGTAGCCATGGACTGGGAGAAGACACCTTGGTGGCAACCGGAGAGGCTGAAATGAAAACCCAGCAGAAATGAATGGAGAGATGGAGATGGAAATAATGGAGATGGAGAGAGAGATTGTCCAGGCATCACACACAAGGCCCCAGTTCTCACTGTACCTAGAGCAAACTGAATATCTCAGACTTCCCAACCAACCCACTGTCTTTTTAGCTTAGGTCGTAGATTGAGTTGAGTTTCCATCCTTACAGCCAGTAGGCTTGGATTGATATAATTTCCTCTAAATATATACTTTTTCTCCCACTTCCACCAAACCTTGCTAGAAAAATTAAATAAAGATTTGTGTGTACTTTCCATCCTTCATCAAATATTGGCGATTTCTCATATAAGACAATGAGGTAGTTTTCCTGAATCCCATCAAATATATAATTGAAAACTTTCAATTCCTTTAGTACCAGTTGTCGTTCAGAAGAAAAGTCAAAGCGCATGCTTACGTCTATATTCAGAACAAACAGCACTAAAAAATATTGCCTAATGGGAATTAAAATTCATTTTGAATGTACTTTATTAGAAATCCATTAATTAATTGAATGTATTATTTTCAGACAATACTCTGCTCTCATTCATAACAAGAAAACCCATTTTTTTCTTACAGTTAGATACAAGCAGATATATATTTTTCTATTTCTTGGATTTAAAAATAAGAGTCATAAATTGAGAAGGCCATGGCCTGTATCAAACTGCTCCCACTTCTTCTTGAGCTATCAAAAGACAAATCACTGTTGAAAATAGTGGGGTTGTTGCCAAGCCATTTAAGCCAATCCTAAAGATGAGTCATTAGTTTTAAACTCCAGGAAGTGAAGACCCAGAAGGAGAGGAGATAGGCTATCGTGACCTCCTTTTCCAAAGTAAATGCAGCTACATGGTTAAACTGGAGACTTTGGGGATCCTAATTTCAGACCCACCTCTTTCAAGGTTAAGAAACCAAATAGCAAAGTCCTTTAGCCTATCTCGATTTCCTCATTCAAAGGAGATTGGCTAAGGGCTCTGTTGATAATCATATGAAACATCTCAGATTGATGAAGCAACCAACAACAGACATCTTTTAGTGATCTTAACATTTAAAGACTTGCAATTCCACTTCGGTAAATTCAGTGAGCCTCTGGGAAAATAATTTGGCCTTGAAAACCTGTATTTCTACAAAGTCAGGTGGGACTGGGAAATCCTGGAATTTCTGTTTTAAATTCTTTCCCTTTTGTCATTTAGTGAAAATTACTAAATATAATAGTATAAAGCTGTGGGGAAAAATCAAATAGTATTAGAACTGGAAGAGAAGTTAACCTATTCATTTTAAAGATGAAGAAAGAGTGATACACAGCAGTTCTGAACCACTAGTTTGGCCTCAGACAACAGATTCTCACTGAAGTACTTGTCCTAAATTCTGCTCACCAGCTTACATCAGCTTTTCTCAAAGTATGTTCCTTGGAATACTAGGGAATAGATGCTGTGTCCAAAAAGAGTTTACTAGGCAAATGAACTTGGGAAATAATATGTATGCTCTTCTTGGAGATTCCTCAGTTAAAAAAAAGACATATTTATCTATATTTCGCAGAGTTTGCCCAATATATTTGACCAAGGAACTCTTGTTTTTCTTTTCTTTTTTTTTTACATGGACAGGCACCAGGAATCGAACCCGGGTCCTCAGGCATGGCAGGCAAGCACCCTTACCTACTGAGCCACCATGGCCCACCTGAAATTCTTCTTTTATGGAACACCCATCCACACAAATAGATCAAGTTTTCCGTATGGGAAAAACTGATAGGTCTATTTGGCATTTTTTATGTCTTATAAACTCAAGTTCCTGGATACATTCTTAAGTTTGTTCTGGGATTTTTGGGGCCAGCTTGGATTTCATTCAAAATTCTAAATTATAGAATCAAGTATTCCACTAAGGTAAAATATTAAGCATATTGTTGTTTTGGGTATTTTCACAGTGTTATTTGGGAAATACCAAGGTACCATAATTCAATGATATTTAGCCAGTTGTTCTTGGAATCAAATAATCTGACAATTAACTGTCTGAGTAGGTCTGGAATATGAGTCCATGAGTCAGAATGATCAAAGTAACTCTGCATGGGTGTGCCTAACAGACTACGGGTTATTAGTAACTCTAAGAGAACCAATTAGCCAATACTGTTGAATATCTTCCAATGAATTGCTAAATTTCTCCAGCGCTCAATAACTCAAACACTTTCAGGGACCAGGCAGATAGCATAATGGATAAAACTACAGTAGAGTGGTAGGGTCCATGTTGAGTTTGGGAGTACTTACTCCCTAAAAGCAAAATAGCATACTTTTTTACCCTGTGCCAACCAAGCAAAATTCATTTGTGACTGAATTAGTTCCATGGACTGTTAGCATATAACCCTAGTCTTGACTGTTAAAGTGAAAGGATTTAGGTAATAGCGACTAGACTGACTATAGAAAATAATAGCATCCTGCCATCCAAGAAGATCAGGGAAAAGAACAATTAGTTTATCAGTCTCATGATTTATTGTACAACCTATGAGTTTTATCTTGCAAACAATAGGTAGATTTGCCAGTCCCAAGGGAAATATACTTAGCATACAAACTAGACCGATTATTATTGATTCTTTAGATGATTCGGAAGATGTTAGAGGAGCCTACAATGCTTCAGGATCATTTTTATCAACAATTGCATTGTGCCAAAGAAACTCAGGGAAGGTCACAAATAGAGATTTTTCATTTGATTGAATAAGTGCTTATATGGAATTTAGTACGGTGACATTAGACCTGTAGAATTTGCTGACCAAATCAAAGTTCCGCAATTTAAATAATCAAAGATGGCTAAAAAGTGACCGAATGGTTAAATACCAGAAATTACATGGAGGATTAGAAGAAGATGGTCTTACTTGGTTTGCAAGAATAGCCAGGAAGCTAGAGAAAACAGGCTTTAGGAGAGAAAATGTTGTTAGAAAAGGTAATTTCTTTTTGGAAGAGATTTTAAGTTAGAGTAAATACCTACCATTAGTGATGTGAAAGTATGTGCCTTCTTAGAGTCGTGATCCATGAAGGTCATGTTCTGATTCCAGGAAATTACTAAACCTTCTTCCTCTAAGAATTTCAGAACATCGAAACTGCAGTCATGAGTTCTCTGAGGGCGATAATGTTTCTTCTCTGGCCTCTATAAAACTCCTTTAATGCCTGTTCTCTGCTGTGCCTGGAGTAGGCATTCAATAATATGTAGGTGAAAGGTGATCCCTGGAAGAAGAATAATATTGGCTAGCCTTGACTGATCCCTTACTATGTATGAGTAACGCATTGAGCTGGATGCTTTATATACCATATCATTAATTCTTACAACAACCCTTATTTTATAGATAAAAAGACTGGACCTCAGAGAGGGTATCATGTGACCTTGTCCAAGATCATGTGACAGAGCTACAAGCTATTTAGATCAGAATCTAAAGCCCAAATGCTTTTCAGTGTATTCTGTGACTAGATATGAATTTGGGGAAATGGAGGTGTCTGAGGAATAAGTGGGATTTTGCAAGGGGGTGTCTGGACTATGTGGGAATCATTGGGTTGCATTTGGGAAGATATAAGTTGAGCAGAGCTTTGAAAAAGGAATGAAATAGGACTTCTGAGAGGGGTGGGGGCACTCCAGATTAGAAAGGGACCAATGCTATACATTCCATCTGGGCTTTATAACCAAGTAATGACCAGTATCTGTAGCTGTGAGACACAGAGACTGACGAGAGCTTGAGTTAAGAGTGTGTAGTGGGTTGAATTGTGTCCCCTCAAAAGAAATGTCTAAGTCTTAACCCTTGGAAGCTCAGAATGTGACCTTATTAGCAATAAGGGTCTTCACAGATGTAATTAATAAGGATCTTGAGACAAAATCATCCTTGATTATGGTTGGCCCTGAATACAATGATAAGAGACAGAAAAGGAGAAGACACAGAGATATATAGTGGGAAAACCATGTGAAGGCAGAAGCATCTATAAGCCAAGAAATGCCACGGAATTTTGGAAACTAGGAGAGTCATGAAACAGATTATCCTTCAGAGCCTCTAGAATGAACTAACCTGACCGCACCTTGACTTTGAACTTCTGGCCTCCAGAACTGTGTTACAATGAACTTCTGTATTTTTCATCACTCAGTTTGAGGTATTTGTTATGGCAGCCTTAGGAAACTACCACAGAGTGTCTGTCAAATTTATTTCTGAGAATCTTCTTTTTTACTCCTAGGTGTCTCACAGGAGTTCATGGAGTGTCTTTAAAGAAATGTTCTGGTAAGGGGAAACTGAACTGGAGATTCTGATTTGGAAACTAGAGATGTGTCTCAATGTGAATTCTTAGGTGGTAGTTTTTATGTTATTATTGTCGCAAAATCTACACGGGCACTAAAAAGCAGACCATTAGTTTGAATTCTTCAATTCTTCATCTTGGTCTTCTCTTAATCTTTTCTGAAACCCAATCTTAATTTATTCATTATCAGTAAACTAGGAGTGAACCATCAGTTGCTTTATGCAGCCATTAGCCAGAAAGACTGAGTAGTCTGCATTTAAGAAATGTTACAGTAGAGATATAATATATGTGAGATATAGTAATTGGGAAGAACAGGTATAACTGCCACTTCCCATTTCTCTGTCAGAGGTTGTTGCAGACTTATCCTTTGATGTTAAAGACTTAGTGACGATCCCCATAAAGGGTTAATGTTCTGGCATCAAATTGTTCCAGTACAGACTTATGATGTAATGTCTCAGTGGGCACCATTAGCAAGCCAGCTATGAAAACAACCCCTGGAGGATCTAGAAGATGCTTCAAGATATACCTTTAGTGTTGCCACAGATTCAAAACGCACATCATAGATGTGTGCAGAGAAGCAGACCACTTTTTCTTGTGGATAGATCTATCTAGCCTATGCTAGACTGTCAGATTCCAGTGGGTGAGTCTCACTCAAATCCAAAGCCCTGATATGGACATGATATGAAAATGAAGACATACCTACCAGAGTAGAGATTACTCACATCATCATATCATCATACCTTTTTATTTCCCTTGGCACTCTGTTCTCACAGGGCTTAAATAAGGTTTTATCACTACATCATTTCACCTGTACTACCTTTTGAAAATATCTGCTGCTTTTGCTAGGAAAGGCAGTAAATGTCATGCTTTCAGCTGATTAAGAATTGATGCTGTTTCCCCCTTTATTAATCATTAAGGTTCCCTTCACTCATTTATCCAAATCTTTTAACAAATATATATATATGCACAGAGCTTCAATGTGCAGCCCTCTTTTAGGAACTTGGGGTAGTGCAGTGACTAGAACAGACAAACCCTATTCTAAGGACATGTGCAGTCTGGTGGGGAAAGACTGACAACACACAAATAATGAATAAATAGTCATCCAGGTGTTAAGTGTCATGAAGAAAAACCAAGCTTGTTAGGTGGCCAGGGAATGTCAGTGGGGTGATGGAGGTTGCTATTTCATGCAGAATGATCAGGAAAAGCTCCCCTGACATTTGAGCCAAGAAAACTTTCCAGACATATGAAAGAACAGAGGCAAATTCCCCAAAGTAAGAATTTGCTTGGGGAGTTTGAGAAACAGCTAGGAGACCAGTGAGCCTGGAATGCAATGAGCCTGGGAGAGAGTCCCAGAGATTGGGGTGGAGGGACTTGAGGGTGGGAGCAGGTTTTATATCGCTTTGTATATGTTTGTAAGGTTTTGAGAGGAGGAGTTACATGATTTGACCTAAGTCTTAGAAGGATCGCTCTGGCTTCTGTGTAAGCAAGGGTGGGTGTGGGGTTGGGAAAGGGGCAGGGGTTGAAGACTTCTCCCTTTCTGTGGTATGAGTGGATCACAACAATTTTTCCCCAACCTGCAGGCCTCTTCTTACATCAAAAGATAGAGCTTATTTCCTATCCTCTTGAATCTGGGTTGACCATATGGTTGGTTTCACCACTAGAAGGCAACAGAAATAATGTCCTGGGACTTCTGAGTCCAGATCTAAAGACCTACTTTCACTTCTTGCTTCTTGAAACCCAGCTGCCATGCTGTGAGGATACTAAGGCACATGGAGACACCACATGGAAGAGAACCATACTGCTTGGTGCACAGTCCAGCTGAGCTTTCAGACAGCCATCTGCACCACCTTCCAGCCATGTGAGGGTATCATCTTTGCAAGTTCCAACTGCTCAAGTTCCCAGATACCTGCACTCCCAGCCAACATCATGTGGAGCTAAAGTGTCACTCAGCTGAGCCTATCAACCCACAGAATCATAAGATGATAAAATGTCTGCTAGTTTTAAGCCACAAGTTCTGGAGTGATTTGTTATGTAGCAATAGATAACAGAAATAGTCCCTCTCCCATTCTCCTTTCCTTCATTTCTTGTCTTCCTTCTTTTTCCCTCTGTGCCAGTTTGAAACTGTTGTGTGCCCCAGAAAAGCCATGTTCTTTAATCCTCATTCAATATTGCTGAGTGAGATCTTTTTTATTGTTTCCATGGAGATGTGACTCACCCAATTGTGGGTGGTACCTTTTGATTAGGTGGTTTCCATGGAAATGTGTCTCCACCCATTCAAGGTGAAGTCGCTTATTGGAGCCCTTTAAGAGGGAACCAGTTTGGAAAAAGTTTCAGAGCCCACAGAGCCAACAGAGCTCACACAGCTATAGACCTTCAGAGATGCAGAGGGAAAATGTTCCCAGGGAATCCTTATGAAATGAGAAGCCAGGAGAGAAAACTAACAGACATTGCCATGTGCCTTGCCAGCTATCAGAGATGACCAGAAACCAGAGACCCCAGCATATGTTAGCCACGTGTCTTTCCAGCTAACAGAGTGTTCCAGACCCATCAGCCTTTCTTGAACCAAGGTATCTTTTTCTGGATGTCTTAGTTTGAACATTTTTATAGCTTTAGAACTTTATACTTGCAACTTAATAAATTCCCTTTTTAAAAGCCATTCTGTTTCTGGTATATTGCATTCTGGCAGCTTTAACAAACTAATACACTTACCTACCTACCTACTTTCCTTCCTTCCTTCTTTCCTTCTTTCCTCCATTTATCTTTCTCTCTTATCTTTCCTTTTCTCTCTCATATGACATCTATTTACTCGATCCACCTAAATTGGGCCAACATAGCATGAGTTCAAGCAACTTTTGATGTCTAAGCAAATATTTATTAAGTGAGGGAAATATCTAATAAGACCTTGAAATAAAAACCTAGCTAAGTGTCAGAGAATGGTAAGAGAATAATTAGGGGTGAAAGCAAATAATTAAATAATGCATCTCCAGTAATTATTTTCTGGGACCAAGATGGCTGCCTCAGAGCCCTCCCGGGAATCACACATTTACGTGTATGATTCATTTATATGACTCTCTCTGGATTTGGGGAAACCCCTGGAGAGTCCTAGTCATCCTTGGAGAAAAGCCTTAGAAACAGGAAGTAGAACTCTGAGGCTCAAGACCCCCATTATTCTTTAAAATCTTGACTTATTAATGAGCCAAATGACCATTATTTGTGTGTTAGTTTTCTACTGATGTGTAACAAATTACCACAAACATAGCAGCTTAAAACAATACACATTTGCTAGCTAACAATTCTATAGGTCAGAAATCCTGGCAGGGCATGGCTGTGTTTTCTGCTCAGAGTCTCAAAGGTTGACATTAAGTTGTTGTTAGACTGAGGTCTTGTTTGATGGTTCTGGGGAAGACTCCATTTCCAAACTCATTCAGATCATTGGCAGAATTCAGCTCCTTGCAGTTGTGAGATTGAGGTCCCTATTTCCTTGATGGCTGTCACCCAGGGGCCACTCTCTGCTTCTAGAGGATGCCCACATTCCTTGCCACGTGGTTTCCTGCATCTTCAAACCAGGAATGGTGCATCAAATCCTTCCCCTGCTGCAAATCTCTGACTTCCTCTTCTGCAACCAATAAAAGAAAACTCTGCTTTGAAGGGCTCATGGGATTAGTCTGGCCCACCCATTCAATCTCCCTACCTTATGGTCAACTGTATATCAAAACCTAGTAATAGGAGTAAAATCTATCATGTTAACAGTCCCAGAGAATTCCAGAAAGGCTGCATGCCAAGCTGGAGAGGGGAAGGAAATCTTGGAGACCATATTTGAATTTGGCCGATTATAACTGTTAATCACTAATGTTTTGAGACTTGATTGTTTGTGGAGCTAGAGGGCCAGAAACTGAACTGGAAGTCTATTTGGGAGCGTGGATTTGCACAGAGATTTGTATTCTGACTGAGGGAGGGAAGAGGAGGGCTTTTGTTTTGTTTAGTTTGTGTTAGTGAGTCTCCAGCTGTATGGGAAGAGAGGAAAGGAGACAGCCCATAAGTCATCTCTCACCACCATGATACTGATTGTGAGCCCCCATGGAGAAAAAGCATAAATGAGAAGCTGAGAACAGCTGAGATCAGGGAAGCCTTAGGGAGACTCTGTTTCTGTAAGTCCGGCTTCAGGGTTTTGTGGAGGGTCTCAACCACGGTCCCAGCCTCCCCACGTCCCAGCCTCTCCTTGCGCCTCACACACTTAGGTCGGCTTTGACCTCTGGTGGAGGAGGGCAGGGCCCAGGGAGCAGCAGGGGTGGCTACAGCTCCCTCAGGACAACAAGGGAGTCGGGTTGTCTGTGCAAAGGAATCCTGGCCAGGGTTCTGGTCAATTTCTCACTAGGGACATAAGTTTAGGTGGCTTTTAGAAATTCTTTTTTGAAAATGAAAATTTTATTTTTTTAAAAGAAATCTAGGCAGTATTTTATGCATTTGATATAAGAATTTGAATCATGAAATTAGTTTCCCTACCGACTCCTAGAAACATTTGATCATTCCCTTTCCTAGAAGTTGCAATGAAATGTTTACAAACATATTTTTCTTGCTTGATGATAACAGGTACACCAAGAAGAATTTTTCTTTTCTTTGTCCATGTCTGGTTCATCCAGGTGTTTAACACCTTCCTCATTTTATAACTCAGAGTTGTAGATTACTGACTCCTGGGTACCAGGTACCTTTATGAAGACTTGAATTAGTTACTTCGTTTTAAGGGATGTCCATATATCAACAGAGGGTAAATACCCCAAGGTTGTGTTCCCACTAGTGTGTGTGTGTGTGTGTGTGTGTGTGTGTGTGTATCACACAAAAGTAGGCCGGAGTGATTTTTTTACATTGCCAACATTTAAGGATTCAAGGTTTAATGATGCATTCATATTATATATATTTCTATTATAAGAAGGGCTTCACGGAGCTGCGCTTATCACCTCTCTCCATGGTGAGGAGAGGTTCTGTAATGTATTGTCATTGATGCATGAATGGTGCTGTTTGGGACACAGGCTGAGGATTCAGGGTATGGTCCTGGCCATCCCAAGGCAAAAAAGCATATTTTAAGAAACACTGGCTTTCTTTCTGTTTCTCAAAATTGTCAAGCTTACTCCAATTTCAGGGTCTTTGCACATGCAACTCCCTCTTCTCCCACATCTCCCTAGGTCCTGGTGATTTCCATCATTCTGGTGGAGTCTCAGGTACCAACTCCTCAAAAAGGCTACCCTTGAGCCTTCATAGCTGAAGGTGTTCCTAGTCACTGTCTATCACGTTGTCCTATTTCACAGCATTTATAACTATATGCAACTATTGTATTCTCTTTCCTTTTGTAGCCTATTGTTGGCTGAGACCTTTCTATTTTTTTGCAAAAGTGACTTAAGGTTCACAACAGTATTCCTGTAAACCCTAAGGAATACTCAGGGCTCTATCTGAGACTCTCTAAAAGTTTCACTCACTAAGTTTATTTTCCAAAAACCTATAATCTTGAGATAGTTCCTAGGCCAGATACACCCTGAAACCCAGAGTTGCCAGTCTATCCAAGATGATCAACCAGTTGCATCCCTGTTCTAGTTTGCTAGCTGTCAGAATGTGATATACCAGAAGCGGAATGGCTTTTAAAAAGGGAAATTTATTAAGTTGTTAGTTTACAGTTCTAAGGCTGTGAAAATGTCTATATTAAGGCAAGTATATAAAAATGTCCAGATTAAGGCACCAACAAGAGGTTACCTTCGTTCAAGAAAAGCTGATGAAGTTCAGGGTTTCTCTCTCAACTGAACATGGTGAACATGGCAACATTTGCTAGCTTTCTCTCTGGCTTCTTGTTTCATGAAGCTCCCCAGGGGACCTTTACTTCTTTATCTCCAAGGACGTTTTCCTTCTTTATTTGGCTGCGTGGACTTTCATAGTTCTTGTGGCTCTCCCTAAAATGTTTCCTCTTTTAATTCCAGTAAAGTAATCAAGACCCACCTGGAATGGGTGGGGTCACATCTCCCTCTAATCAAAGGTTAATACCCACAATTGGGCGTGCCACATATCCGTGGAGATAATCTAATCAAATTTTCCAATCTACAGTGCTGAATAGGGATTAAAAGAAATCACTGCTTCTGCAAAATGGCTCAGGATTAAAACATGGCTTTTCCAGTGTGTATAATCCTTTCAAACTGGCACATTCCACTACCCCATAATGTCAAGATCCCTTTTCAACGTGAAGAAGTTAGAATGGTCATTGCTCAAATATCCCTAAGGAGTGGGACATGGATCAAAGGAGAAGGAGGAGCTGTATCAGAGAAGATGGGATTTAATAAATGAGTATGACTACTAAATCATTATATTGATATTTTGTTTTCTTCTTCAGTGTCTTAGAGCAGCTAGAAAGAAAAATATGAAATGGTGGACCTGTAACCCATACCATACTTTGAAATTTGTTCTAAAACCACTTGTTAAAATGTACTTTGAAATTTGTCACTTTTTTGCATATATGTTAATTTCACAATAAAATGTATTTTTTAAAGAAGTGACTTAGATTCAAAGCTGAAAACAACAACAACAAAAAAATTAGCTACTCCTGAATTCTAAAATTAGGCATAAAATGCCAGACCAGGCAGTTGCTCTGGGTCTTAGTAGCTGCATATCTGGCCAATACCCCAGCAGATGTGGGGTGGGGACTTGTCAGAGGAAGGGGAGAGTTAAAGAGGCGGCAGAGACCACTGGTAATTGTGTAATGGTGGGAAGTTGTTTCCTCCACCTTCATCACCATCTTGTCCAGCCAAGTGGCCCCAGAATTGCCAAGGGAATTGCTCCTAGAGTTTGGAGGTTTCAGCGGAGGGGAGGCCAGTGCCTGCTCCCTGGGTGAATGATTGTTGAGCTGCAGAATGGGCAGGTTTGCTGTGTTGCATCTGTCTGAGTAGAGGTGAAAGAAAGAAGGGAATCCTCCAAGAACTTAATATGTGTTCTGGGGGGGCTGGGTCATAAGCAAACACTGAGTGTGTTACCTGCTTCTGACCTGGAATTGTCTGAAGATAGGAAGTTTAATGGAGCAGCCATTGCCAAAAAGGTGAATGAGTATGGTATGATGTTCCTAGGAGGAATAGTGTCCCCATGGCCCTCAAAGAGTATGGAAGAGGTCTTTTGCTCCAGTTCAAGGAGCACACAGGAACTGCAGTGGTGACCAGGTGGCTGGGGAGTTGATGCCCATGTGGAGATGTTGTGTGTGGGGGGGGTCAGAATCACAAGACATATGTCTCAGATTCGTGCCGAGAGTACTTTACTGACAAATTACTTGGTCTAGCTGTTTGGCAGGTGTGTTACTAATGTAGATATATAGAACAAGCTCTGCTCAAAAGTCAGATGTGGCAGTGAGGGGATTCTTCAGCATTCCACCATTGACTAGAAGCTTCATTGGTCTAAAACAGGATATCCAATCAACCCCTGGCAAGCCTGATGATTATTTCTTTGTTTGGAAGGAATTTTAGTCTTAGTAAGATGTGTTTTGGTTTGCTAATGCTGCTGGAATGTAATGTACCAGAAATGGATAGGTTTTTATAAAGGGGATTTATTAGGTTACAAATTTACAATTCTAAGGCTGTGAAAATGTCCATATTTAGGCACCAACAAGAAGATACCTTCTTGGAGGAAAGGCAGCATCTGAATTCCTCTGTCGGCTGGGAAGGCACCTGATGATGTCTGCGGCCTTTTGTTCCCAGGTTTCGTTGCTTTCGGTTCCTGGTTCCAGTGGCCTCCTTTCTGAGCTTCTTCTTTCTGTCTCCAAGCATTTGATCTCTGCTCTCTGTGTTGGCTGTTTTAAGAACTCCAGTAAAGCAATTAAGATTCACCTTGAATGGGTGGGGTCACATCTCCAGCTAATCAAAAAATCACCCACAATTTGGTGGCTCATATCTCCATGGACACGATTAATCAAGAGGTCCCACCCTACAATGTTGGATTAGGATTAAAAGAACATGATTTTTCTGGGGTGCACAATAGTTTCAAACCAGCACAAAATGTATCCATGATTTTACTGAAGCAAATCTTTGTAAAATGTGAAGAAAATATTCTCAACAGGAGTATGACTCAAGAGGGAAGGGCAATTTCTAAAAATGCACAAAGCAGAAAGGGAAGACTTTTCAAACAGTCCAAATTGTCCCCCAGGGAGATTTCTTGATTTGAGTGTACATTTTAAAAGGTCATGTACAAAAAGTTGGATGAGCAAGAGATAACCACGAGTGAAAGTAAAAGCATGTGTCAGGAAAGCTAATGTCTGGACTGAATGCTTGAGAAAAGTGAAGGAAAACAAAAGGCATCACATCTACTCTCAGAACAAGAACACAAACAAAGATGGCCAAGAACAATATTTTGGCAAGATGGTACAACATTAGCAGGTGAAAGAGAAATCAGAATTCCCTTGTTCCTGCCTTCTTTCTGTCTCTTTAACAAGGGCCAGTGGACCTTAAACTGGGTGAGCATGACAGTGGCATTACTGATATAAAGTTGAACTTACGTAGGTGAATATTCCTGGATCAAAGATGGTAAATGTTCAACTCTTGCCAAAATTATGTATAGAGTTAATAAAAATTATAATTATAATATCCATGGATCTATATTCTCCAAAACACATGTTCAAGAATGATCATAGCAGCACTATTTATCATAACTAAAACCTGGAAACAATCCAACAGACCGGATAAATAAGGTGTTGTGAATTCACGCAGTGAAATACTATACAGCAACAAGAACAAACAACTATATATTGCAACATGGATGGATTTCACAAGCATAATGTGGCATAAAATAAGCCAGACACGAAAGAGTAACTATGGCAAGCCCCACTTAAATAAAGCTCAAAAACAGGCAAAACCAATCTAGAAGTCAAGGTGGTGGTTACCATGGGGGGGACTGGAAAGGACATAAGGAGTTCTTGATTTGGGTACTTATTGGGGAGGTATTTGCTTTGTGAAAATTCCATCTGTACACTTGTGATTTGTATACTTTTCTGTATGCATGCTGTACTTAAATGTAATGTTTACATCATTTACAAGGAAAAAACATTTCCATGGGATTTTGTTTTAGAACTTGGCCAAGCATAATTCTGAAGTTCATTTGGAAAAATATAATGGTAAGTGTGGTAAGCAAAATTTGAAGAAGTTCCCAGGTTCCCCCTACTCACCACCCACCCCCCCAGGTTTACACACCTTCTATAATCCCTTCCCCTTCAGCGTGTGCAGAGCCTGTGGCTATGATGAGATATCACACCTTTAATTAGGTTGCTAATCAGTTGACTTTGCGCTAATCAAAAGGGAGATGAGCCTGGGTGGGTCTGACCTAATCAGAAGAGCCTTTAAAGAAGGTAGAGAGCCAGAGAGATGCACTCCTGCTGACCTGGAAGGAGGTACACAACCTACTGTAAATTACTTATGGGACACTTGGAGAGAAACTGTGGGCAGCCTCTAGAAGCCTGAGAGCTGTGCCTGGCTGACATCTAGCAAGAAAACCGGACATCAGCCACACAACCACAACAAGATGAATTCTGTAGCAACCAATGAGCTGGGAAGAAGACTCTGAGTCTCAACAGAAAGTTGCAGCTCCTGTGATACCATGAAACCCTTTCAGCTGTGTGAAACCCCAAGTAGGGGACCTCACTAACTTAATCATGGATTCCTGACCCATAGAAACTGAGATAATAATTTTGTGTTGTTTTAAGCAACTAAGTCTGTGGTAATTTGTCACAAATAGAAAGTTAATAGACTTGGAATTGCATAGATAGCTTTGAAAAAGATGCTTATTATAAAAGGACTTTTGCTAAATATTAAAACACTTTAAAATTTTCATGTTTAGCAACAAAAGGTGATGGAAAAAAAAATAGCCCTGTAACTAATTGCACATACAACTATGTCAGATATTGCACCTAATGTAAAAGAATGGCTTTCAGCAATACTGTTGGGAAAATTGGCTAAACTATCTAGGGGCAAAACTAAATTTATAATCTCACATTACACCTATAACAGAAATATTAAAGAGTTAAATTTAAGAAATGAAATTATCAGGAGAGAATAGAGATAAGGAAGTATCTGCAACAGTAAATTTGGCAGCATAAACTGAGAGACTTTAAAAATTCATATTCCTGGGTTCTAGTAATTTCACTGCTAGGAAAATATTCTCAGAAAACTCAGAAATGAGACAATTGTTTTTAAATAAAGATTTTTATTTTAGCATCATTTATATTTCCAAAAATATTCAATAATAGACACTTATTTAAATTATGATATTAGTATTTTGATAGTATGCACAGCCTTCAAAAAGAAGATTCCTGATGAATCTAAAAACATTTACTCTGAAAAACTTCTAACTGGGAAAAATCTTATGCTATAATGTTAAGTGAAAAATCAAGAAAAAAATACTATTAAATTGCTTCAGTGAAACAATTTTGAAATTACTTAAATATCACATGCTCATATAGAATATTTAAAAAGCAAACGTGGAAAAAAACCCCCAGCTATCCATAATTTTATCCCCTGGACCAAGCACTGATAATAATTTATTGAATACCTCTTCAGACTTTTCTCAATACATATACATATTTAAGTATAACTTTTAAATTAAAACTGTTATAATATTCTGTCATATTTTATAACTTACTTTTTCACTCAGTAATAAATTATGGACATATTTTCTAAAAACAGGCTTTAAAAATCTTACTTAAAAAAATCTTACTAGCATCATAGCATAGTGATATATTTAATCATTCCCAGATTGCCTTTTTTCAATGTTTTTTTGTTACAATATTCAATTCTGTGGGGATCAGTCTAGTAACTAATGCATATCCTTAAATTGTTTAGTGTAGGATATGTGTTTTGTTTTAGCCAGAAAAAATTCTAAATGTTATTATCAAGAAGAAACAATTAATATAAAAGCATAAGCATAAATAATAAACATATCTCAAGATGACAATTTGCTCTTTTGTTTTTTAATTTCCAAATTTATGAAGATAGCTTTTTTAAATATTAAAGAAATAAATGTGTGAAATTAAGAAGTCTAACATCTCAGAAGGGTTTCTGAGGAATTACAGTTTAATGAAGATGGATGAAGCTTGTTTATTGTCTAAATTAGGATGAAAGGGTGGTAATCCAGCTTTTATGCTTTGGAACCCTAACGTTAGAATGTGCAGGTTATTTCTTTGGGTTACGACTTAAGACAATAAACACCTTAGTTCTCTTGACCGTTTCATCAATTTTTAGGAAAAGAGCTCTCCGTGCTGGAGGAGCAAACGCCTGTCTATTGGGCCTTTGCTCCTGGTGGGCAAATTGAGCTGACCCTTTAGTCTACAGACTTCAATTATCCACTGTCCGATATTCAGCCCCATAACGAGCCCGGACACTCTGTTGCACTTGGAATTCCCAAGTTTCAAGCTTTCCTGTGGTTCTTGATGGCAGATCATCTCCTTTCTCGGATGCTAGCCCATCTCTATCTACTCGTGTCTTCAGATTCTTCTGCTTCACAACTTCTCATACCTGCTTTCTCTTTCTCTAGCAATATATTGAATTCTTGAATCCGTTAAAAGTCCCTCCTTTCTCTTTATTTTTTTTTTTGGTGAGTTTTTACCTATTATTATTATTTTCTCTCCTAATTATTACTCCCTAGTAATAAATTTAATGAAGACTCAGGAGAAAGTTACATCTGTCTAATTCTCTAATTTTCCACCTTGAACTGGAAGTTACTTATTTTAAATGTGTTCAGTTATTGATTATATCATGTGTACTTAACTAAGATGAGTATTTAACTTGATATCACTGAACCTCAGTTTGTTCATCTGTACAGTGGGTGTACTAAAACATTCCCTGTCTACTTTACTAGATATGATCAAAGATAATTATTATATGCATGCAAAAGGGCTTATATGAAAAAGCTACACACAGCTAGGGGTTCTCTCATTCCCCAAGTCTTCTCCTGCTAGAGGTATGATTATTTCATATTATACCCTGGCTCATGATGGACATTTCTCAAAAAATGTAGATTCTTTCCCTTCTAAACTCATTTTTAATGCTAAACAACAAACATATGGTTTCTTAAAGTCCAAGCAAATTTGTTCAGAATTTGTTACTTTTCGAATCACCTTCATGGTGCTATTTTTTTATTTTTTCAAAATGGCTAAGATCCTACTAAATAATATAAAGAGCAAGGCAATGCCAGTCTTTTTTTCTTTTGCAACAAGAAAATGGATTAACTGGTAAAAGGAGAATAAATACACTTATAAAATCTCAGATCAATGTGTTAATTTTAAAAGTATCATTAGCATCACTGTTATAGTCTGTTCATCAGCTCTGAAGAAGGAAGAAATGTGAGATTGGTCAAGCCGCCTGACTTCTGGATTCCTCAAGGGCACACCTTTCCTAAGGTGCCTCACTTTTCACTTTCCAGCTGACCTACAGGCAAGTTAAAAATGATCCATATAACTAAGGCTTTATTCTTTCTCCTTCACTGCTGTGACTCAATGCAGTTCACTTTTTGGTAACTAAAAACTGTCTAAGGCAGGATGTCCATGGACGTGCACAGGATTTCCTGTCCAGTCATCAAGCCGTTCATCTGGAAGCTTCAGCGATAGACATTCGTCATGAATACTAAAAAGAGTGTTGTTCTAGGGCAAGAGATGAAGAGAACTGTAGTCTGTGCCCCTTGTTAGGGAATGAAGAATTCAATACCTATTCCCAGGCCCCCAAACTCTATACTTGAAAATTATTATTGTACCTGTGCCTATTTAAGATTAGTACAATTGAGAAACATTACTGGCTTTATATGTCAATACTGCCCTCCATTTGTGGGGATGGGGAGAGTTTGTAATGAACAAACTACCTAAGTGCTAATGATTGCTTCTAATCTTAACTTCCAGCCTCCCTGGGAGGTCGTAATTCTTGGTGATATATTTTTTCTGACAGCTTTCCGTGGATTTTTTTAAACTATTAAAAGTTAATATTGACTTTTCCTAATTACATTTTCATTTATGTTCAATTAATGAGGAAGAAGAGCCAAATACTAGGGAATTTATAGAGGTTGGCATTCAGACTTAGCTCTTTATTCCAAGAAAGCTGCAGTTACTTTCCAGGCAAATGTTTCCAAAGCTTGTTTGATTATAGGAAGTATTTAGGACGTACATCTGTTAGCCACCCCAAACTCATTTGAAATAACCATCTATTATTGCCTACAAATCTGTGGGCTGACTGTGTGGGTTTCTTGACTGAGAAGTTTTGCTATCAGTTTGGCTTGACAGATGGTGGCTACTGCAGCTAGAGCGTCTGCAATCAGCTCTCAGGTAGATGAGGATGGCCTCACTCACATGTCTTGATGGTTAGCGGTTGTCAGCTGGGGTGAAAAGGATGACTGAGCCACATGGCTCAAAAAATCCAGCAAGGTGGCAGCAAACAAGAAAACAAGTAGAAGCAAGCAATGCCTCCTGTAAATTACTTCTGCCCCACTCCACTGGTCGAAGCAAGTCAAAGGAGCAGCCCAGATTCAAGGCTGGGAGAATAGACTTACGGAAGGTGTCACATTGTAATCAGCATGGATATGGGCCATCATTGAAAAAAACCTATCTTGGGACACCTGTTTAAAAATGCAGATTCCTAAGCCCTGCTCCAGATATAATTGTCAATCTTAAGACCCAACAAGCTTGGGGACCCTCTTTCATTCTACCCTCACCCAGTCTTCCCCAAAAACCCAAGGAAAATTCTAGTCTACCCTACTTCACCCACAACTTTCTCCATCTCTGAAACTGAAGAGATAAGGGGAAGCTCTTTCCCAACCCATTTCTGAAAAATAATGTAAACTAGGCTGAATTTTTTAGTTTTTGGTAAATACGGGACAATAATCTGTTCCAGTGACAGAGTGTAGCTCCATAATGTTTGAATGCCAATGCTGTTGGCTATTTGGTCAAATTTGGCCCTCAAAATATGGTACTATTGGCCCTATGATAAAGTATTGCTAAATTCTTTAACAAAATAAATATTTACTATATATAATTTATCTATTATATAATGAAATACTGTAAACATAATGATATTAGAAACAGCCTTTCTTTTCCACCCAACTATGGGTTTACTAGAAGAAAGAGAAGGATTTTATTGCCAGAAAACTTTACAGGACTGACTTGGAATTAGTCATCTTAAGCAAATCATATATTTCATTACATATACATTTGCACTAGACATTGATAAAAGCTTTCATTGTGAATATCCAGCTAACATTTGTAATAGAGAAGCATAAGAAAAAGAGAATCTAATGCTTAGACTAAATTAGCACCCTTACCTTTTGTATTCTTTGGTATTCTTGTTTCTTTATTAGTGTCTTTGTTTTTTGAAATTCAGTAAAATAAGACATGGATAGGTTTTAAAATATCCCAAATTCACAACGTAGCTGCAGATTCTATGTAATTCAAATTCAGTGTAAGTGTAGGTTGAAAATAAAGTTTTCTTTATTGACAAGGGTATTGATATAGATCAGACCATTTAACTGTTTATACTCTACAAGCTATGTCAAAGGAGCGCTCATTTATTTTCCTAATCTGTCATAATGGTTCTTAAGTAATGAGGACTTTCCTCTCTTCAGCAAACTTTATTGAGTGCCTGTTAAATGCTAAGCACTTGGGATGCATCAGTGAACAAAACAAAGACTCTGCCTTTGTGGAGCTTGCTTCTAGCATATTGAAATTCAAAGGAATCTTCAGTGTTTAAGGACTGTTAGTATAGGTGAGAGTAGGGTTGTACATAAGAAAAAACTAAAAATGAAAATTTTGTGGAAGATGAAGCAGGTATCATGTTGGAGGGGCGCCCCTCTTGTAGACTTCCACCAAAAGATTCTTTCTTTTTTTGTCTGTCTATGTTGATGAGTCAAGAATATCTTGATAGCAAAGAGTTGGTACACAGGTTAACTGGAAGAATTTCCATCTAGGAGTCCCCAAATAAAAACGCACATCAAGGTCATGAAACATGAGGAAAGATGGAGGAACTTTAAAGACTGGACCGGATTCTGTCAAATTACAGCTCATGCAAAGTGGACCCTGCATCAGAAAAAGTGCATTCATGGAAAAATTGCTGCGTTTTCAATAAGGCTCTACCTTAGTTAATGTTGCACAGTTGCTAATTTCCTGTCCCTGATAATGACTGTGATTAGGTGAGAGGTTCACTTGAGGGCAAAGTAGGGTAAGGGGGTTGCAAGAGCTTGTAGTACCTTGGGGAGGAGTTTGAAGAGCATACAGTCCTATATGGATCTTCAGACTTATCTGTAAGTCTACAGTGTGCTCACAAGAAGACTTTTACTTTTCAGATGTTGTCCCTAAGGGTGGATGACCTCTTGGGTCTGATCTGTCGCTCCTTGTGAGGTGGACCAGGTTTCTGGTTTTTTTCCACCAGAAGGTTTTGATTTCCAAAGATAATCAATTGCACCTCCCCTGAAAAATAACCTATTTAAATTGTGAAATGCTGGGAAAATAAAACTGGGAAATACTTTTCAAAGAGACTGGGGATCTGAGAGTGGCTGGGGAGGAACATGGGAACTCGGGTATGCGTGGTTGCCAGGAAGGTGGAGTCAGGAGCCTCAGCAAAGAGGAGATTTTGAAGCTGAGCTCACTTCCAGCTGTGTGGACTCTCTCGGACCAAGGTCCACAGGAAGCTGAGAGGGTGGCTGGCTAGGGCTGAAGGAAAATTCCAGAACCTGGAGGCAGTGGCATAAGGACACCACAGTGTCTTCAGCCTGAGCTTCATTATACAAACAATAACAAACCAAACTCAGAAAAGAACAAAAAATTATCCTGAAGCTTGGAGTGTCCAGAAATGAAATAAAACAAATAACATGTCAGTCGTTTATTTTGTTAAAGAGGGGAAAGAACTGAGTTTTGCCTTCAGGGCTGGTAAATAACAGAGTCAGCAGAAGAGAGAAAAGATATTGTAGAGGAAGTAGGAAGGGTAGGATGAATCCAAGGGAGCTGCCGTTTGGGGTGAATCCAAGTAAAGATGAGGTGGAGGCTGTGGAGGATTGTCTGGGAGTTAGTTACCAGGCTGAAGTGGTAGTCGGGTGCCTGAGTGGAGGGAAAAGGGTCTGACATGAATCTGAGAAGCTTGATCTTAGCGTCTGGTTTGGGTCAGACTGCAGGTCACATCCAAAACACCCAGTGAGGTTTAGAAGGCTCGTGGTCTCCCTGAGAGCCACATGCATTGCCACTCACCCCTTTGCAGCCAACTCCTCCTCCTGGAACAAGTCATGGCTCATTTACACCCAGTGGATGGCCATGCCTGTAGCCTAGTTTTGCTGCTCCTTTAGGACACTTGGAGATTTAAGGAGATGAATAAATATTTAAACTGACCAGGAGGAGATATTCATATGCTTCCTAATGGACCTATGAACTGTGGCTTGTACAATATAGTATAAATAAAAAACTCATTATTTATAGAGCAATAACTATATGTCTAATGTGGGTGCACAGGTGGTAAGAAGAACTCAGGAGGCTAGAACTGAACCAGGGAATCAATCTTAAGAGGGAGAAAAATATTGGAATGAGCTACA